>NC_064555.1:10817003-11120753 GCF_023856365.1 Brienomyrus brachyistius | reverse complement strand
ATTCAATGAACATAAACTCCGTGTGTCATAATCAAGTCTAGTGTATGATTGTGAACATGCGTTGGTCCAGTTACTTGTTTGTAACATTTAAGAGAGTCCAAGAGGGACAGGAAACTTTTGCTGAAAGTATCAGTCTCTCTGTCCACCTATATATTGAAATCTTCAAGTATTATAATGTTTTCTAAGTTAATAACTATGTCACAGTCAGAGAAATTTCTCGAATTCAGTCAGAAATGAAGTGTATGACTCTGGTGGTCTGTACTAAAAAATATAGATGGGCAGGTTGCAGACCATGTGAATTAGCATTGCTACAAAAGTTGTAAAATCTTTAATAATTTTGGGTTCAGTTTTTAATAGTGAGTTAAAAATAGATGCCAGGCTGCCTCCATGCCCAAATCTGTTCACACTATTTTAGCATATCTTCCTAAAATAAACAACAAATCATTTCTTTTTCAGTTTAAATGTTTCATTTCAATGTTATTGGTTTACTCTATCACTTACTAAAGGCGTGTAGATATACATTAGACAATTGCTTTTAGCCGAATCACTTTTCAGGAGAAGTGAAGCATTGTTTCAATGAGCTGTAAGGGTGGCAACAAATTTGTCCATGTTTGTAAAAGTGAAAAACTTAAAATTGTGTAAACAAGGCATATTTCTTCCTACAACATCAATGAACAAGTTTAAACCCCGGGGGCAGTGCTCCCCTGATACTAGTTATATCTTGGGTTAGTGTTAACCCAATTTCTCATCGGTTGTAACATCGCACTTTCAGTGCACGTTGACAAGGTAATGTTGTCTAGGTGTGCAGCAGTAATATGCATCGTTTTCTGTTTTGAGTATAGAGCATATGTACAGAATGTCCAAATGCAATATTGATAGGATTAAGCATGTTATAACAAGCAATGCCTCCATAGATTCAAATCCATGGTTTCCAGCATTTTTTATCACCCCTTGTACAGTTCTCCATTGCAGACCTGATGATGTCTATTACTGTTTTGTTTTGTGAGTTGCCTGTTTTGAAAGTCTATTTATTTATTAAAATGTGTATGTAAATGTGCAGTGGGAGAAATAGTGCCGATACCCCCTTTATTCATGTTGGTGTGTGTATCTATCAGAAACAACAAATCATTAAGTAATACATTCTGAATCATATGTGTGTGATTTTGATTACCACCCTGAACGTGCATTATTAAAATACGAAAGATGTTAACTTAGTGCAAGACTTCCTTTCCCTGACATTATGACGGAGCGTGAAACTGGTTGTTCTCTTTCGACTGGTCATTGATCATCATCTTCATCTTCTTCCAAAGCAATTAGCCAATCACAGGATTCAAAGTGACCAATCAACAAAGTGGAGAATTCAGTGACTGTTCCCACCTCTAAAGTTTCAAAACTAAACCTGTCGTTGAGTGAGTGATGCGTAGAGAGGTGTGCATGGTCCAGTATTTTGAGACTAATGTAGAGCCGAGCAAGTGAATGTTGTGCAGATATGAGTATGGGTTTTCAGCTCATGAGAGCATATGCCAGGGGCGCTGCTAAGGGGGGGAAAGTTGGGACAATTCTAAGGGCCCACGCCCTTTAGGGGCCCCCAGAGATCTGAATGGGTGTGGTAGGGGGGCCCAACCTCATATTTTGTCATAGGGCCCAAAATTGCTAGCGGCGCCCCTGGCATATGCACGTGGTTTTTATGTGTGTGAGTTTTAATTAAACACCATAAATAGAAATGGTGTGTCTGCTGGTGACAGATTCGAGGAGCCGCTGGTCCACCTGCTCAAGGAGCAG
Organism: Brienomyrus brachyistius; assembly: GCF_023856365.1. Classification (NCBI taxonomy): domain Eukaryota; kingdom Metazoa; phylum Chordata; class Actinopteri; order Osteoglossiformes; family Mormyridae; genus Brienomyrus; species Brienomyrus brachyistius. The sequence continues at coordinate 11,118,971 of NC_064555.1, read as the reverse complement.
CACCGCACAGTGAAGGAGCAGCTAGAGGCCCTGCGGAGGCGTCGGGCTCTGCTGGGGAGTTTGGCTCCGCCCCTTCCAGTTGTGGCCCCAGCCCCATCCCGCCCCCTCACACTAAGCCACATTCAGAAACAGCAGCTTCAGCAGCAGGTGCAGCAGGTAGGTCCAGGTAGAGTTTGCCGTGTGATTAGGTGATCGGTCATCATGACATGCCAGTGACTGTATCTCTGGTGTCTGAAAGCACACACAGCTGCTGCTTCAGGTGCACATGCTGAGCCGGCAAGTGGTGGCCCTACAGAGTGAGGCAGACACCACGCGCGTCTTCCTGGTAGGTGTCTACACTCTGCCACAATACACTCCTTTCCATGTTCATTTGTGTTACCATAATGTTTTAATGTCACTGTTATCTGTTCCAACTCTTGTTGGCCAGTCAGAGCTCCAGATGTTTGCGCAGCGCAGTGAGCAGGCTCAGGGTACGATGAAGATTGGCTTTGTTAGTGCCTTCAGAGCCTGCAACCTGCAGGGGGCATTATCCCTGCTGGAGGAGCTGACCGACCTTGCTCCCCTCGACACGGCCTTGTCCCAGCTACGGCACGCCACCTCTGGTAAGGAGCTCTGTGTTGCTGTGTCTGTTGTGAGTCCTTTATCAAGAGATAACGGACTCACAACTTGTGATCAAGAGAGTCTTGCAAGTTCAGAGCCTCCTAAACCCCTTTGAATCAAAGCACCCCTTTTGTAATGCATATCTCATGAAATGGACTATGAAACAGGGCAGTGTTTTATATATACATGTAGTACGCATGTGTATTTCAGTACAAAAAAAAATTTAACTTTATACTGCTTTTTCATAACCAGAGGTAGTAAAAAATGCAGTTTGCATAACCTTGAAGAAAGATATGTTTTGAAAAGACTTAGGCAAAATTTGACCATATCATGAAAAAGTACTCTGGAAGGCATGCGTAATTCACATGGCAAATGTAATCAAAATCAAAAATAGTGAGGGAAAATCTATTTTGCCATTTTGTGAAATTAAAATTAAATGGAATTAAAATGGAACATTCAGGTAAATGACAGTTGTTCACTATTAAAATGTATTTAATTCTGCCAAAGACTGATAAAATGGTTTTCTTCAGAACCACCGTATAGAGTTAATTTTGTGCCAAAAGTATCAATCAAAATTTTGAAAACCGTAAGCAAATCATTAATTTGTTTTGCTTCTGGAATGTTTTTCTTTGCTTTTGGATTTTTTGTGCATCATTGTCTGTGTACTGGACAACAAAATTCTGTCATTAAAAACACCCACCTTAATTCCGTTAAATGTTATTAAAGCCAGAATACTGAATATCGAATATGAGGCTAACTTAACCGCGGTGCCTCAGGTAAACTTGACTTAGCCCCTCATCTTTTCAATAGCTGGAAACTTCCCTGGTCAGTGCGTTGGCGGAGTAGCGAAGGTTACTGAACTGGATGGGTTGGTGACATTTTATGAACGCAAAATATGTGTTGCATACACCGATTCCTAATAAAAGTACACTATTATAGAACTGCAGAGATGCAATTCCATGCTGTAAAGCACCATGGAGTGGGCGTGCTCAGATGGTTAAAGGAGTGTTCAGTCCAAATTCCAGCTGACCAATAGATGTGTAAGCTGCTAAGACCCGCCCACCCATTAAAACAGTGCCAGAAGTCAGAAGCAAAAAAGCATCTAAAAGCAAAGAAAAACATTCCAGAAGCAAAACAAATTAATGATTTGCTTGCGGTTTTCAAAATATTGATTGATACTTTTGGCACAAAATTAACTCCATACCAACAAGATTGCATCATTTGATTCAATTATTTTCTGCTAGAATGTTTACTTAGAGGTGATATGCTTTGAAACATTAGTTGCAGTAATGTCTTCAATCTGCTTAGTGGGTGGGGTGGAAGATGATGCATCTGTTAAGTACATTCATCATTAGCAATTAAGTTACTGGTCCTAGTTCGACAACTTTTCTAAGTTTAATATGGTTCATTTTACTGGTAGAAGTTCCTCCTGCAGTTCAGATAGTGCCTGATTGTGCGTGTGTCCTGTGATGGACTGGCAGCCCATCCAGGGTGTACCTCAGTTTTGTGCCCAGTGATATACTGCTATCTCATCCAGGAAGTTCCCCAGCCTGGTGTCCTGTGATAGACTGGCATCCAATCCAGGGTGCCCTCCAGGCTTCTGTCACATAATCCTTTTTTATACCTTGAGATGATGTTGATTGATTGATTTCCCTTTTTGAGATGGAATGAGCAGAAACGGGTATATATACGCGTATATGAGGATGGTTGAATAAGGTAGCGGCCTGCTGCTGTCTCTTCTTCCCCCAGCTTGCTCATACCCTGTGTTGCCTGCACAGCTAGCCTGGCTGCTGGCCACCCGGCCAGTCTTCCTCTACCCTGAACTCCTTCCACACCGCAGTGTGGACCCCAGCCAGCACCCGCCTCGCTTAAACACCATCTACACCCGGGGCGAGGAGAGGTACACCAACTGTCTCTATACCAGCAGTCAAACGGGAAGCACAGCAAAATTTGACTAGTTCATACTTTGCTGCTCATGTGTAAGAATTTATATGAATTCAAGGCACTTGCTGCTCATGGATTGTTTCAGATGCTTTTTGAGATTTTCAGGAATAATTTAGGGCAATTACATGTTCAGGGAGTTTGTGAATAATTACTGCTGAAGGGAAGATAATCAAAATGGATATAAATATTAGGTTCACTGTAATATTCGGTTACTAAGCTGATGTTTTTGTTCAAAGTGACTTGCAATTTTGTTTGTTTTTAAGACTGTAATAGCTGTACCCCGGTTAGGACACCACCTATGTAGCTATGTGACAGACACACGCGCACTCTGTAACGCATACAGAACATGAACACACGCTGTGGTTTCTCTCGCGCACATGGCCCAGGGTGAGGCACTGATTCTGAGCTATGGATCCTCGTTCTGCCCTCCTTCCCCTAAAGCCTCTTGGTGCAAAGTCTGAGAAACTTCAGTGAGACAGTGAACCCCTACCAGCTCATGTGCCAGTACCTTCTCATCACCAAATCTCCCAGACAAATCCGCAGGCGCATCCACGATATGTGCCAGCCTACTTCCCCTGCCAACATTGTGAAGGTGTGTCGCCTGGGTATCACTCCTTTTTTTTTTTTGTGGGTTTTCCTATGATCAGAGGTCTATTTTGAGGTATAGTACAGCATTCCCCTTGAGAATTAGTAGTGAAAGTTTTCCTTTGTGAAGTCTGTTCGGCACAAACTGAACCCTGCTCTTCTCTCTTTCATCTCAAGTTCTTTTATCAGCACAAGAAGGTTCCACGTATGTTGCTGCCCTGTAGCAGAGTGACACCGGAAGAACAGTGCCCCCCAGTGGAGAGAGAGGAGATGGTGCTTCCCATGTGGCTGAGGGTATGGAGGATTTGAAGTGTGGAGTGCTTTAGGATGAGGTTAATTAGAGTTCCATGAGTAGTCTATCTATCCAGCTGAGGTGCTCATTTCTAGTATGTGCTGTAGACCTATCAGATGCCTGCAGTATGTGTTGTAGACCTATCAGATGCCTGCAGTATGTGTTGTGAGAGAAACTTCCTCTCTTTTCACAGAAGAGCTTGCCTCACATCTTTAAAGTGGTAGAAGAGTATAACCACCAGTCAGCTGGGGACATAACTGTGGAAAGTCAAAGAAAGGGCTCTTATACTTTCCCTAGTGGTACTCACTATCCACCTTCCCTCCCAGAGACCCTGACCCTACGTCCTGCTGGCTTCAGATGCCTGCGACAATCGGCCCACATTCCTAAAGCTAGTGTCTGCCAAATTTCAGCCCCTGCTTCTGTGAACAGTGCCACCTTGAGCTCAGAAAGACAAGTGGTGCCACCTTGTGCAGAGGATCGTGTCCAGCAAATGCCCCAACGTAAATTGTGTCCCATCCAGCCTGCCCCGCCCAAACCTCAGCATCAGCTCCTCACTATGGCTGTGAGTGGAGCACTGAATGTGCTTGATCTGACAGGGAAAGCCACTGTGGGAAATGTCTGTGCATCCAGTGGAAGTGAAATGCTGAGTTTGGCACCTGGCCAGGGCTGTGCCAGTGGTTCTCCTGCTGTTGTCATCAGTCTGGTCACACCTGTAAGTGCCCCCATCATTAGTCCTGCTCCCGCACACAGCAAATTGACAGGGACTGAGTCTGCTTTGCTTATCCAGGAACCAGTATCTTGCTTTGCAAGTTCCCTGGACCAGTCCTATAAGCTTCCCCAAAAAACCCCTCCCTCAAACCTAGGACTTCCTACTCAAACGCTGTTCTTCTCTCCCTTGCCACTTGTTCCTCCTGCTACTACCCTACAGCCAAACCCAAACCTAATCCCATCCACAGTCCCCATGTGCAACAGGACTGAACTCCCAGTGACTCCCAGTTTTCATTCGGTCCATGCCATTTCTACTCCTGCACAGAGGTGCAGCAAAAACAGCCCCAGCCATTCCATCATCGATGAGGTTGTGGCTTCTCCTGGCAGAATTTGGCCTAGTTGCCCAGCCTTTTTGGGTCAAACTGAAGTACTGGATGTTCCTGATGCCAGAGTGGATTTCACAGAAGTTCCATGTACACCAGGGTCTCCATCCCAGGACTGTTACATTCTATCTGGGCCCCAATCTAGCATGGCATCAGAAGCCATAGGCCTGAAGCAGGCTGTGAATCAGGCAAAGGTCCAGCACATTTCAGCATTGCAGGGTACTAGGGAACACTGGATCTCGGCTGCAACAGCCAGTCCAAGAAACCATGGGATCTCACCTACCCCTGATACGCTGGGCTACAGGAAACTGACTGCGGGGTCTCCATCCAAAGACTGCCCTTCTCATTGGGAAGACAAGAGATGGGATGAAGAGGAAGTAAGAGAGGAGGAGGAGGGACATGATTATGGAGGTCTGCTGCTGGCTTTATCAGAATCATCCATGAGCCCACACTCCAGTCTGGACAGCCATAGTGACACCTTGCAGAGGACAAGTGATGCAAAATGGCTAGAAAATGGAAGACTGGGGGACGGTGACAGAAACAGAAAAGCAGTCAGGGAGCGGGAGGGAATGCAGTGGAAGGAGAACATTGCACGGGGCGCGATAGCGGAGGATGGGCAGAGTGGGAGGGGCGGTCATAACCATGGTCAAGTAGAGGACTGTGAAGATCGGCCAGAAGATGACGATGAGGAGGCAATGTCTTCAGCCTCAGAAAAGTCTGTGCTCTCTGTGCCTGAGTTGCAGGTTTGTGTTTTCCTGTTTGTCAGAGGTGTCCAGGTAATTTCATTTCCCGATTTTGGACAATGGCATGGACCTACATATCAGCTTAAGCCCAGGAAGATGCACAACATAATTTTATCACCTTAATTGTCAAGTGCTTCTGATGAAATATTTACTGGTATTAAACCAGCTGCATAAACCTGGAAACCTAAGTCATAAACCCAGAACCAGGAATGGTGACCACTGATGTGTATGTAACTAAGACAAAGTGATAGCGATGTTTTCCAGAATAATTTCCAGAATTCCTCATTAACAGTGCAGCGACGGTGCTTATATTCCCGATGTGGACCCTTATATAATGAATCTCTCGAGTAATAATTAATCATTGTAATAATGGTTGTTGTTTTTTATTTAAATGTGTTAAAAACAGGCATGGGTACTTTATTATGTAAGTGTTTTTTAATGCTGCTTTGGTTTCACCTGTGTGTCTTTATAAAGTTTACACAAACACTATAGTATTCATGAAGCTACTGTACTGTACATCACAGGAGACCATGGACAAACTGAGCTGGCTGGCTTCAGAGAGCAGGTTACACGAGGACAGTGATTCACAGGAGGACAAGTACCTGCAATCCTCCAGTCACCTCAGCACTTCCTGCGCAATCACTACTTCTATTTACCAGAACTTCCAGCTGGAGGAAGAGGTGGAGCTTAACAAAGGAGGGCCTGTACTCTTGCCAGTTAGGGAGGCTTCCCTGGTAGCAGGCCTGACCCACACCTTTGACAGGGAAAAAGATCATGTGGACAACTACCCCCTGATGGAGAGGAAACATGTGGCCTTAGCTCAGCTGAGCCTTAACCAGGTAAGACCCTCTGCCCCTGCTCCTGTTAAACTTCATATTAGATTTAAATCATTTCAGGATAGTCGTCTTCTGTTCTTTTGTTTTCTTCGTTAAGTTAGTGGCTTTGAGTTGCAGATGGACATTTGTAAAACCTATATTGGGACCTGAATTTTTGTCAGTCGTGAAATGGCTTACAAATGATTATCTTCCACTTCCGTGTCTGGACACAGTGAAGCAGATTATCACATAGTCATTACAAAATTATTAGTTTATTCCCTGGGTGTGTCAAAGCTAGAACAGTAAACAAGTGGTCTGGGAGCCATGTGACTCAGTTTATTACTTTAATGAAGCAGCACAAGCAAGTAGCCTGAGTTCATCGCACTCCTCAGTCTAGTGGATTTCTTGTGGTAAACACTCAAGATCAATACATTAAATATTTCTCATCCCTACACCATATTCGGACTGTTTTTTAAACTTTAAAAAAGATACCAGGATGGTTTATTTTTTTCAATCCAGCTGTAGCTAAGACTTAGGAAAATTGATTTGATTTTCATTTATAATACAATGAAGAGATTGTGTTAGTAAAAAGTATATAAATATAAATACAACTGGGATGGCTATTGTACTTTTCTCGGCTAAACAAACACAACTCTCTTGCAGTATGTGTGTATTGATTACCTTTGAGTGTAAAAAAGAGAAGGTGATGGAGGAGATGATGACAAAGGAAGTGCAGGTACTGGCCACTGTGTTCTGGAACGCAGGATAGTATTAGCAAGATGTCCTGGTTCTGTTCATTGCACTCCAAAACTAACCTGATACAACTCATGCAATCATCCACATAGATTGTGTTCTGCAATGATTACAGTGGGGACCGTGAGTTCAGTTAATGGCAAGTCTAACTGTAGAGCAATAAAACACTATGTTGCTTCTTTATTAGATGTAACTATCAAGTATTTATCATCATATGCTCCTGTAACACATCCACTTCAGGGGTCGGTTTTTATAATCTGTGATTGCATTATTTTTTTTATATCATGGAGGTGGTGGCAGTTGGGGGAGCATTATTAGGTTGTATTTCAGTATTTCTAAAAATCTATGTACAGCCCTGTCTTAGCAGACTACATGTGCAGCCCATATTTTGGGTGTCAGAATATTGTCAGAATATTTTGTGCAGTGTTTTTCGACTGCACTCATGCAAAGAAGTTGATAGGTGGAATATCATTGCTGTACACGTGTTGACTGGGGCTGTATGCATATATGTAGTATATATGCCAAAAGGAGTGTAACAGAGCACTGATGAATAGAGTATGAACTATTTACCGCGCAGTGCCCCACTGCTGCCTGCCAAGGTGTGTGTGGCCCTGCAGGACATTCCAGTCAAACTAGACCAGCTTCTGCATATCCTAGAAGAGTCTGAGCAGAGCAGGACAGGCCATGGTGAAGTAGAGCTTTTCTTGCAGCTGTAGGCCATGCTGTGGGCGTAGCCACTGTCCTGCAGCCTGAGCAGACCCATGAATGCAGCCTGGTACTTACAGTGCTCAGCATAAATGAGTACACCCCCTTTGAAAAGTACGAATGTAATCAGTAGCTCAATGAACAAAAGAATAACTTCCAAAATTTTCACAAGGCTGAGTTTTATTGAACACTTGTTTAACTCCATAACATGAAATTAAGGTTAATAATATAACTTAGATCACAAAATCTTCAGTTTTACTCAAATTGGTTGAAGCAAAAATGAATACACCCCGCAACAAAAAGTACTACATCTAGTATTTTGTATGACCGCCGTGATTTTTAAGGACAGCACCAAGTCTTCTAGGCATGGAATGAACAAGTTGGCGACATATTGCAACATCTATATTTTTCCATCCTTCAAGAATAACCTGTTTTAGAGCCTGGATGCTGGATGGAGAGTGATGCTCAACTTGTCGCTTCAGAATTCCCCACAGGTGTTCGATTGGGTTCAGATCAGGAGACATACTTGGCCATTCAATCACCTTCACCCTGTTCTTCTTCAGAAATGCAACAGTAGCTTTAGATGTGTGTTTTGGATCATTGTCGTGTTGGAAAAGTGCACGACGACCAAGTGCATGGAGAGATGGCAGCATCTTCTCCTTCAGTATAGAGCAGTACATTGTTGAGTTCATGATACCATCAATGAAATGCAGCTCCCCAACACCAGCAGCACTCATGCAGCCCCACATAAGGACACTGCCACCACCATGCTTCACTGTAGGCACCATGCATTTTTCTTTGAAATCCTCACCTTTACGACGCCATACAGTTTTGAAACAAGTAGTTCCAAAAACAGGGATTTTTGTCTCATCACTCCAGAGTATAGAGTCCCAGTAGTCTTCATCTTTTTCCGCATGGGCCCTAGCAAATTCTAGGCGTGCTTCTTTGTGCATGGGCTTTAGGAGAGGCTTCCTTCGTGGACGATACCCATGCATGCCATTCCTCTGCAGTGTGCGCCGTATGGTGTCACGGGAAACGGTCACTCCAGTTTGGCTTTCTACTACTTTAGCGAACTGCAGTGAACTTGCATGGCGATTTTCTTCAACCCTTCTCATCAGCAGACGCTCCTCTCGAGATGTTAACTTCCGTGGACGGCCTGGACGTCGCTGTAAGATCGTTGCACTTCCATCTTTCTTAAATTTTTGGATCACTTTTGCTACAGTATTTTGACTGATAGGTAAAGCTTTGCTGATCTTCTTGTAGCCCTCACCTTTTTTGTGTAAAGAAATGATTGCCTTTCTCAGATTTTGTGACATTTCTCTTCCATGTGGAGCCATTGCTGACAGCATGAAATGGGAAGGGCTTTTCTTTGTTAAGTAATGCCCTTTTATAGTCACCTGTCTGCTGGACACCTCTTAAATGAATCATTAGACTCACCTGTGGTTGAATGCCTGTTAATTAGAATTTTGTAGTCTTAAGTGTGGCTTTTCTCCTAAGACTATAATTGGGGTGTACTCATTTTTGCAACATGGGCTTGAGTGAATTTGTTAGGAAAATCACTTTTTTGTGTGTGCAAATCAACAAATCTTGTTTGCAATCAATGGCCCACATTTGTGAGAGTATTTTGTAATATAGTATCTCATAGAAAATGTTGATTCTGAAAGGAAACTAAAGGTTTTCTGACAAATGTAGTGGGGTGTACTCATTTATGCTGAGCACTGTATGTGTCTCAAATGGTCAGGTCATGCCTAAAAAGCACCTAAATCTGTCCATCTTTCTGTTTATATAAGTGACATACAAGCAAGGCAAATAGTATATAACAAACATACAGCAGTCAAGGAGTCAACCTATTTCATTTAACAGCATTAAAGTAAAATAATGCTATTGTATCCCCAAACAGTCTATAACATAATTAGTGATGACAGGCTTAAATGATGTCATGTATTCTAATATTAACTGCTGCCCCCTCTGGCCAGTTTGAGCAACAGCTGGAGAGCAGCATTGGAGATGCACCTTCTTGCTACCAGGAGGTGCTGGCTGTCCTTCAGGGGAGCCACAAGCTTAGCAGCACAGGCCGAAAGGAGGTACAGAGAGGAGAGTTGGGGCTCTCCATCACTAATTCACCTTCAGTATACTTAACAACACCTATCATCACAGTTACCATCTTCATTAGTTGTGGCTGAGAACCTTTGGAAGTTCTGCATTAATGCTCTCTAAAGAAAAACAAAACTTAATTAAAAATGCTGAGCGCTGCTTCTTGCCGTGTTGCTCATTCATGTTGTTAATTTCAGCTAACACTTTGCCCCATACATTTATTTGGCCAAATTGGACACTAAACACTCAATGAAATTTTAAATAGATATCTAGGTCTCTAGCTTATATGCTTGTTTGTTACACTGCAATGAAACGGTAGAGAAAGAAACCTGAAGAAAAAACTTTTGCATTGGACTAAAAATCGTTCATTGGACCAACACAATGTGAAGTTAAGGATTAATTCGTAAAGCAGGTATACCACCCTTGCCATATCATTTTATATGTGTTAGCCAGTAAAGAATTAGCAGAGGAAAAAATGTTTTTAAAAAGTATTGCATTGATTTGTATGAGAACATTAGAGAAGACCCACCCATTTTGAGGAAGCTTAGCTTCTGCCTCCTCTGGCCTCACCAGACAAGCTGGCCATTCCTTTGGGCCTCTAGGTGTCGCTGTTTACAATATTGTAAAACATTTACAATATTACAACAGTGATTTTTTTCCAAAGAACACTTGAAATGTGTTTTTAAACAGCAAAAAGATTTAGTAATGAGTCATTTCAAAGTTGTTTGCTTCATAGTTTAATCTCACCACTACCTTACCTACCTTGCGTATCACCTGCCACATGGCTACACTCAGGTTCTCATCCCTGAGGTGGTTTGTTGTGTGTTGGGTGCGGCAACACACTGTAATCAGTTAATGCTGCTTACTACCTTACCACTAGTGTATGGGATATATGTGTGTGTGTGTGGACATGTATGTATTGCATTATTGGGACATTTGGTCCTCACAATGTGATAGAAAATCTGTTATTTTGACATTGAGAAACTCAACTTTAATACAATCTGTGACTGCCATCAAAAGAATAAAAAAGTCGAAGATCTTGCATTTTATTTGATTACTTAAGGTTAGGGCTGGGAAGGGGTTACGGTCGTCGTTGTTGGGATTAGATTTTTCCCCATTGAAATGAATAGAATGTCCCCATAAACATTTGAATGCAGGCGTGTGTGTTTGTGTGTATGTATGTATATAAATTCACATGCATACATTTGTGTATGTAATTATTTTCCTGGCTTCCCTATAGATGAAGGCGCACATCTCCAAGCATTTAAAAGGCCGCCCTTGCCTGCAGAAAGAATTCTGGACGCTTTTTAATAAGCACCATCCAAGCCCCTTACACCACAGCCAGCCTGAGGAGGCCACTGAACGGTTGAGCCTGGAGGGAGCAAAGGGATTTTTCAAGCTTTCACCTGTAAAATCAAGGAGTAACATAGAGAAACTCAGCATCCACAGAAATAAGAAGGTTTGGAGTTGTGTCAATGAGGCACACCTTACTGCCTCATGTTTTTCATACTATGATTTTATCAGTACATGTTACTTCATAGTCAAGTTAATTATCTATGCCTCTATTGGTGGCATGTCACAACTACTTGGAGCTTCTGTTGCTACTGTGACTCTAGAGTATAGTCCCTAAAATACAAAGAAAAGTGTTTACTTAATGGTTTATTTACAAGGGCATTGAAAACACAGCCATAATAACAAGGTTAAAAGGAAAGTCATCAGTGTTTTGTCAGTGTCAGGCTGTGTCTTTTTATTCCAGGAAGGGTAGGAGGAATTTTATGACAACAGTGTTGAATGATCCCGATTTAAAAACTGAAATATGTGATGTCATAGCAGTAACATAGATTCTTTGTTAAAAGTCTTCCAGGGTGGTGAAGAGTCATTATATCACATCCATCCCAACAAAGGCCCCTCTAGCCCAGACTCACCCAGGAGAAGGAAAGTGGGGTACAGAGCTCAAGGGTGCGAGAGGTCAGAACAAAGTGCACTTCAATGTGGGTTGACTGGTGAAGAAATCCAGCCAACTTGTAACCACATATTCTGGTTAGGGTTGTGTGTGTTCTTGGATATCCCAGACAGCATAGGCCATAACGCTGAGGGAAACCCTGGATAGGAGGTCATCTACAACAGTGCTCATGCAAACTTGCATTCATACTCTACAATTACAGATGCCATTTCTCTTTGGGAAACTTAAGTAACTGGTGGATGACACTAGGGGAGCTTTTCCACTGCACCAGGTACTGTACTTTAGGTATAGGTACTTTAGGTACTTTCCAGTTTCAATTGAGTACCAGTACCAAAACTTCCAGTACCCAAAGTACCAAAGCAGCGGAGTACTTCATTGTTGATTCGTTATCAAATAGCCTGCCTCTGAAACACAGTGCAACCACCGTCTTGAAAAAAATTACCATCTCAGAAAAACGATAAACAAAAGAAAATAATTATAATGTATGCGTGTACAAATGATGAGACACAAGCTTTAATTGTGATCTCATGAGAAGAACCAGAAAATCTGGATAGCATGAAAGAAAAAAAGTATTTGCTATAATATACTAGGGCTGCTTGATATTGGAAAAATTCAAATGTCTTGATGTGATTTTGTTGTAGTAAATACTGGGATATTTATAAAGCAAAAATGGAGTTCAAAATAAATTTCTCACAAGGCCATCTATGAGTGGGTTAAACAGTAAGGATGAAAATGATTGATTCACTCAGAATATATGCAGTGTTCATGCAGAAGTGGTGGAGGTGAATTTTAAACTGTTTTTTTTAAACAAACTAGATAATCTTGAAAAGATGTTAACGATCATTAAAATTGCAATGCTTGCTAAGTTTTTTGTTTTCTATGACAAAGACTGATTTAGTGAAACGTAGACCCACCACGCTATATCTGGTATGTAGGTATGAGTAAGTCTGATCTCTACCCAGCTGACTAATCACGGTCCTTGCGATATGAGAATTGCATATGCATAACACATGATGTTGGTATATATCATACATTGCTTAGCCCTAAAATACAGTATAGGCATTTATCAAATTAAGTATGAAATATTAATCCTAAAGACAGAGTCCTTCCACACACAGAGGAAAACAAGGAGGAGCGAATGGAGCAAGTGGATGGAAAAGTCAGCGAGGGCAGGGGAGAGAGTGAGAACCCCCCAGGTCCCAAGCGGGCCCATCGCAGCCCACTCGCAGATCCTGTACTTCCTGCTAAAAACATTTCCCTCACACCAAGTGGTGAGAAAGTCATTGTGTGGACAAGGTAAGCCAAACAACTATCTACCTGTAGTTTACTCAAGGGTGAATTTTCAGATCTTCTGATTTAAGAATAAATTAAATGTTATGCATGAAAGTTATTTAAAAATAAGACATAATGTGATTAAGTAAATGTATATGAATATAATTCTGTCATTATGGAAGTACATTGAAGATTTCAGAGCGATATCTTAAGCCATATGACTAACTTGATACGTGATACCATCTGACCCAGGAGAGTGTTTTTTTCATTAAAATTGCTCAGTTAAGTATTGAACTTCCAGCTACTGGGCAAAATAACTAGAAATGCCGATGGAAGAGAAGTTGTGAATATTGCCATGGTTGCATGACATCATGGTGCTGGTTATTTCTCATCTGGAACACTGCTGCCTATTAAATGAAACATGGAATTGTATGTATATTATAAAGCACTATATGATGTGTCTTTGTCCATCAGGGAAACCGACCGTTTGATATTACTCACTTGTCAAAAGCAAGGAGCCAACTGGAACACTTTTCAAGCACTCTCAGCTCAGCTAGGCAACAAATCAGCCAGTGAGGTAAAAAGATGTTTTTATCAGACAGAAGAATACATTGAAATTGTCGTGTCATGCTATCATTACCAGTGTTTTAACAGAATGCTATTTAACTTTAATTATCTTGTATTCTGTTTACAATAAAATAGGTACCATATAGCCTAGCTGTGTAGTATGTTATAGATTTGTGGAAGTACACTGTATGATGTTTGCACAACGATGAAATCGACTAACGGCACATTTCTTGGAACATATCCCTGTCATTAAGCGACGGATGACTAATACTTGTATAGACTGGTGTTCTGTCCTGAGTGTCCCTATCCCTATGTTGTAAGTATTGCAGCTCACTCCTCTCCATTCTTCAGGTTGCTAAGCGTTTCCGCAATCTCCTGCACCTTTTCCATGCCATATCCAAACTGGCTTGCTCAGAGAACCAACCTAGTACTGAAGAAAGGCCACAGAAGGAGCCTGACTGAGCAAAGGTGAACACAAGCCCACAGAGGACTCTTAAGGCTCTTAAGAGACTCAGGGAGGACGTTGCTCTGTGCATTTGGCCTGACTACCCAGTTCTGAAATCCAGACATCAGAGGTGTGGCTGGACTTTACCGCTACAGAACATCTGAACACTCAGTTCTAAACGGCTATGAACAAAAGAAGCCTTCCTGTTGTTCATTTGATTTCATTATCAGTATTAAAAAGAATTTGGGGTGTACATGAAAGTAACTAAACAATGGTTTTAACAGTGGAAATGGTACTCAGTCATAAACCTTTTTTTCATTGTACCTGGTTCTCCATAATTGCTGGTCAAGTGAACCAATGAAGGTGAAAAATTCGAGTTTGAATTTACTTTCGACCAAAAAAAAAAAAAAAAACCCAAGTGAGTAACCCAAGTGAAGAAGATTAACAATGAATTGTGCAGCTGTACGTTATCTGTTATCAAGAGAACATTGTATATATTATACAATGTAAATGACTAGGTAGACGCTGAATATAGTTTGTTTTTGTATATATGTATGTAATTGTATAAAATGTATTACTATAAATGGAAGACTGCTAATATAAAACCTGCATTAAAAATATTACGCGTGTCATGGTACAAAGCAAGGAGGGTACAGTTGTCATATTAGCAAGGTCTCCATCAGTGGCCGCTATAATGAAGGAGTGACGGCGCACGCTAACAGAATGGAACGGCGTCTTGACCAATAGGAGGGTGCCTTTCCTGACGCTTTGCGCACCCTGCTTAGTTAAGCTTAGCTCCCCTTCCCAAGCAGACATGGCTGTCGTTTCGTCCGCTCTGATCGCCCTGCTCATCCTGAGCCCCGTGGCCCTTGGTATAGACGTACTGCAGCTCCAAAACACCGACTTCGACTACTGGGTGTCCGAGCAGGATATGATGCTGGTGAAGTTCTTTGCCCCTTGGTAAGGGAAAAATATACATATAACAATAATTTAAAAAATGCGGCATGTTCTGTGTAGTCGATACCCTTGTATTATGACATTAAATTCTCAGTAAGGTGGATGTTACCTTGTTCCGGAGGATTGGCGGTTTAGCGCTGGTATGTTAAACTGGGAAAAAATGAATGAAAGTGAATTATGCATGCGCCGGAGTCACGAATTATGGCTGCACGTTGAATTTCTGGTTCGTCTTAATTAGTAAATATTGCACTGGTGAATGATGGATAACAAATGCGATTGTGCTTTGGGTACATATTGATAAATGGTAAATGACTAGAAAACTGCGATAAAATATGTGGTGGGTATTACTGTTCATCGTAATAACAGCCGGTCATCGTTTGTTTGCCAGGTGCAAAAAATGTCAGAAATTAGCTCCTGAGTACGAAAATGCAGCAACGCGCCTGAAGGGGATTGTCACTTTAGCAGAGGTAACAATTGTTTATATCCGTATTTTTATTTAGTTGTAATTAGGAACTTCGTACTTTCCAGTAGGCTATTAGTTAATAGTATTGTATCGCCGGCGTGGATTAGCATATCCCGGCATGCTCGCGGGCAATTGCCCCTTGTTGTACTGTTGTTAATAATTGCATTTCCCGATTGTGGCGTGTATGTTTGCCCATATCTTATGTGAACCCTGTCCGATCCTTGGGTGTTCTTAGGTTTGTTTGAATCTCCCATCGTGTGTGTACCTTACAGTCCGGCATCTGACGACCTTATGTATCTGTAACTCCATGGTGCTTGGGTCAACCGAACAATACGGTATGATAGAACGTTATGATCTGGTTTGATGTTCTACCCTTTTTTCCCTTTCTGACAAAAACAGCTTTATTCAGTTACGGGGCATGTGTAAGTCAAGATTGCATTATATGTCTACAAGACCTGAAAACTTTTTGCTACCCTTGAATGTTAACGTGGATTATCTTAGGCTTTATTCGTTGTTTGTTGATATTTGTGTTTATCACGTGCATTACCTGGATGATCCATACAACTTTAGCGCTCCAATCGTGAGGGACTCTCTCTGTCAATATGTATGATATGGAGCAATAGCATATAATATGTATACAATGTATTAATTAATAACTGTTAGAGGGAAAGTTATTCTGAAAACCCAAGGGGTGTGTATTGTTCTCTGTTGTCCACCGATCAAAGGACACTTCATTAGATGCGCCTGTCTTGTCTAGTTTTAAAGTTGTTAATCTATTCATGTATTGTCCCATTGCCCATTATACGAATACATTTGAACATTCAAAAAATTATTAAAATTCGTATTTAAAGCAATCTGGGAAACAAAGTGGTGTGCCACAGTCGCCATGAGCCCAAAATGCTAAACCACCGTGTCATTGCGGCTGAAAGAACCTGTAATATTAGCTAATAACGCAATTTGGCACAAATCACGAAATGGTTTGAAGTGTAAAAATAATCGGTGTGCATCGATGTCTGTGTACTGGACATCACGATTCTGTCATTTAAAACGCCGCACCTTACTTCCGTTAAAAGTTATTAAAATCAGAAAACTGAATATGGAATATGAGGCTAACTTAACCGCGGTGACAGGTTCCTAGTCCTTTTCTCACTACACATATGCTTCTGTTTTGTCCTGTTGCAAATCATTTGTTTGTTAAACAATGGCTCACCTTCTATTAAGTGTCATATGAACAGACACCTTTTTCTAATTAGCTGTGAAACAGAAACACACTATTAAGTGGAGGCTCGACACAACAAATCTTTCATAAGAAATATATATCAGTAGAAATATAAATACATAGCCCTACCACTTGACATGATCCTTTAATATTTCATCTTGACTTGCTGCCACGTACACTTTCCATTACTATTGCATCTGAAATCGGATCAGTTAAATTATTGTTAACATTAGGTTTACATTATGAGTAACATCACAGTAATGGAACTTTAGGGAGCATTACGTTACTTAATACCATATAATTGGTAACTAATGGGGGCGGCATGGTGGTGCAGTGGTTGGCACTGTTGCCTCACATCTCTGAGACCCGCGTTCAAGTCTCCGCCTGGGTCACATGTGTGTGGAGTTTGCATGTTCTCCCCATGTCATCGTGGGGTTTCCTCCGGGTACTTCGGTTTCCCCCCACAGTCCAAAGACATGCTGAGGCTTGTAGTTGCTAAATTGCCCATAGGTGTGCATGTGTGAGTGAATGGTGTGTGAATGTGCGCTGCGATGGGCTGGCCCCCCATCCTGGGTTGTTCCCTGCCTTGTGCCCATTGCTTCCGGGATAGGCTCCGGGCCCCCCGCGACCCAGTAGGATAAGCGGTTTGGAAAATGGATGGATGGATGGATAATTTGTGTCGCATCTGTGAGCCTCTGTATTTATTAACAGTATTTCAGTTCTTTTCAGACAACACTTCATAGTCTAATACTCGGCTGTGAGATATTTTAGACCATGTTTGCTGACCATGAAAATGTACTTATGCATTTACTCAGTCAGCAATACGTTGCCAATAAGCCTGCCTGCTTTTGTTGGCTGCAGTGGTATTGAACTTTCCTTGCAGCGTTGATTTAAATTCCTCATAGCCCTGCATAATTAGCTTTCAGTCTTCTCCATGAAATATGGAGATTGTGTCATGACCCAAACAGTGACTTGCGCTGCCGAACGTGCTCCATGTGAACGCGCACAAACTCCAATGCAGTTAATACCGATGTACCAAATCAGCTTCTTAACCAGCTTCATAGTAATAATTAGCACCAATTGAGACAGCCCGATTTTGTAAACCCAGCATTGGCAAATGAACTCCAGGTTAAATCTGATCTGGATAAACCCCCTTTGTAGTACAGGCCACTGGTTCAGCCACTTGGCTCCTCAGCAGTGACGATCCTGCGAGCCGGATCACTCTCATGGGAACGAGCCTCATGGCTGTAGTGCCATAATGCTATAACTGATGCTCCGTCGCAATGCAGGTAATGTGCCTCATTCAGAATTCCGTGAGCAACTGCTCATTCGCCAGTCGAACCAGTGGTTCTCTGAAGGTAGCAAAGAAGTCCAATATTCATGTCGGGTCATTGGACATCATCCATGTCTTGCAGCCATACACCAAAACAGGGAGCACGAGGACTCCAAAGACTTTTGTCCTCTTACAAAAAAAGTTGGAAGCATCATGCATCCCTTTTCCAGTGATCTCATGACCCCCCCCCCATGCTCTCCCAGTCCATCTGCTGACTTAATAGGAAGAATCACCAGAGTCTTGTTGCTTCCAAGGTAAGTGAACCTCTCAACACGGTCAATATTCTCCCTGTAGAAAGATGCACTGCTGATGGCTGTGCCCAAGAGGTCATTAAAATCCTGGATCTTGGGTTCTATCCAGGATATTCATAAAGTCCAGACACTCTGACTCCTCGCTCCATCTCTTGAGAGCCCCGATCAGAGCCTCCATTGATTCTGCGAAGATTACAGCTTCATTGGAAAGTTAAGATCAGTGAATCTTTCCTCACCAACAAATGCCCCACAGCCGCTGAACCCCACTACCCTGCTCAGCACCCTGTCCATGCAAGCATTGAACAGAGTAGGAGCAGGAACACACCTCTGATGAATCCCAGATTCAACTGGGAAGAATGCAGAGGTTCTTCCTCCATTCTGCATAAGACTCTCAGTACCAATGTACAATCCAGCCATGATACCCATCAACTTTGGGAGGGATCCCTGAAAGACAAAGGCTGCAAAGAAACTGTCAATATTTGCATTTGTACCCGATGAGAACCCTTACTCCCGGGATGCAGTCAATGGTAGAAGATTTAGGTGTAAAACCAGATCGATGTGATTATTGCTATATTATTGTTACTCTACTTTCTTACAGATTCTGAATTCTTTAAATATGGGACCAGGGTTTACCATTAAACTTGAGGATACATGTGTATTTGTTTTCCTTGTTGAGACTGCTTTAAATTGTGATTTTTGCTTTAATCGAAGTAATATTTAATTTAAATAAGAACTAACAATATTAATCTTTCTGTTTTACCTGGAACTGAACTTGTTTGATACAAAAGCATTAGACCTACATTGTGTTTTGAGAGGTCCCCGTCTCCACCTTTTTACCTGATATAAATTTTGTTTTAAAGAAAGCAATAACATATCCTAATCATTACTAAATGCCACTAACATAAAATGAATGTAAGCATATTCTGACTATGCATTTTTACTTGTTCTTTACAGAAAATAATGGAAGGCCAGTGAGTCTCAGGTTTGAAAAATAAGTATTTGGACAGTTTTTGAATGTTGAAAATGGGTGACACATTGAAACATAAAATAAGGGACAAAAGTCTAGATATGTGTCTAATTACTCATTTAAAGCCATTCAGCTACATATTTATGCTACTGATATTTGATTGATTGAAGCTTGATTTTTAGGAGAGAAAAATAGGCCATTTTATTAATTATTACTTTTTTCAAAATATATGCAATTTATTTTCGCTTAATACATAATTGGGTAAGTTCAGTGTCTTTTATTGATACATCATCCCTATTGTGAAGATAATCCTTGTATATTTTGTATAATAAGTCTTGAAACTGAAGGTAAAATTCAGCAGAAATACCCCAAGCTTAAGAAGTTAATTATATAACTACTTTGCCAATTATGAGGACAATTTTACATTACATTCTTACCCTCACATTAAATTTCCTTATAAAAAAACGTACCCCACTGAAAATCACATGTAGCAGTTTCTGGCAGCGTATATGTATGTATGAAAACTACATATAAAAATTTGATACTTTAAATGGGGGTATCGTAAAGTTATTTTGATAACATACAGTCATAGCTGAAATTATCAGCACCCCTGGATTTTTTCCAGAAAATGCACCATTTCTTCCAGAAAATTGTAGCAATTAGAAATGTTTTGGTAAAAACACATTTATTTCCTTTATGTCCATTGGATCAACACAAAAAAGACTAAGAAAAAAAATCCAAATTTGACACCATTTCACACAGATGTTTTGCTGCCTCTGGCACTGGATGCCTTGACTGTTTTCAAGGCATCATGAAATCTGAAGACTACCAAAAGATTTTGGGCTGCATTGTAGGGCCCAGTGTCAGAAAGCTGGGTCTGCGTCAGAGGTCATGAATGTTCCAACAAGACAGTGTCCCCAAACATACCTCTAAAAGCATCCAGAAATGGTTGAAGACAAAGTGCTGGAGAGTTCTGAAGTGCCCAGCAATGAGTCAGGGTCTAAGTCCGATTGAACTCTTAAGGAGAAATCACAAAATCGCTGTTGGCAGAAGGCACCCTTCAAATCTGAGAGATCTTGAGCAGTTTGCAAAAGAAGAGTGATTGAAAATTCCAGTTGAGAGGTATAACAAGCTTGTTGATGTTTATAGGAAGTGATTGATTTCAGTTATTTTTTCCAGAAGGCGTGCAAACAAATATTAAGTATAGGGTGCCGATGATTTTGTCCGGCCCAGTTTTTGAGTTTTGTGTCAAATTATGTGAAATTTGGCTTTTTTTCTGTGTTTTTGTGTTGTTTCAATGCACATAAAGGAAATAAACTCGTGTGTACCAAAACATTTGTAATTATAACAATTTTCTGGGAGAAATGCTGCATTTTCTGGAAAAATTCCAGGTGTGCCAATAATTTCAGCCACGATTGTCAATCCTTATACAAAATGTAATCTATGGGATGGATATTTTGACAAAGTACAAAAACAACTGGTATAATTCCATGCATACTAGTATGGTGTTGAGGTATCACCCACTGCAGACCTGCAATTGCGTTCTCATCCCTGAGGTGGATTGTCATGGGGTGGGTGCCGTAACATGCTGTATCACTGTGCGCTCCTTACCTCCCGCTACCTATAACTGAAAATTTCTGCTATGGTACCAAATTCTGGAAAAGCAAAAAAAAATGTCGGAACATGGGTCAATCCTCTAGACATCCGCCTAAGTGGTTTAAGCATATATGTATTTATGATAAACCATCCTATAAAATGCATTTGTAGATCACTCAAAAATAATTTCTCCTGTGCTTTTAGAGGATTTCCATGTAGAAAAGATACTTCTAGAAGTAGTTTAGGTGTTTTTCACATCTTTACAGTACATTTCTTGTTATATTATCAAATCAGACTTGTAGCACAGTTACAGTCTAAGGACCAGGTTAATTTGTGTGAATCAAAGGAAAAAGGAGAAAATCTATAAGCTCATCTCATAGATAAGTGTACTGACAAGATATAGTATAAGCAAAAAAAAACACAGAACCATATAAGGAAAAAGGAGGAAAATTAATTCTAGCCCAAAACACTACTACTAACCCACCTAGAAACATAATTACAGCAAAACCAAATAACTCTGATGGACTGCCTCCAGCTTTCCTAACCACAAAAATTAGACAATGAAGATAGCTATTAAACTACATAACTTAACCCTAAACTCACCATATGACAACTGACGAATCACAATTGACAGAAAATTCGATCAGTTGCAGTGGTTGCACTCACAAACAGCAGGATGAAGGAAACGAGCACTGCAAACGTGGTACCTAGTTGACAGCGTGGATATTATGATGTGGTGTTTCTCAATAATGCCACATATTTCCATTTCTGATCAGGTGGATTGTTCAGCAAACTCAGGAATATGTGGACGCTTCGGAGTGAATGGGTACCCCACTCTCAAAATATTCCGAAATGGGAAGGAAGCTGCTATCTACAATGGACCACACACGGCAGGTGGGCCTTTGTCGTAAGTGAATGTGGCATAGCGTGTGTATGCTGCTATTATCGTTCTGTGACCAGTGTTTACACACGCAGAGGGCATCGTGCAATATATGCAGAAGCAGGTTGGACCCAGCTCTGTGAGCCTGCATAGCAAGGCTGACCTGGATGCCTTCATTGATAACTTTGATGCCAGCATAGTGGGTAAGTGTTCATTTATATTATTCTAACACCTGAACCCAGGAGGTCATTCATCATCACTAACTAAAAGTTGATTTTAGAATTTACAATTTTTTTAGACTGTTGTTTAGTTAAGAGGCAGTGAAGATGAGACACTTTATGTCAACTTGAAGTGCTTTTCCAGTTCCACATGAGATGTCACCCCCTGTTCTCTCATCTCTTCTTATTTTTGCCCTTTTTATCTGCCTTATATCTAACACCTAAATCTCCTCATGAACTTAGTGGCACCATCCTGACCTTGGTCCTGTCTAATTATTTTTTATTCTATGTCACCAGTCTGCTTGTTTTGGGTAACTGGCTCTGATGATTAATATCAGGGAGAACACAAATACAAAAGTGATTAACAGTCCTATACAGGGCACATAACATCATGGGAGGCACCGTACACAGAGTGCACTTGGTCGCCATCGTGCTCTCCAGACTTTATTCATGTCCTTTACATTGCTTTACATTCACCGGTTCTTCAAATGACACCTTTGTCAATTTGTTTATTTAACATGTTCCAAATGCTGCAAGTAAAAATCTTTGCCTGTTCAGGTGAACATTGAGCCATCCACTTATGTCTATAACAGACAATGGTTTACTGACAAAGAGCAAAAGTTTACATTTGTTTAGTCTCTGAATAGAGAAAATTGACTATGTTCAGGGTAAAATCAGGGCAACTGCAACCTATAACTTTTATATTTTGAGTAATGTTAAAGTGTGCACATAAAATATAACTCAGACCAAAATCTGCCATTATAGCTCATCTCCAATATTTGTCATCTTAGTCCAGAATGCATAAAAATCACATTGTCAAAATACATAGAGAAAAATAAAATATACACTGTCCCTGTTTATAGTTGTGACAGTAAGCTATTGGCCCAAGCCTGCTAGCAGTCAAGTTTCCTAGTTTATGGAGGGAGTGTGTTCAGCAGTGTTTTAACTTGATAACTCACTTGAAATGAAAGGAAGAGCTGAATGGTAGATGACGACGTCAGGCAGCATTTCAACTTGAGAACTCACATAGTACATGTTCAGTTTTGCATTGTTTGCATTGTACAGTATTTTCTTTTAATCGAGTTGAAATTTTCCCAATTTTTAAATAGGTTCTATTCACTGAAATGAATGAGAGACGGGCATGTTAGAATTGTTTTTTTTTTTTTGCTTGCACATTTACCTGTAATGCTGACCCAGTGACAGCAGTGTAATAAGGCAAATCACCTTTCTGCCCCCCCCCCCTCCAATAGGCTTCTTTCCTGGGCACGGCTCTACACAGCTAACTGAATACCTGAAGGCTGCCACTGCCCTGAGGGAGAGCTACCGCTTTGCCCACACAACGAAGGCTGAGTTGGGCGTCATGCACGACCTGCACACCGAGTGAGAGGGCACTGAGGGGCAGCCTGTATGTCTGGGGTGGGGGCGCAGGGACACTGGGCCTAAGAAAGTTGCTTCTTGAAATCCATAGAGTGCTTCAGCTGCATCTGTCCTGAGATTGCAGCTCTGCTTTCATTATGCTATCATTATGAATTTTTGCAGCTACTATTACAAATTCATGTAAACCATGTTAAATAGAAGTGAAATGCTGTAGTTTTAATGAGAAATATGATGCCATGTTCATGCTTTGTACAACAATGCTTTTAGGTCATAATACTGAAATACTGAGCAATACTATTATTGGCGTGTTGCTCAGTGGGCTAAGTCTCTGTGCCTGTGCTCAGAAGGTCGCCAGTTCAAGCCCAGCCTCAGCACCTCTGCAGGTCCTTCAGCAAGGCCCTTAATCCCCATCTCCCTGGGCGCTGCTATAGGTGGCTGCCCTTCACAGCCAGCTTGCTCTTACCTACAGAGAGCAAGTTGGGGGAGAAGTAAAGAGAATTTTTCAATGGGGATTAATAAAAAGTATCTTTTTATACTTTTATTATACTTTTATTATTAGCTATTTGTAAAGGAAGCTGGATAATGGAGCGAATGGGGGCTCCTTCCCAGAGCATTGTCGCTCAGTCTTTCCTTCTTTTCAAAGCCTTCCCTTCTCTGCCTTCATCTTGTCCCCCAGCTTTCCCTTCTCTGCCTTCATCTTGTCCCCCAGCCTTCCCTTCTCTGCCTTCATCTTGTCCCCCAGCCTTCCCTTCTCTGCCTTCATCTTGTCCCCCAGCTTTCCCTTCTCTGCCTTCATCTTGTCCCCCAGCTTTCCCTTCTCTGCCTTCATCTTGTCCCCCAGCCTTCCCTTCTCTGCCTTCATCTTGTCCCCCAGCCTTCCCTTCTCTGCCTTCATCTTGTCCCCCAGCTTTTCCTTCTCTGCCTTCATTTTGTCCCCCAGCTTTTCCTTCTCTGCCTTCATCTTGTCCCCCAGCCTTCCCTTCTCTGCCTTCATCTTGTCCGCCAGCTTTTCCTTCTCTGCCTTCATTTTGTCCCCCAGCTTTTCCTTCTCTGCCTTCATTTTGTCCCCCAGCCTTCCCTTCTCTGCCTTCATCTTGTCCCCCAGCTTTTCCTTCTCTGCTTTCATCTTGTCCCCCAGCTTTCCCTTCTCTGCCTTCATCTTGTCCCCCAGCTTTTCCCTTCTCTGCCTTCATCTTGTCGCTCAGTCTTCCCTACTCTCTGGGTTCTGTCTTGCAGGACTGTGCTGCTCTTCCGACCTCCACGGCTCCACAGCACATTTGAGACAAGCATGGAAAAGTATGATGGTCCTATTAGTACTTCTGTACTGCGCAAGTTCATCAAGGACAACATGTGAGTGCGTGTGCATGAGTGAGTGAGTGGGTGCATGTGTCTGTGTTTCTCTGCTAACCAACGTCCTCTCTTGCCATATGTTTAGCTTTTTCTGTTTTCTATCCGTCCATTGATACTTCAGTGAAGGGTGGGCATGTCCGTCTCCATCTCATGCTTGAGCGCTTTACATTTCTACAGGTATTAGTACAATTTCCCCCCTTATGCCTGCAGCTTTGGAATTTGCCCTCATGTGACCCAGGAGAACAGAGATAAACTGAAGGGACGAGACTTGCTGATCGCTTTCTATGATCTGGATTATGTGCGGGATCCTAAGGGATCCAAGTACTGGAGGAACAGGTGAGCACCCCGTGTGTGTGTGTTAGTGAGTGAAAGAAAAGAAGGATAAGCGGTTTGGAAAATGGATGGATGGATAAAATATTGAATTGTTCTTAGTGATTTCATGGGGAGGCATGGTGGTGTAAATGCTTCATTATGAAAATAATTAAATTTCTTATTATCAATATGACTGGATTCCCATTGCATACACTCTTCAGATTTTGAGATTCTGTGTACTTGGCATAGTGACACGTGTACTCTTAAGACAGCACTTGATATATCTGATTATAGAAATATAATCTGTCTACTACCCAATGAAAATAGTATGCAAGAATGTCCATGTAAGCCGCTCTCTCTCTCTCTCTCTCTCTCTATCACAACACACTCATGTAAAGCACCTTGTGGTAACTGTTATGAAAGGCACTATGTCACTGTACAAAAATAAATTAAATTGAATTATATAGAAGCTCAAATTCGGGGGTTGCAGGTACGCAGCCACCATTCAACTCAACTGTCTTCATTTGTTATATTTAATCTGAATTGTCGATACATTTGTTTTCAATAGCTACTCATCCATAATGGTCTGCAGTTGTTTGAATCTTATATTTGAAATCTACACAGCATAAGATATGGTACACCTTGTATGTACTAATAAGTCACAGGGCTTTTGTATCTTGACATAAAGGATATAGTATTTCCTGCTGCCTCTTAGAATTTCAGCAGATAGCCAAAATATTGATGCTAAGTGGATCTTTCTCTCCTTGCTGGTGCTGAAGCTCTCGTTTACGCTCTGCTTCTTTTAGAGTGCTGAAAGTGGCATCTCAGTTCCAGTCTCGGAGCCTAACCTTTGCAGTGGCCAACAGGAGAGAGTTCCAGAAAGAGCTAGAGCAGGAGTTTGGCCTGGGCCTGTCAGACAGTGGGGGGCCGCCTGTTGTCACCATCAGGACACGGGAGGGACATAAGTATACCATGCGCGAGGAGTTCACGTGAGTATTGAGGAGGCTAGTGTGCAGAATGTTTCTGTATTAAATATGATCTTTTAAATATAGTAACATTTTCAAATGCTGAGTGAATGAATAAATGTAATTGTAGATGATTTGCATCTGTCCTGTGTACCTCGACATTGTCGACTTTACGGATTTAATCACGTCTGTTTCTTCACTGCTGTGCTCGTGTTTATGTCCATGTTTGTGTCTGTGTTCAGTCGTGATGGAAAGGCACTGGAGCGCTTCCTGGAGGATTATTTTGCTGGACACCTGAAGCGCTTTATTAAATCCCAGCCTTCTCCTGAGCGCAATAATGGTCCCATCAAGGTATGCATGCCTATCATCAACAAGCTGAATGTTGCATATACACTGATGTGCCAGAACATTATGACTATACCCCACTTGAAGTGAATTATGTTGACTGTGGTGAAAATGGTGTGTTTGAAGTCTGGGATATGTAAGACAGATGGGGTGGGCAGTATTATGATTTCATATTGTGACTGATGTTGAAGACGTCCACAATCTACTTTTCATGCAAATTGTAAAAACTGTGATCTTTTATGTTCTCCTACTAATATTTCCAAACTTCATGTAATACTTTGATGATCAGTAGTAACGTGTCACTATCCGATCTGTACCACACTTTCTCATCTGCCATGCCAATAGCTCGCTTTGAATTTTCAAATCTGTCATGTCTGAAAGAGAACCTGTGACAGAGACACATGGTATAATTTGGCCAGTCAACACAGCGTCTAAGTAGGAAGTCATTCTGTTTTGGCTTGTGATCTATCATGCAACTACCTGATCCGTACCACCTGCTCGATTTTGTACCTTGCACGTTTGTGCATGTGCAACAATTCCAAGCATTATATTTTCTGGCACTGCCCGATCTGTTCATCCTACCATTTTACAGCAAACCACGTAGTTTATATTTACAGCAAACTAACAGTGGTCACTTTATTGTTTGGCGAAAATTAGGGTTAATGATTCCACTGACTAAAAAAATTCAGTTTCTTTGCTTGTATATTTAAGTGTTCACTGCCGATGTTTGTAGTCTTTTGATCAGCATTATTACCTAAATATCCCATATCTGAAATAGTAGTTTATTTTTCAATAGTATTGGTTCCCTCTGAACTACAGGAATATAAACGGTTACCCCACCGTGACTGGGGTACCTATTGAGTCCTGTAAACACAAACTCAGATATAAGTGCAGGTCCTATGCAGAACTTTCATTAAACAGAGAACACAAAGTATCTAAAAGCAGAATATCTGGCTTAATATCCTATTCTGGGCTGGTGGAGATCGCTCACAAGCAATCCGTGAAATGAACCTGATACAGTGAAAAGAAATATGAATAGAATCAGGTTGGGTTGTGAAAATGTTGTGAAGTGACTTGTATTTAACTGTACTGTGAATCCATCTGTCCTCCTTAACGACACACATTGATATGTTTTTGTACGAGTCATCTGTGTCTTCAACAACAAAAAATGGCGTATTTGTGAGGCAACTCATGGTATTAAACCTGACAAAATGGACGGATTTACCATTTCTTTGGCAGTTGTTTCTCTCACTATTTGATTCTACAAGTCCCTTCCAGTGTGGCTTGAACTGATTCATTTCCCCAAATATCTAGTAAATCGCCATTTTCCCCATCCTTCCCATCCATTTTTTACTGCGCTGCCACTGCTGGCCGAAGACACCAACGCTCAGTGCATACATATAAGCAGAGAAAAACACACTTTCCAATTCCAGTTTGACCATTCTCATTCACGTCGCATGGCTACGAATCAGATGAGTATCTGATCTAGGACCACATATGAAAGTGACTCAAATCTGATTTGACCGCACAGCCCTGAAAACATCAGATCTTTGTCACATTAAGACAAAAAAAAATCAGATTTGAGTTACATTAGCCTGGTAAAGTGAACATAGCCTTATGCTGCGTACAGGTATTTATTGGAAGCTCAGCCTAGCTATTGAGAGGCTGAGTCAACTGCTTAACAGCCTGATAGCCATATGTTTGTTATATGCCATTTGCGCATATATATATATATATATATATATATATATATGAGAATCAGAGTGCAGCAGGTGATAGCTCAGCACCACACTAGTCCAAAAGGAACCGTGCGAGTTTCCTTCCAGTAGCTGAAGTGACAATCCTGTGACCAAATTTTCCATGTTAGTTGGAGGACCTGCTTGCAGGGCTGGATGTCAATTAATTTCATACCCAAGATGGCGCAATTTCATGTTAAGGTCAATTGCTGAAGGGCCCAATGGAGTATGATTGCTCTTGGTAAACCTTTGGATTGCTGGCACACATCCCCAGCCTCAGAGTCACTACTCCGCATATCACTTTGGGTAAACGTGTCTGTTAAGTAAAGCAAATGTAAATGAAAATTGAAAAAGAATGGAGTTATTGAGATTATCACAATCTTGTCTTCTTGCCACATTCTCCTCCCATTTGCTGCTATCAAGAAGCAGATACTTCTAGTCACATTTGTCATTGAAGTTAGTTGGTTAGGACAAAAATAATCCTACTGTACATGGATTATTTTGGCCTTCAACATTCTATCCTTCCTGAAGCCTACCTAGATTCAATATTTGTTTTTAAATTGTCCTCAGACCTCCAGCTTGTTGAGGTAGTGCAGCAATAACATGTGAAGGGATTTAATAGTTTGAGTGTCTTTTGTGACAATGTTTGTGTCTTGGTGCAGGTGGTGGTAGCAGAGACGTTTGAGGAGATTGTCAATGATCCAGACAAGGATGTGCTGATTGAGTTTTATGCTCCCTCATGTAGACACTGCAAGAACCTAGAGCCCAAATACGTGGAGCTGGGCCAGAAGGTGAAGATCATGCACTCCTGAATTCTGTATGTTATTGACATGTTGAATGCATGTGACAGAGCAGGAACACATCCGATTGATAATCCATCATCTATCTATAATGCTGTTTAGCCGCCTTTTATTGAGGGTAACTAAGCAGTGGTGTTTTTGGTCCCTTTCCCCATTCTCTGTAGCTATCGAGTAACCCCAGGATCATCATTGCCAAGATGGATGCCACTGCAAATGATGTCCCAAATGGATATGATGTGCAGGGGTCAGCTGACTTTATTTCAGCACATATGCTTTCATGTATGTGGAGTCTGCATGTTCTCCCCATGTCGTCGTGGGGTTTCCTCCGGGTACTCCGGTTTCCCCTCACAGTCCAAAAACATGCTGCGACTAATTGGAGTTACCAAATTGCCCATAGGAGTGTATGTGTGAGTGACTGGTGTGTGAGTGTGAGTGACTGGTGTGCATGTGTGAGTGACTGGTGTGCATGTTTGCCCTGTGATGGGTTGGCTCCCCATCCTAGGTGATTTCCTGCCTTGAGCCTGTAGCCTCCAAGCACCAAACCCCCCGTGACCCTAAACCGGTTACAGGAGATGGATGAATTAATATAAAATATAGTGTATTTCTATGTGTGACTCTTACAAAAAACACTACACAGTGCAGACCCTGTAGTGTAAGGTTGTATTTCACCTGACTTGGTGGACATTATTACCTGCTTACTCATTTTCTTTTTTTTTCCAGCTTTCCCACTATTTACTTTGCAAGAGTTGGGAAGAAGGACCTGCCACTTAGATATGAGGTTAGCTGATCTTTTTTGATCATTCTTAAATCTTTTTCCCAGTCTATGATTGGAATGCTTAATGCTTTAATTAATAGTGAGGATATACATGTATATAATTTAGATAAAGATGTGAAATGGATGCAATTTTTCTAATGGTGATAGTTGCAAATTATTATTAAAGAGAGTTGGAGATACTATAAAAAGTTCTTGAGCAATGTCATTTCTGTATAAGTTTTTATGGAAGGTTAGGAATTTATCATTTTCAAATTAGTGCTGTACATGGGTTATTCCATTACTTTTCCATGAATTAAATTTGAAGATGGTCTTATTAAATATGAAATCTGGGTTGTCCCCAAATTGGCATGAGTTTACAAATGTTAAGTGGGCAGCTACTGATCTTAATAATCTTAATAATTTCCAGTAAGCTTCAAGGGCTGTTGAAATGGTGATGATCTTATGTTGTTTGATTGATTTTGATATGAATGGAGATTCCTTCATAAACTGATAAACTGTTCAGTTTCAAGGCAAGGATCATGTTGCATGTTTGAATATATGCATTTTATAATTTACTGTAGCTGATGATTTAAGAAGTAATTTAAAACTAACCAAGATATCGAATGTTACCTGTAAGGATTTTAACTGGGAGTTTGAGGATCACAGCATTGCACTGGTCCTGGTTAATTGGGAGAATAATGTATTTGGACCAATCGACTGAATATTTTGAAATGATGGAAAATCTCTCAGTCTGACTGAAAATGGTTGGAAGTGATGCTAAAGTATTTTGTGTATATAGTAATAGGTCATCTGCATATAGACTGACCTTGTAAGTGTGTTTAGGGTGGTGATACCAGTTATTTGGATGGCAGCTGCTAAGGGTTCAATACACAGAGCAAATAGTAATGGTGAGAGTGGGCATCCTTGTGTGGCATCTCAATGAAGTGTGAAATGTGAAATTGTACCATTCATGCTGTGGGTGAGTTATACAACATTTTAATCCATTGAATAAATGACTCCACAAAATCGAATCTTTCTAGTGTGGGAAATAAAAATTTCCAGTTAACCCAGTCAAATGCTTTTTCGACATCTAATGACAAGATTACTGTGTGTTTTTGGTTTTGGCTATACTGATTAGATTCAGTAGGTGGCGTATATTATTTGATGAATGCTTGCCTGTTTGATAAAGCCTGTTTGATCAGAGTGTATTGTAAAGGGATGACTGTTTCTAATCTCTTAGCTAATGCCTTATTATTATTTTACTGCTTATGTTGAGATAATGGACAATAGCTTGAGCGGAGTCTTGGCGAGATTTGAAGAGTATTCTAAATACTAGTGATATGTGCTGTGTGGGATGCTGAGCTCCGTCAAAACGGTTAAAATACGGCCATCATGTAATTGGAACACCTCTTACATGTAAACACAATGACGTGCTGCAGCATTGGTTTGTTTTAGGCTAAAATGCTAACTATTTTATTTTCAAATCTCACTTTACCAATCATAGCGTGTACAGATGGAAAAACGATAGCGTAAACATTCAGCATCAGATTCTAAAACAGTCTGTTATGTCTGTGTTTGTTCAGAGGATAGAAAAATATTGTTTATTTTATTTAAATTTTTTTCAGATGCTATTAGCTTATACCCACACACACACACACACACATATATATATATATATATGTATGACAATATATAAAACCATGCATTGCTGTTTATCCAGCAACTAACCATTCCTTCATAATACTAAGCCATAGAAAGGTCCCCAAAGAAACCCCTGCATCGCCATCATAGAGACTCTAATCTCAACATCCATCCATCCATTTTCTAAAACTGCTTGTCTTCAGGGTCATGGGGGGTCCGGAACCCATCCCAGAGGCTATGGGTGCAAGGCGGGGAACAACCCAGGATGGAGTGCAAACCCATCGCAGGGCGCACTCACATGCCATACACACACACATGCTCACCTGCAGGAAATTTAGAAACTCAGCATGTTTTTGGACTGTGGGGGGGAAACCAGAGTGTCCAGAGGAAACCCCATGATGACATGGGGAGAACATGCAAACTCCACACACATAGAAACCAGCCAGAGACTTGAACCCAGGTTCTTAATGTGTGAGGCAACAGTGCTAACCACTGCACCACCATGCCGCCCCCAGTCTATGCATTTATAACCCAAAGATGGTGCCTGTGCTCCACATTTTATAGTGTGTTGTGTTATGTGATCTGTTCCTGAATTTGACCTTGTCTAGCCCTGCCTTGGTCTTGGTCTTGTCTCGGTCTCCCCCTGCCTTGGTTTTGGTCTTGTCTCAATCTCGATACACTTTGATCTTGGTAATGACTTGGTCTTGGTGTAGGTGGTTTTGACTACATCACTAAAGCATGAATTCCAAATGTGTGTTATTATGTAACAGAGAAATACAGGCATCTGGTTTATATACAGAGACAAAACATTTAAACAAAAACAGAAAAAAGTATGACAGACGCAGGTGAGGATAAGCTATAATGGAGATTACTGAGAAGTGCAGAGAGAGGAAAAGGAGTGATCAAAGCAGCAAAAGTCATGGAAACAGGAAGGATAAGGTGATAGGTGGAACGAAATTAAGCCGAAGGATTTATAAAAGCGGGAAAGTGAGTAACATTAAAGTTAATACGAGATAACAGGGAAGGCGAGGGAAAGAGAGAAAATGCTGGTTTATTTGTACAGTTAGCCATAAGTGGACATTAGCGGGAGAACATTTTAAAACGAATTTGAGGAAGTACTTCTTTGTACAGCGTCTAGTTAGAGTATGGAATAGTCTTCCTGCTAGTCATAGCTAGATAAGATTTTAACAACTCTGATCTATTAGTTAAGTTTTCCCCATACGAGCTTGATGGGCCGAATGGCCTCCTCTCGTTTGTAAATTTCATAAGTTCTTATTGTTGGGGTGTAATGTGTTTTTCCATTTACAAAAGGCACCAGATTATCTTACAATCACGAAATAGTTGTCCGTCTATGTACAGTTTATCCACGATGACTGAAGCTCTGCTTGATGCTTTTAAGAATAGGATAAAGTCTCTTACGGTGTTCATTATTTTGTGAGGGAATTTATCATTGAAGCCATAGTGGATTCCTTTTAATTTTATGCCTCTGCTTTTCACCAGCTCCTTTTGTTGGTAATGTTCAAACTTTGCAATGATGGGCCAAGGTTCCCTCTGTGCTGTTCCTCCAAGGCAGTGAGCCCGGTGGAATGTTATGTTGTCTACAGTTTCTGAAGCAAGATTTAGTTTAGTATGTAAGAAATCTTTGTGTTTACCGGATTTTTGTATTTATTTTCGAGGTTCCTGGAGAAAATTGAGCTACCATGCGTGCTGTGCATTTGTATGTCCAATATAACTTCTTTTGGTCAGTGTTTCAACAGTGATTTTCAAATACTCATTGTCTCATTTTAAATCCTTGATTTCCTTGTGATTGAATGCATTTCAGCACTTAGTGATTCTAAGATGCAGTCTTGCATTAATTGAACAAAGCCCACTAACCTCTGATGTCGGCGGGTATAAGTCCTTGGTGTTGCTGGAGGATTCCCGGTAGCATTTCTTAGGTTTCTCATTCTTGGGTGAGCCATCTGTATGCTGGTTGGACTTCGGTTCCAACATCTCACACAGATTGTAATGAAACCTGTCAAATAATCTTCAGTTTCCTCCACGGTTGATTTTCAGTGAGGACCTCCGTCAATGTTTGTTTTTTTATCTTTTTTTTTTTTTTTTTGAAAAAAAGAGGTTTGTTTTCTTGGAAATAAAAAAAAAACATGACTTAGCGAGCGATTGGATACACTGTCATGACTGGTGACTTTGTACATGCTCTCCTTTTTTTGCTTGAACTGTTTAGTTGCAAAAATCTGTTTGGTAGTAAAAAGTCCACAGTTGACAGCATATGTATAAATCATACTTCATATGGATTAGTGTTTATTTTGATAAGTTAATTTACGGATTCCCCAGCACAAACACATAACTAAACTAAAAAGTTACGAATTAAACTTTATAATTGCACGTTATTTACTGATATGATCAATCAACATCCTTCACATTCAAGAATTTAGCAGTATTATGGCTTAAGTACAAATAATTGGATTAATAGATTGGACACAAACGGGGCCTACCTAAGGCACAAGTGAACTAATCGGTTGCTATGGCCAAGCAGCCACCCACCCCCCCCATCAGTCTATCAGAATAGGAAGGAAAATTTGGTAAATCAAATTTTGCTTAGGGTCTCTGAAAGGGTTCGGCTGACCCTAAGTATGTAGGTTAATTTTCACTGGCGTCAAAAGCGAGGCAATTCACATATGAATATATACACTACTGTTCAAAAGTTTGAGGTCACTTTGAAATTTCTTTGCTTTCCATGAAATACATAAAATGACTTGGAATAGGAAATGTAGATAAATAAATCGGAAATAGTCATTGACAAAGTTCGAAATAATAATTTTTGAAACTAAAATAATAGTGTTCTTCAGACTTTGCTTTTGTCAAAGAGTCCTCCATTTACAGCAATTACAGCCTCGGTATTCTAGATGTTGGTTTGTTGAAGTAATCTGATGAGATTTCATCCTGTGCTTCCTGAAGCATCTCCCACAAGTTGGATTGGCTTGATGGGCTATTCTTATGTACCATTCGGTCCAGCTGCTCCCATAACAGCTTAGTAGAGTTGAAATCCGGTGACTGTGCTGTCCACTCCATCATACACAAAATACCAGTTGACAGCTTCTTCCTTAATATTCCGAAACACAGGATGAGATGTTATTATCCTTTGTGCACTGATGAGATGTTACTATCCTTTGTGCACTGATGAGATGTTACTATGCTTTGTGCACTGATGAGATGTTACTATCCTTTGTGCACTGATGAGATGTTACTATCTACCATTAGTGAAACAATTGGTTCAATGTTAAGCTTGTCAGTAAATGATGAATGTTAGACTTGAAGTTTGGTGTATGTTGAAGTTTTGAGATGCATCATCAGTAGTGCTCCTCTGGTTCATGGAGTATTTCGGCCTTTCACACTATACACCCTCACCAGCGGCGGCCAGCTATAGGGTGATCAGTCCTGAGCTTGCGTACCATGCCCAATTAGTCATGAGAGTCACCTTGGTGTCAAATGACGGACCTCTCATGAAACTATATATGGGAATATATATAAGGGAATTCATGATAGATCATTTTTCCTCCATTGTGGACACAAGGCTCTTTAGGACTTGGTTGTGGCACCACGTATATCGCCCTTGGTGAGACTGGTCTTGCACCCTGTTAGTATATGCCAGAGGGAGGCTGGCCTGGAGCAAAGGGAACACCCTGGATCTTCACCAATCCACTGATGGAGATTGGTTGGTGTTGGCAGGATGTCATAAGTGGCGCTGATGGTAAAGCTCAAACTCCTCGCCTCTATAACCCACACATTGTTCCAGCTGAGCCTTCTCTTTTCGACACTGTCCCACAATGTCCACTGCCCCTGTTTGTCAAGGGAGACTGCCTTGCCCCACCTTGCAGCCTCCTCCTGACGGCGCACTTCCTCCACCACCATCCTCCTCCGTGCTGGAGCAGTGGCCTTACTCCAGGCTGGGTGGCTAGTTGTTACAATAACTTGTAGCATAGCTTACTACATTTTTTAAGTAGCTTATCCAATACTGGCATTACAGATTGCTACAAGATATCGTTAATATTTTAATTGAATTGCAGTCTTCCATAGTTCCTTGTGATGGTAGCCTGTGTGCTGCCATGTTAATGGTGTCCTAACCATCTGGGACTAGCATTACTAGCATTACTCTGTCCTGTATCCAAAAGTAAAAAGCTGCATCATTAAGCTCAGACGACCTGAAAAAAAACAAATGTCTGATGTATGATTTATCTGTTTTATGTCTTGAAGGCAGAAAATGCATGTTATTCAAAAATTGTTCAACAGCAGAGCAGCATTGTGGGTTACACAATATTAATGCTGAGTGATTTGCTTAATCTCCAGGGCCCCCGTGAAGTGAAAGACATCCTGAAATTCCTAGAGAGAGAGGCCACCCACAGACTTGGGCAGAGGAGCACCAAGGATGAGTTGTGAACAAGGACCGACAGGCTGAGGGATGGATGAAACATGGATGGGAAACCCTGATCCAACACAGGAAGATTAACAGGTGACTTTCACAGAGCCGAGACAGAAGCTGCAAGTTGGAAAGTGGCCTTTCAGGACCATCGCTGCTCCCCCTGAAGTAGGGAAAGGAGGATCTGCTGCATGGAGCCATGGTAACAGTGTTACACCATGCTGGTCATATGTGTTTATACCCTGACAAACTGAAAAGATGAAGGAAAAGACAGCGTAGCCATTTTTCTGGGATATGTTTTATGTAAAATGTGAGTGTTACTCTGCCCTCTTACAGATTATGTAGGGTATGAATGAATTTAAACCCTGATTCATGAGGAGGTAGGCTGCATCTTGTGAAATATTGTTAATCCACTTTGTTTGACTAAAGGAAATGGATCAATAAAAACACAGACATGACTGTTCTCACCCTCATCTGTCTGGTCTTGCATTGCTACATTCCATTCTATCTAAACCCATTATTATATGCTTTTGAAAACCATTTTGGTATCTTCAGTCAACCAGTGGGTGCAGTGATGCTTCCAGATGCACTGAAAGTCATCAGCACTCTTCTTGAAGGCCAATTTATACTTCTGCATAGATTCCACGTTGTTGGTAGCTGCGTGGCTGTGTACCCTGTGCCACAGCCTGACGCACACCTCCCCATAAATGTAACTGTAGGCGTCAGGCTATGGCATAAGGAACATGGCATTGTGGCTACCTGTGGCGTACACTCTATGCAGAGGCATAAGTCTTAACTTGCTTCCCTCCAACCAGATTACGGTGCTTTTTTCACTGGCATACAGGAACCTACAGAAGCCCATTTCTGCCACATAAAATAAAAAATAGATTAGATACTAAGTCATAATTATGAGATGTCAAATTGGAATTATGAGGTACCAAGTCATAATTCTGAGATACTAAGTCACAATTGAGATACTAAGTCATAATTATGAAAAGCAAAATCGAAATTGAGAAACTAAGTCAAAATTACGAGATACTAAGATAAAATTGAGATACTAAGCCAAAATTATAAGATGCTAAATCATAATTACATAATTATCATGTGATAATTATGATATTTTAACTCACAATTATGAGATACTAACTTGAAATTATGAGAATCTAGACCAGTCACATTGCTTCATATATACAGCTTGCACCTCAGATTCCATATTCAGTATTCCGCTGTAATATCTTTTTAACAAAAGCAGGCCAGGCGGTTTCTCTATGTCCAGTACACATGCACAACAATCATTCTTGCGATTCGAGCCCTTTCCCCATCTGTGCTTTAATCTTGTTAGTATCTACGAAAATACATATCACTTGTACTGAGAAGCAGCTGGTTCAGCATTTTGAGCTGATGGTGACTCTTGCACATCCCTTGGTTTCCCAGATTTCTGTATGGGCAAATTTGAATGAATGTTCGCATGTTCTCTTCACGTTCATTTGCAGTCCTTGGTGCCCTGAGTCTCCATTCATAGCACAAATTGTGAAATAAATGGTCTATACATATATGTCTATACATGCTTATTACATTGTAATCATTAATGCACAATGGAGTAAATAAATGGTGTAATAATTCTAAAACTGAATGAGACACATCTAGTAAAATGTGCTTTGAGCAGTAGAGTGTGCACACACTTTGATTTTCAGATAATGTAATTCCATTCAATATTCAATTTACCGGCTATAGTATTTTTTAACAGAAGCAAGCCAGACAGTTTTTAACCACAGATTTTTGATGTCCAGTACAAAGGCAGCCATGCACACTGATCATTCTTAAGGTTCAAGTCCTGTGTGCTGGTTATTAAAAGTCAATGGTTAAAAACCACCTGGCATGCTTTTGTTAAAACTATGTTACTGTCTTCCTGAAACCTGAGGTGCAAACTGTATATGAAGCATAGGTGTAGGTTTCATATTAACATTGTGAGGCACGGGTATATCAAGGTCAGACATGTGACACCACGTTGCATTATATCGTAAATGGATTGCATTTACATAGCGCTTTTCTACTCCTACGAGCACTCAAAGCACTTTACATTTCATGCCTCACATTCACCCATCCAGACACACATTCATACACCGGTGGCGGAGGCTGCCATGCAAGGCACCAACCTGCACACCGGGAGCAATTTGGGGTTCAGTGTCTTGCTCAAGGACACTTTGATGGGGTCAGGAACCAGGGCTCAAACCTGTAACCCTCTGGTTACCAAACGATAGCACTGCATCCTGCACCACCATTTTCATTATGGAGTTCCCTTTTTTATTCGTAAACTATTGCTGTTAAAGTTACAATATATAAAGTGAAATTTATCCTTTATAATTTTTTTTACTGTTATTCATCTTCAATAATATGGTAGTTTAAGTGCGTTAATGTCTCACATTGTGTACACTGAACTTGTGGGAATTATTGAAATTGTGCACAAATCGCTAGATTCCGCCACGAATGTTAGGCCCTGTACTGTGAAAAAATGACCTCAGTCAAGGCTGCACCCTGTCTTTTCTCACAAACATCACAAACATGCTAACTTCCTGAAAAGAATCATTAGCATACACAACATGTAAAATAGCAACTATCAAGGAGATCATTTCCTAGAGACCAATAGAAGTAATTATAGGGGATTTATTGAATCTCTTCTTAGCTATAAATCTGACTTTCTGGTAGCACTGCTTATGAACTAAATGATTCTGAGTTTTTGGTAACTGAGTAACTTTATGACATTTTCCAAATAAATACCAGGTCTAGCCCTATTTTTTTGTTGGGCTTCTTGCTCATTTTTATGTCCTTACAGCAAACACAATGGGATGAGAATTATGACTGACACAAACGCTATGTACTAATGCGTTTTCAGCATTGCTACTAGTGTTTGTTATGCTATTATCTAACTAAGCTACTTGTAGTTTGCACAACCAAGCAAGATCATCTTTATGAAAAGTAATCGACATGAGACTATTAAATCCCACCATTTCACTTAATATTTTTTGATCAACTGTTGGTTGATGCAAGGTCTTCAATGAGTTTATGTACAAAACCCCAGGTTTTCCACATTTCAGAAGAAATAAGTGATATCTACAGAAACAAGCCCAAAACAAGCAACCTCACCTATTCCACAATGAATGAGAGGCCATTTAATTAACTAGTATTAATTTATTTTTCATGTCATACCAGGACTTTTTGCATTAGTTGCACTGATGCACCTACTGTAACTTTTTAATTTAGGTGTACCCCCACAAAATTCATGTGCACCCAAATGTTTCACAGCACCTTTAGCACCACATTTTGTTGCCATTTCCCATGAACATTAATAATTATGTAAATGATTGTAAATAGGAATAAAAATGCAGGTAGATGTTTTTTATTTGATCAAAAAAATGCAAAAACTTGCATCATGTTACATCAAAACTTAAAAAGTGTCTATGTTTAAAGTGCTTGACAAATTGAAAATTTCAAAAACTCAAATGACTCAAAAGTGTGTACTGCTTCCAAATACTTTTTTTTTTAATTAATTTGCTGCTGTCTGATGCTGAAATGCTGTGGGGAGGGGGGGCACTCTGCGGGTCACACACTTGTCATGACCAGGATATGCTTCTTAGCCCAGTGTTTCTGAGACTGTACATTTATAAATGTTTTAAAGTTGTTTTTATTATGATTTAAAAAATCAATTTACGTTTTAGCTTGATAATGTAACCGACATGACTGTTTTATTAGACTGATGTAGCCTATATTTAGCTCAATAGCAGTAGCTAGTCTTTCCATCAATAAAACAGATTACAAAAGTTTTTTGTTAAAAAAGTGTGTCTGAATTACCTGTAATATAATTAAGCAAAGTCTCATTAAATGCATATAATGGTAAGAGGAAAATCCCTAATATTGATTTATCAAGGTAACAATAATTATAACCCTGCATGTTAAGCAAACATGTTGCTACTAAACTATAGTTATAATAGATATGACATCTCTGCCTTTGATTGGCTCTGACCCTGAAAAAAAATGGATAGACCTGAGAAATGTTAGGTGCACCTGTGCGACCAAGTGAAAAATTTAGTCACACTTGACTGATTTTTGGTCGCACTGCGGAGCCCTCCATGCATAACAAAAGCTGCAAAATTCTGGCCAACAAAGAAATTAGTAATTGAAATGAATGATTAAAAATGAAAGTCAATAGTGTTGCCCTGTTGACAGTGCAGTGCTTCTGTCCGGTGGTTTACGAGGCTGGGTTGGTTTATAGCTCCCTTCACTCAGCAACAATCAGGTCCCATGACCCGGTTTGGTCAGGAACGAGGTCTCTTTATTTTATCCTTTTCTTTTAGTTTGTCAACCAACAAACAAAAGCGGCACTTGAACAGCAGCACAGCATTCACATTGGCTTTCTCACACACGCTTCTCCAAACCAACCCCCCCCCCAACTGGGTGATAGTTTGAACATGGGCCCATATTCAAATAAGGGGTAGCATAGCCCAGCAATTCTCAATAGGTCTCATAGCAGGTTTTGTTGGGTCATAGCAGAGTTGTGAAAGGGTCGTAAGGCACAGTTGGAGATACAAGCATTTTAAAACCAGCAAGGTCCTATGCTGATCCACAATATAATATTGGCAAAATTGGCCCTACCTGCAGCTGAATCCAGTTTCTTTGTTGGTAACATGTGGCACGCGTTGGGGAGGTACCCGCCAGACTGCACAGTTTATAAGCAGCGTGTCGGTCACCTCCCTGACACTCTATATGCAGAACATATGTTCTAGCCCACACCAGAATAGCTCTGGCCCACGGAGCGTCTGGGAGGTGCCTGTCTATGGATTTGCCCGTCTATGGAACACCATTAGGGTCAAAACCCTCTAAATCAACATATCAAATTTGTAACACATACACATCTAAGCACATTTTTGATGCCTTATAACGTGTAAATTTGGGTGATACTACTTCATCAGTCTCTGAGCAAAAACCATACATACAATTATAACAAGAAAGAAAACGATTTTCCACCCATATGCAAACCAAATACAGTGGAAGGTGCTGTGATGCCTGACCCGTCCGCTCCTCATGTGTGCCACGCCCCCTGATTACCCACGTGTGCTTCCCCGATTTGTTTCCAGCCCAGTCTGATTATGTTGCTCTGCTTTGATGTATTTAAGTCCTGGTCTCCCCTGTTTCCGGGTCCGTCATTACGTGATGTTACCTGCTGTTCGTCTATGCCCGTGTTTCCGTCCTTCCTTCCTTCCTTCCTGCCTGCCTGCCTTACCCTCATCCACGTGATGTGACAGAATGACGGACCTTAAAAAGAGAAGTCCTGGTCTCCCCTGTTTCCGGGTCCATCATTACGTGATGTTACCTGCTGTTCGTCTATGCCCGTGTTTCGGTCCTTCCTGCCTGCCTGCCTTACCCTCATCCACGTGGTGTGACAGAATGACGGACCTTAAAAAGAGAAGGAAGCCGCGGAGAGGGAGGATCCCGGAAGAGCCTGTGATCCGCCTGGGAGGCTCGCTCTCCAGGCTATGGCTCCCGACAGAGGACGAGAGAGAGGTACCCGTCCTACCTCCAGCTCAGAGGCCGACCACACAAGACGGCTATTCCGTCTGGAAGTACTGGCTCTCCAGTGAGGACGAGGAAGAGGAGCCTTTCCTCTACCCGTACCCGGA
The DNA here is from genome assembly GCF_023856365.1 of Brienomyrus brachyistius. Lineage (NCBI taxonomy): Eukaryota > Metazoa > Chordata > Actinopteri > Osteoglossiformes > Mormyridae > Brienomyrus > Brienomyrus brachyistius. The sequence continues at coordinate 11,077,846 of NC_064555.1, read as the reverse complement.
GCGGGAGCTTGTTCTCCGGCCGTCCGCCTTCACGGACATCGCGCCACCTCCCGCCACCACCAGGCGCCAGCGAGGGAGGCGGAGGAGACCGGCGATCGCCGGTACAGAGGAGCTCCCTCCGTTACTGCCGGCGGTCCCCACTCCCATGCAGCCGCCGCGGCCTGCAGACCCCGCTCCCGTGCGGCCACCGCTGCCTGCGGATCCCTATCCCGTGCAGCCGCCGCTGCCTGCGCAGCCGCCTTCGCTGCCTGCGCAGCCCACTTCGCCTGCAGCAGCTCCCGGGCAAGCGCCCCCACTGCAGCAGCTTGCAGCTCCTGGGCAGGCGCCCCCACTGCAGCAGCTTGCAGCTCTCGGGCAGGCGCCCCCACTGCAACAGCCTGCAGTCCAAGTCCCTGACCGCGCTCCAGAGGTGCCCCCACTGCAATAGCTTGCAATCCAAGTCCCTGACCACGCTCCAGTCCCTGACCGCGCTCCAGTCCCTGACCGCGCTCCAGTCCCTGACCGCGCTCCAGAGGCACCCCCTCTCCCTGCAGCAGTTCCAGAGGCGCCCCCTCTCCCTGCAGCAGCTCCAGAGGCGTCCCCTCTCCCTGCAGCAGCTCCAGCCCCTTTCGCCCTAGTCCCCGAGGTGGTCCCGGAAGACTCCATCAGGGCTCCTCCCTCTCCGGAGGTGGAGGAGCTTGAATGGGACCCCTCGGGGACTGCACTGGTGACTCCTCTGTCCTCACCCTGGCAACGTCGACCCTGACCAGGGGTCGGCATGTCTGTGTCCCGCAAGGGGAGGGGGCACAGACACAGGGCTGGGGTCCCACCTGCCCTGCCCCCTGGCTCGCCCTGCCTCGCCTGCGCTGGGGCTCGGTTGGCGCCCGCGGGTCCTGGCCTTCCGGATCGGCTGTCGCCTGCAGGTCCCCCTCCGGTGCCTCGGCACCCTGCCTTGCTTCCCCCGTCCGTGCCTGGTCGGTCGCTTGAGGGCTCCCCGACGGCGGCTCCTCGGTCGCCTGCGGGGCCCCCACCTTCGGCTCGTCGGAGGACGTCGCCGCCTGCGGCGGCTCCCCCCCTCGCCTTGCCTTTGCCCAGGCCCCTTTCAGCTCCCTCGTCCCCTTCCCCGGTGCTCCCTCCTGCTCCCTCCCTGGCCCCTCCTGCCTCCTTGGCCCCTTCGAGGTCCCCTCCGGCTCTGGCCTCCCGGCCGCCTGCGGCCCCTCCGGTCGCCCGCTGGGGCTCCCTCGGGCTCCCTTTTCTGTCCCCGCCTTCTCTCCCTGCTCCCCTGCCTCTTTCCCTCCTTCCCTGGCTCCTTTCTCCGTCCCTCGTCCCTTCGTTCCTCCTCCCGCCTGTGTCCCGCTGTCTTCTGTTCCTGGTCCCTCTGTTCTGCCCCGCTCTGCTCCGGGTTTCCCGTCGTTCCCTCCCGTCACTCCCGCTCCATTTGTTCCTCCTGTTCCTTTTGTCTCCCCTTTTCTGGTCTGTTTGTCCGCTTTCCCTGTCCTGTCTCAGCTCCTGTTTTCCGTCCTGTCCCTTGCCTTGTTCTGTGTCTCTGTCTTGTTCCCGGTCCCTCGTTGATGGTTTTGGTTCTTGTCTTCTAGGTTTTGGTTCCTGTCCCCCATTCATCGCCTCCTCCCTGGCGCGCCCGGTGTAGCGCGCCGTTGGGGGGGGGGGGTTCTGTGATGCCTGACCCGTCCGCTCCTCATGTGTGCCACACCCCCTGATTACCCACGTGTGCTTCCCCGATTTGTTTCCAGCCCCATCTGATTATGTTGCCCTGCTTTGATGTATTTAAGTCCTGGTCTCCCCTGTTTCCGTGTCCGTCATTACGTGATGTTACCTGCTGTTCGTCTATGCCCGTGTTTCCGTCCTGCCTATCCCGATTAAACCCTCGTTTGCCCCGTTATCCGCCTTCCTGCCTGGTCCTTCCTGCCTGCCTGCCTTACCCTCATCCACGTGGTGTGACAGCTGCTTATAGTGGTTACAGTTACACTGATCAAATGCTTATATGGATCAAATTGGCTTGGGACAGAATCCTTCCTATACAAATGCTGTTTCAATAATTTGCTTATAGTACTCATGTAGTCCAAATAGTGCCAAAAATGAACCACCAAGATGCAGTGGGGAAACTAAAATTAGCTGCATTTTATGTACAGTACTGGATTGTATTATAGCATATTTGAATTATACACAGTTTGTATTCTACTGTAATTTGACAAGTGTTTGAAACAGCTATACTGCATTTTGAAAGAGTTAATTAAATACTAAAAATTGGCAACTTTACATATATTTTAGCGCATGTGCAAGGTTTTTAGTGCAAGGTTCTGGAGGTCATTTTGTGCTCTGCTCAGCCCCTGGGGTGGGTATATCATACCAACCAGTAGTGTGGAAGGTTTAATGGTCCCAACATCTGAAGACGTTGATTTTTTTTTTGGGCATTTTCAGACAATGGCAAGATACATTAATAGGCAGAAACTGCACAAAAAAATCAAGGGGCTTCTTAAAAAAAGGAAATTTTCAGGCACATCCGTAATGTATCCAAAGATAAAAGTGTTTTTTTAAATAAGATCACAGTTTTGTTTGTCTTGAAGTTGCTTAAGAAAATAATTGTTTCCACATAATGTTTGAAAAAGATAAAAGAAAGGCTTAGACTCACTTAACCTACAATTGTGGATGTAAAGTTTGGCCAATCACAATAAAAGGTTAATCATAGAATATGTCTGCATCATTTTATTTCAAAATCATACTCTCCAAAGAATAGATCTTTACAGGTAAAGGAAAAAGTATTAATTTAGGGTTAGGGTTAGGGTTAGGGTTACAACAAGACTATTGTTGCTGAGCCCTCCTTTGTCTTGGCTGCAATATTAGAAAGAATTGAAAAAATGTAGGAGGAATCCCTACGGAGACTGCACTGAAGTAGAAGTTATTAAGTTATTGGTAAAATTTTTTGTTGAGTCGCTTGAAATACTAGGTGAACAATTGGAAGTGGCCGCAGAAAATTTCGATCCAATGTAGGGTAACAAGCTTGGAGAAAGAAGAAATCAGCAGGTTCCGTACTACGTGTGATGAACTGAATGCTTACAAAAGAAGATTGAATTTGCGAGACGCTGGGACTGAGGAATGTGCAGGTGAGAGCATAAAGCAATAATCATTGAATTGTTCAGTACCATCTCTCCTGACATCACTGATCAGCTCCCCATGGGGGTGGACATTGTGCGTTAATTAGGTCTAGTAGCTAATGGATGGAGGAGGGCGAACAAAATTTCTCCTATTTTTTCAGGTTAGAAAAAAGTCAGTTTTAAAAATTGTGGAGAAAGAGTCACATTGCTGGAGCCTGAGAGCCAACGACTTACTGGGCCTAGCACCCGAGACATAATATCGTGACCTAGTGCGATGAACCATAAACTCAGCCCGGTGTGACAGAAGGACATTTAGCTCCGCCCTGGTGTTTAAAATAAGGGTCTCATGATCCGGATCAACCATTGCAGGACGAGCATTCTCTAAATGAGCTAGCCGCCTTTCAAGATCACAGATCTTCCGGTGACGTTCGCGAGCCAGGACACTGGCAAAAGCAACCGTGGCATCGCGGAGAAAGCCCTTTATCGCCATCCAGCAGTAGACTGGGTCATCAGTTGAGCCTGTATTAATTGACATAAATTCTTCAAGTCAAGGAGTCAGATAGGCTATATATTTAGAGTTTTGAAGCAAAGAAGTGTTGAGCTTCCATCGTGGGGCCCGAGGAGAGAGAGATGGTACAGCTAAGTGGAGGAGAGCATACTTGTGGTCAGACAAAGAGGAAGAAATCAGAGAAGCATTAGAAACAGCAGAGGCAAGAGAGCGAGAAACAAAGATGTAGTCTATGCGAGACTGGGATTTGAAGTGAGGTGAGAAGAAGGAAAATTCTTTGGCGGAGGGGTTAATTAGGCGGAATGAGTCGACCAAATTCAAGTCCTCCACGAATTTACACAGGGAACGTGTGGAGGGAGGCACCCGGCTACCCACGAGAGAGGGAGATTTATCAAGGACAGGGTTGTGGACAGCGTTAGCATCAGTTCCAATAACAAGGTCAAATTCCTGAAATTTAAGAAGGTGATCAGTAAGATCCCGAAAGAATGAGGCGCGTGGGGGAGTGGGAGCGTATGTGGCAACAAAGCAGACCTTCCTACCCCTCAGGTCATAGAGGGCGTAACAGTACCTGCCATCAGCATCCCCCCCTGAGTTAAGAATATGAATCTGAAGGGACCGCTTGACCAATATGGCCACTCCGCATCTACGCGAGGAAGCTAATGAAGTGGAGATAACCCTGTAGAACCTGGAGGCCGCCCGCAGTGCATCTCGCTGGAGTAGGTGGGTCTCAATTAAAAAGGCACGGTCGACATGCTGCCTCTTCAAAAAATCAGTCACACTGGACCGTTTTTTGGGGGTATTCAGGGTCCTAACATTCCAGGAAGCTATATTTATATTGGCCATGATCAAAACAAAACAGACAGTAAGGTGTAAATAAGGGGGAAAAAACAAGTGAACAAAGTCTCAATATGCCAGACATGAACCAGAAGCTGAATGTGGTCGATGAACCATGACTTCAGGAAGAAAGTCTCAGGGAAAAACCCCTTCCCACCCCCCCCCCAAACAGACACAAAACCCCCCCAGACCCATGCTCCGGACAGGCAACGCAGCAGTAACATAGAAGACATTAAAAAAGTAATCGGGACTGCGGCCAAGTCCAGAACAACCACCCTCCGGCCCCCTCCGACCGAAGTCAGAAACTCCGCGCACACGTCCCCCAGCCCATTCTGAGTAACAGAGACACAGATAAAACAGACCCCATGCCACTGCTGCTGCCCCGTGTAGAGCAGGAAAAACGGCAAATGGGAGTAGTCAGGCAATAGCACTAAAGCAGACATCCAATTAATAAACTAATAGAAGCAGGCGAAAAGTGCAAAGTAAACAAAAACAAAAGCATCCCATAACAGTACATTACTGTTAGAGTGTATCTGTGTATTTTATCATATTATTATCCTCCTATATGTGTACGTGCAACCCTTAACAACTAACCCATGGCCCAGAAAGGGTTGCAGACAAGATGTCCTCACAGGGGCCTACCAGATTGTGACGCAGGAATAAGAGACCTTGAGAAAGGAAACAGATTCTGTCAACATAGCAGGGGGCCCACCTTGAGATATGTAATGCTTTGTATTAACCCTGTTTCACGGAGGCCTCACACAGCATTGACTAGTTAAAGACAAGACCCATGTAACCCCTCCCCTACCCTATAAATAAAGAAGCCAAGGGACTGTCCGGTGTGACACTCAACAGAGGCGCAGATACTGTCTGTTGCACCTGAAGTGGGCACCCTTGTGCAAGTAAAACAGAAAGACGTGTGCTGTCTCGATTATTCCTGGGTCCTAGAAGTGGAAGTGTGTGAGTAGTAAGCTGCGGCGCTTCCTCACACAGGAGATTGTAGGAGTGAAAGCTACGGCGCTTTCTCCAACATAACTAGATTGTAGGAGTGAAAGCTACGGCGCTTTCTCCTAACAATTACAAAACACAGGACCCACAGCAATCACAGAGAAATTAATATAAATGTAAAACTAAATGAATAATAATAATAATAATAATAATAATAATAACAATAATAAAAAGAAACTGGCGAACCCAAAGGGGAGGGAAATAATTATACGGGAAGAGTCCCAAGAGACTGAAAATGATCCATGGCGGTGTTCGCGTCCCCCGGAGTACCGGACATGACCTGCTGGCTTTCAAAAGACAGCTTCAGACGCGCAGGGAAAATCAGGAAAGGAGAAAGACCCAACTCCTTCGCTCTCCGGATCGGCGCGTTCATCGCCTTCCTCACTGCAGCCGTCTTGGCGCTAAAGTCTTGAAAGAAGAAAATTCTCCCACCTTCAAAACTGAGGTCCTGGACTTTGCGGGCTTCACGCACCACAGCCTGCCGGTCACGGAAGTCGATGAAGTGCATGAGGATGGGAGGCGGACGAGAAGAGGTTTCGGACCGGCCATGCAGCCTGTGGGCATGGTCAATGGCTGGCTGGAAATTAGGGAGATGGGGAAAAATAGCTGGCCAGAGGCTGTTGAGAAAAGACCGCATATCGCCCCCTTCGCGCTCTAGTTTGATCCCAACTACTTTAAGATTAAGGCGACGGCTGCGGTCCTCAATCTCTGTGATTTTATCATCCAGGGAAAGCAGGCCCTTATTAAAATCAGCCAGCTCCCTGGAGTGTCGATCGGTCACAGCCTTCACAGAGGCGACTTCTTTTTTAATGGATTTAAAGTCCGCCCTCAGCGAGTTCAGGTCAGCGCGGAGCTCCTAATGGTGTTGCTGGAGCGTGCCATTTAAAGAGTTAACTTGTTAACTTCATTTCCGCGAGAAAAGGTGCCAGGAGAGGGGAAAGGGCCTCTTCAGAAACGCCGCCATCAGAGCGGGGCACTTTCTTCTCCGGACTGGAAAGAACTGTGCGAGGTCTGCGCTGATTAGCAGCCATCAGGAAGAATAAAAGAACGAGCGCCGAATTGTTATGCAATTGCGAACGGGTAAGTGGCAAAGGGACTGACTAAAGGGCAAATAGGTGGATGGGACGAGCAGAGTTAGGCAGCCATTAGCGACGAGCGTCACGTGACTCCAACAACAACGTTTGCTATTCTAGACTCTGTAGGTGTATATCAGAATGTAATCGGGCCTACTCATACCTATAACCATACCCTTAATTTGATTCTTAGCCATGGTATCCTGATGAAACACATATATATTATACTTGAGAATCCTCTGCTTTCAGATCATGACTTGTTAACTTTTGATATACAGTATAGCCTCCCTTCAGCCCCAGCTCGAAAGTACAGTATCAGATGTTCCATTGCCTCATTAACTACTAGAGCATTTCTCAATGAAATTCCACAGTCCTTCAACTTTACATCTGAAGCATAATGTGAAAATGAACTGGAACAGGTAACTACGAACATGGAGAAATTGCTTCGCAGCACTCTAGATCTTGTAGCTCCACGTAAGAAGATAAAGCATAGAGATAAGAACGCTTCCCCATGGTACTCTGATCATACATGTGAAATTAAACAGGCTTCATGCATGCTATAGTGCAAATGGCATTCAACTACACTAGAGGTTTTCAGATCTGTCTGGAAAGACAGCCCCTAAGTATAGACAAGCACTAGTGACCGCAAGATCTGTGTACCTCTCCAGACTAATTGAAGAGAACAAAAATAATCCTAAATTCCTATTTGAATCTGTGTCAAAGTTAACACAGAATTCTTCAACATTAAACTCACGTCTCACAAGCTTTTAAGAGAGATGAATCTCAAATTTTGCATTCATTTCAAAGATCCAGAAAGAAATGTCTTCTTTCCTACATAAAAATAATGTTAATGAATTATATCAATCTGACTTTAGACCAAATCATAGCACAGAAAGAGCTTTGGTAAAAGTACTGAATGATTTGCTTATGGCTTCTGACCGTGGCTGTATGTCTCGTTTGGTATTACTAGACTTAACTGCAGCATTCGATACTGTGGACCATAATATCCTCTTGGACCGGCTAGAATGTGTGGTTGGCATTAAGGGGACAACTCTGTCTTGGTTTTGCTCCTATTTAACTGGTCGCTATCAGTTTGTCCACGTGAACAATGAATCTTCCAAGATCACCAAAGTCAAGTAACATTATTTGCTTGGTAACATGATCAGAAATCATGGTGTTGGGTTTCATTGGTATGCTGATGATACAGAGTTATATATTTTTGTTAAGCTGGATGAGGCATCACTGCTCTCTCGGTGACAAGACTGTCTACTAGATATCCAGTGCTGGATGGCAAATAATTTCCTTATGTTAAACACAGAAAAAACAGTAGTACTGTTAATTGGTCCCAAGACTGCTCGAGATAAGTTTAACAACCTCAACCTCATTCAATTCAGCTAACCTCTCCTCATAAGACATTCCTCTATGACCAGGAATCATTCTTGTAGCCCTACGCTGTATCCTTACTAAGGCAGCAATGTCCTCTTTAAGGAATGGTGACCAACATCACATGTTGTGTATGTGCAATTCTTACTTTCTCAGTCAGTTAGATTAAGACAAGGCTTTTTCTTACTTTAAATTCTGTATACGGACATTACAGCACAGGGAGTTTAAATTTTCGTAAAAAAAAGTTTACTCTGTGATAGGAAAAGGAAAAAAACTTAAGTTTTGTAATTTTAATTATTATTCTTTTCCAAGATTATCTAGTATATGTTTAAAAAATCAGTTTAAAGTTTACTCTGCTGGTTTTGCATGAGTGCTGCATGCGTTCTCCGAGACAATCATAATCATTTTCATCCTTGCTGTTTAAATCACTCCCAGAGTTGTGAGAAATTTATGTTGAACTCCTTTTTGTTTTATAAATACCACAATATTTATTACAACACAATCACTTAGAAATTTTCCAATACCGTGCTGTTATAGTACAGCATTCTTTATTTTTTGTAATGCTATCCTGATCTCTGGTTCTTCCGACCAGATTGCAGTGAAAGCTTGAGTCTCTTAATTTGTCCATGCATCCATTAGTATTATTTTCATTTTTAAATTTTATCTTTATCTTATCTTATTTTGGGGCTGCATTGCGGTGCAGTGGTTAGCACTGTTGCCTCGCACCTCTGGGACCCGGGTTCGAGTCTCCACCTGGGTCACATGTGTGTGGAATTTGCATGTTCTCCCCATGTCGTTGTGGGATTTCGTCCAGGTACTCCAGTTTCCCCCCACAGTCCAAAAACATGCTGAGGCTAATTGGAGTTGCTAAATTGCCCATAGGTGTGCATGTGAGAGTGAATGGTGTGTGAGTGTGCCCTGTGATGGGCTGGCCCCCCATCCTGGGTTGTTCCCTGCCTCGTGCCCATTGCTTCCGGGATAGGCTCCGGACCCCCCGCGACCCAGTAGGATAAGCAGTTTGGAAAATGGACGGATGCATGGATCATTGTTTTCTGAGTTCACAGCTGTTTTCAGGATAGCGGTTGTAAAGAACCAAAATAACAAAAAGGTACCCACTGGTACTTTTGGTACTGAAACTTATGGCTGTTTTAGTTACCCTAATGGAATGGCCAATTGAGCATTTCCTTTCTGTTGTCAGAAGTTGATATGCTGGTCCTGGATTAATTATAGGTTTGGCATAATCATGTTCTGTTGCATTTCGTTTTGCAGTTTAATGAATGCAATAAACGTTTAAATTTGAGGTGACCGGAACCTTCATGACATGTGTGGGTGCCCTCACGTGCCCATTGGTTCCAACATTGAGTGACAGACATCTGCATGGCCCACATGCCGGGTAATTGCAAATATAACCACCCAGCCTCATGCCACCCCTATCAAAATCCATCAAGTGTTGGTAATGCCTGTCTAATGCATCTATGAGGCATCCTCTATGTTTGGTGATTAGACACACCAGCTCCTTGCAAATCGAATCATTTACATACCCATCACTGGTCTGCACATCCATCCATCCATTTTCCAAACTGCTTATCCTACTGGGTTGTGGGCGGTCCAGAGCCTATCCCGAAAGCAATGGGCACGAGGCAGGGAACAACAACAATTTTCCCAATCTCTAGCATCATTTCACTTAGCCAATAAAAAGCATTCAGTGAGACAAAACTGCCTGCCACATCACAAGAGCTGCCCACATTGCTAGCTCTGCTGACAAGCCCCTGCAGTCTGCAAAATGATGTCGCTGAAGTGTGGCCATGAAGCTTTAAAAACCAACTAACATCTCAAAATGGAACGACATTTAATCCGAAACAGCATTCAGAGCATTTAATAAAACTTATGTACACATCCACAGGTCTCTGAAGGAGTCTTACAGGAATCATTCTGGAGATACAAATACTTCTGACTTCATATAAAACACACATTCCCTCCATCAGTCTCTGTTTTACACCTTCAAGTTCTTCATCCTCACTGGACCCTCCTATTCTATATCCTCATATTTCCACTCCTCTGGGCATTTCTTCATACTGCACATTGGACATTCCTCATAGTTCCAATTAGTCTTCATCAGAGGAGGAGGTGGCCCCACTGCTGTCATGGTGATAACAGTGGGCAAGGTTGACCAGCTGTTCCAGGGTCTCCTGCAACTCCGCTTGCTCAGGCCCCTGAGACAAGAAACTGGGAGCCACGCGGCGAAGATCGAGCGCACATGCCCCCTGCTGCAATGCAGCCAGCCAGGGCCCCAGAGCTGGAGAAGACTGGAGGGAGGAGAGCACTGGGACGGAGGCAACCACTAGAGGGCAAGAGAGAAACAAGAGCACACTAGGGCTGGCACTTGCTAAAGCCTTTACAGACTCAGTCTGATTCTAAATACAAAGACTAATGGAGCATGGTTATTATCTTCCAGTTATGTTTTTCTTGTCCCAGTTCTACTGGTGATTTAGAAAGTGACATGGCATATAGCTAATTCTAAAATACTTTTTAAAAGACAGCAACATGCAGAAATGTGTAATCAGTGAATGGTATGGCTTCTGCTTCATGACACTGCTGACCTGCAGCAGTACAACCCAGCAGAAGAGTCAGTTTGTCATAGAGGGGGATCTCTGCCAAACTCACCAGATTGAGAAGATGTGGCCTCACTCTGCAGGAATCCCTGTGGGCTTAGAGTTTGGTGGAAAAGCTGAGGGAAGGGAGGGGTGAGTTTACTGGGGCTGGAAACCAGCTGCACAGCACTAGAAAGAGAGAGAGAGAGAGAGAGAGCAAAAGTGAAGAGAGAGGACTCAGCTGATGATAACTTTCAGCTTCAAAAACTTACCAAAAGTATCGATTAATTTCAATGTATTATTCTGTAGTGCCATGGTACAACACCACTGAGATGGAATAATGCAAAAATGAGGGAGGGATGGAGGGAGGAAGGAAGGAAAGAGAGCCAGGTGATAACAGAGGAGAGGAACCAAAAACTCCCAAATGAGGAAATAAAAACCTCTGGGGGTCCTAGGTCAACTGACTACACTCCCCTTCCCCCAAGATTGGGCTTGCTTGCTAAAAGAAAAATGTAGACTATGGTCAAGGGCAAAGCCAATGTCCATCAATGGGTTCTCCACGCCGGCCTGCGTAGGGTGGTGAACTGAAGGTTGCACCCACAATGTTACAGTTTGTAAGTCACTTTATTTATACATGGAATGACAAGGAAACCTGCGTTCTGTGATCTGAGTGGATGATGCAGCTGGGACAAATTAAGTTTGTGTTCCACTGTATATGAAAAAAAAAAATAAGTCTGAAATTTACTGTTGCTGCATTCTTCAAGCTATTTCACTCATAGATGATTTTGCGAGAGATTTTGCAAAATGAGTGGAAGGAGAAAAGCAAACAAGGACTGGTCACTAAAAGCCATTCACCTTCTGCTGTATGGAAATATTCTGGATTCCAGAGATGATATTGAGCAAAAGCTCTGATTAGTCAGCACAAGTCAAAGCAACACCATCAACTCGTGTGAATAATAAGTTCTATTTGACTAGTTTATTTTGGGTAAATTTTTAACTTTATCACTATATTCATCACAAAAAGATCACATTGCAATTCTTGTAATTTTTCCAGTTCTGCGCAGCTGTAGTATATTTAAGCAATAATGTATGAGAAGGAGTGTGGTTGCACTTCTATAAATCACAGCTGTGATTCGGTTGTAGAGTCTGCAGACTGAGTATGTTATTGCTTTTATACAACAGTTCATCGACTAGCATTTATAAGTTAACAATAATGAGCCACAACAGATAATACTTTGCTTGATTATTTAAACACTTTTGGCCCACCAGACAACTGCTGACTGTTGCCAAGCACACAGCTCAACTCCCAACTACTTTCGCATTATATAATAATTAGCATTATATATACATTTTACAGACGAATTGGGGCACATTTACTAAAAGCTCCTGTTAGCAACTTAGATAGCCAAAACCACAGTTTAATGGTTCCAAATATGCAAGTCGCTAACGTAATGAGCAACTACGCTTTTGGGAAACATTCTCGTCCGTCTGCTTTTATTTCTTAATTTTGTGTCGCAACTTAAAATCTTCCGTTTTTGAACAGAGAACATCTAAGTTGCACCATTTATGACTTATACAAGTGTTTTTAATTCAAAAGTTAGTATTTTACCTAAAATCTGTTATTTCGGCAAATCCACACTATTTTAAGCTACTTTACAACTTGTATTTTGAGAAACATAAGTTAAATAAACCAATTGCTTTGTAGTCTTATACTTGCAAAAAAGTCTCAAAGGTAGTTAAAAACACTAAAATAAGTTACCTACAGTTTGCATATATTTATAAAGACAAGTTTTTACAGTAGCGATCAAAATTAGAAAACAAGCGACATTTGTAACTCACAAAAAGTAGACCAGTTATTGTCATTTTCTCTGTCCATAACTGCTTGCTTTTCCAAGACAGCAGTTATATTTTCTGTTTCTAAGGCAGGTTATTCACATAAACAATCAACAACAAACGCGTTTGCAAGTCCACCCTAAAGTACCAAGTACCACACAAGTATCCTGACTGATTTGGTACTGGTACTGGACCAGAAATCAATGGAAAGGTAAAGCACTGAATTTCTAGTACCAAAAGTATGATACTTGGTGCAGTGGAAAATGCCTCAAGAGTTGATCGTCTGAGTAGTGTGGGTGTCAAAGTATATACTCACAGTGGGCTGGCAGGGTAGTAAGAGCTCACATAAGAGGCGATAACTTCTTCACCACAGCGGGCACTGTGTAATGGAGAGGGGGGCTGTATCCCGGGGGTCAGAGTGCTGAGGAGGTAAAGGCAGGTTTATGGGTCACAGGATTATAGAGACTCACTAACAAGGCCAAATGAGCGCGTCCCAAACCCATACCTGACTAGCTTCTGTCCCTCTAGACCACGAAGTGTCACCCACTGGCCAAAGGAGCACCTGTCGTTCAGCTCACGACATGCTGATAGGGGTCTCCATGGTAGTGCATCTCTGTAACTGTGCAAAGCATCAGGAAGGCAGCTGCCTTGCATCATGGGAAATGGGACAGCTCCATACGCAGCCACCACCTGAAACAGATTGACTGTTAGAGCCTTTCTCAGCTTCCTGTATTAATAAGACTTCTGGAATTCTCTGTGGTGCTCTCAGCACACGTGTCATCTTGTAGTACATAGTCTGTGGCAACTGAGCCTCACAATGTAACCCTCAAACGGGCCAAACAGTCCAGAAGAAAGATGTTTTAAAACTGCAATAACAATACAGTTTATATTATCCTAAAAGATTACATCTAGGGCTGGGCTATAGCAAATGGATATTACATCACGCATGTGTAATAATCACCAGGGCCGGATGCCAGCTTTCCGGTACTATACGGATGTTTATTTTCACCCACAACTTGTTAAGCAGTTTAGTAGTGCGCCTAAAATATTAATGAGGACCAAAAATTAGTAATCAGTAGAAGTTCGGCATATCCTTATGTTTAATAAAGGCGTCGGAATTTACCCTGCAAAATGTACCACCACAGCACTGACATCTTTTTACCTTGTTTATCCACAAGATTGTCTCTTTTAAAAGATGTTGTAACTGCTGGGCTATTCCTTTCTTCACCGCCACTTCAGTGCATTTCACACTGAAGTACACCAAATCATAGTATACCAGAACAATAGTATGTGGTGTGCTTCGCTAAAAAAAAAATTCAAGAAATGCCAAGTCTATACAGATTACTAACTTTTAGGTGCCACAAATCACATCTCATTAATATTGTAGCCGTACTACTAATCTGCTTAACTTGTGGGCATAAATAAAATGTCCATATAGTGCCCAAAAGCTGGTGTCGGGCCAAATGCTACTCCGTCAGCGGCAAAAAAAAAAAAAAAAAAAAAATAAAAAAAAAAAAAAATAAAAACTGTATGAATAATACAACATAGAATATGCCTTAGACGCAGTGAGTTTTGATCCACATACTTTTTTTGGGTTGTTTTTACGCACACATAAGTACTCACAAGTGCTTCGTTACACAATGATATCACTAATAATGCTGTTAAGATGTTTTTTCCAATTGCATTTATGTTCCCTATTATAGGCTAACCTGCAATTTGTAGGTACATGCATACAGCAGTGATGCTCCACCAAAACCAGGAGAAGGCAGAAATATTGCAACAAACACAAATACAAGCAGTGTAGTTAAACAGGTAAACTTTTTTGAACAGATTTTCAGCTGTCAGTTGTCTTCGCTCGGGCCGTATGTCAGTAATACGATATACCTCTGTATTTTATTGGGGGTGCAGATCCTCTGCCTTGTATATGCAGTGGGGGTTTATTCCAGGTATTAAGCTACTGGTGGTTTAGGTGCCCTGTAATGGGCATGGATCTCATCCAGGTTATACCTCAGCCTTCTGCCCGATGTTGCTGAGACCCCAGCCCACCCCCACAACCCTTAACCAGATAAGTGGTTAGAAGGATGGATGAAATTACAGGAACTCACCTTTCTTCCACACGCAGCCAATGAGTCTGCAACTTGCCACATGGGGGCACTGTTACATCTCAGCCGATAGGGCACAGTAAGGGAGTCCAGGGCAAGAGCCAGAATGGCACTGGAGTGATACCACAAGGTGGGCTGGAGAGGGGACAGATTGGGAAGGGTACAAAGTTTAATAGTTAGAATAAAACAGACTCAGTGCAAAGGAGCCTTGCAGCAGGACTCCTAAAACTGCAGTATTACACAAAATCCTAGTAAACAACCACTGATTCATAAACAGGTTTTAGGACAAGCTTAGCGAATGACAATTCAGCAAGTAATGACGTCTGACTTACATCATAATGAAGGTGAGGGAATGCAATGGGGGGCAAGGGCCGTCGCCCCAGCCCACCTCTGAGGGTCAAAGGGCAGAAGAAGGAACTGTGATTGGCCAGGCTGGCTGTGCCCAGGACATAATTCATCATGTGGTACACATCTTTTATCAGGTTCTGATACATAAGCAGAAAAAAAAAGCTAAACAGCATACCACACTGAAAAAAAGGTCATTATTAGTTTGTTAACACGTTGCGACAGAGACGGGAGGAAACACAAGCCTCGTTCTCTTTAGGGTAGAAGCGCAACACCACAGAAAATGTGCACCACCAGCTGTGCTTACTCACAGAATCTGGATAGCTGACAGGGGCAACACCCCATGTAAGGATTCCACGACTGCCGTAGGAGTCTCGCAGCATCTCTGTGACCTTTGACCCTAAGCCTGAAAAGCCATCAGCGAGGTCACACAGTACCTGAAACCCCTGAGAGGAGGACAGAGAGAGAGGGCAAAAGCAAGGCGGGTAAATATCATGCCAAAACATGAAGACGGTTTCTCTGGTTATAACACAGACAATTCAGGCATAAAAACCTGCAGGTAGTCACACTCCTCCACAAAGAAGTGCAGCTTGTCTTCCAGCTCCTCTAGCAAAGAACCCTGGAGCAGTGCCTCCCCTTGGCCAAATGCTTCTAAACGTTGGGATTCTCTATGGGATTACACAGGGACATACATTTATGGTGTCTTTGAGGGTAATAAATGTAATGTAATACTACACAGCCAATTTGCTACACTAAGTTCGCAGACCAGATACTTTTTGGCATTGTAGATATTTCATTGCCAAGACAGAACATCAAAGAGCAGTAACGCATTATGTACTTCTCAGAACACACTCTGTATTCATCAAGAGCATCAAACAGCACAAAAGCCAGTATAATGGAGTAGATACCCATCGTGGTTGTACTGATTAATGACAGTGATGGTGCGTGGGTGGAGATGGATGCGCAGGAAGTCGGACCACACTCTCACACTGCCCTCCATCTGGTACCCTTTCCGAACACGCTCCAAGCTGCTGTTCACCGTCTCCACGGCCACAGACCCTGCTAAGCAAAACATACTTAGATTTACATGTTTACTGATAAAAGTATATCCAACAAAGATTTGAAGAAAGTGGTTGGTAAAAGGCCTCACTCTGGGACAATCTGTTCCCTCCTGGGCACTGAGGCAGCTGGGACATGTTGAAATCCACTTCAGACAGTATTTCCCCCTCCTGGACAAAGATCAGAAGACAACTAAGAAGGCTTCCAGCCAAACAGACACTGCATAGGCATGACAGGGCAAGAATGAAGTCTAAGTGATGGAGGTCTTTCCTTGCTCTCCTCTCTCTATTTGACTATCCCTGCCGGCCCCTGGAGGATGGGCTTCCCCTTTGAGTCTAGTCCCTCTCAAGGTTTCTTCCTTCTAGGGAGTTTTTCCTTGCCACTGTCGCCTATGGCTTACTCACTGGGGCTTTGGGTGAGGATACTGTAAAGCGCTTTGAGACAATGTAATGTTGTGATAATGCGCTATATAAAAATAAATTTGTTGTTGTTGTTGTCTTCAAATGCATCCATAAAAAGGTGAACAATGCAATGGCAGGGAGCTGGAGACTCACATCCAGTTTATCCAAATCCTGAAGAAAAGAGTTCTTTGTTGGAGGACACTCCTTATAAGTCACCATTTCTCCTTCCCTGAAAAACACAGTTCACAGACACAGCCTCACCCACATGCAGGGCTGTTACTATCAATTATGTTAATATTCAAGTAATATATCAATTAATTCAATGATTAATCAAGCAACTGGTGCGAGGCAGGAACCAAACCT
This sequence comes from Brienomyrus brachyistius, assembly GCF_023856365.1. NCBI lineage: Eukaryota > Metazoa > Chordata > Actinopteri > Osteoglossiformes > Mormyridae > Brienomyrus > Brienomyrus brachyistius. The sequence continues at coordinate 11,061,254 of NC_064555.1, read as the reverse complement.
GGGCAGACTGCCAGCCCATTGCAGGGTGCACAGTCACTCACACACTCATACGATCAATTTTAGAACGATTCACTTAACTTGAATATTTTTTGACTGTGGGAGGAAACCAAAGGATCTGGTGTAAACCCACACACAGACAGAGAGACCATGCAAACTACAAAACAAAGCAGCAATGTGCGGCAACAGTGCTATCCACTGTGCCACCGTTACACCTCTCATAGTAGGTCTGCACAATGTGTGATGTTAATACTGACATGCCATATTATGCGCATGCAACTGTCACACGGAAAAAGTCACGATAGTCAGGTAGGTTAAAACAAAAAGTAAAATGATAAGTTTCAATTAAAGATCAAATTGAGTAAAACGTAATCTGCCAACACGGCTTTGTGCTTTTTGTCACAGCTCGCAGCAACACCACCAACTTATCTGACAAACCCAATTGGTAGATTCTAACAAGTTCCACTTAGTTGTATAGGTATCTCCCGCTTTACAAACATTCGTTTTATGCCACTTTGCTTTCAAGAAAGACCAATATTAGCATCTGTTTTTGCTAACCAAAAGAAATACAAAGAAAATTTTCACATATATGGAAAAGGAGAAAAATAAAAATATATTTAGGCATTTCATTATCCATCCATCCATTTTCCAAACCGCTTATCCTACTGGGTCGCGGGGGGTCCGGAGCCTATCCCGGAAGCAATGGGCATGAGGCAGGGAACAACCCAGGATGGGGGGCCAGCCCATCGCAGGGCAAACTCACACACCATTCACTCACACATGCACACCTATGGGCAATGTAGCAAGTCCAATTAGCTTCAGCATGTCTTTGGACTGTGGGGAGAAACCGGAGTACCCGGAGGAAACCCCACGACGACATGGGGAGAACATGCAAACTCCACACACATGTAACCCAGGCGGAGACTCAAACCCGGGTCCCAGAGATGTGAGGCAACAGTGCTAACCACTGCACCACCATGCCACCCCCCTCGGTCTTCCTTCCACTATATTTCCAAGTAATAGAGAAGAGAAATTTTAATCAATGCCAGTTTTTAAATATATAATCGATACATGGAGTTTATGCAAATAATCATGGCAGCTCGACACATGTGCAATACAATTTCTATATTCTTTACTGCATTACCACTTGACTGCAATATACCTCTATCAACATCGCTGGTTGTGTTATATAGACTGACATTCAGTAATATACATAGAAAACCACATTTGATGCATAGCTCAGGCAAAGATTAATCCAGAGGTGGTACTGACTGACCATGCTGAGGACTTGCGCTCTTTCCTAGTATCATACAGGATACCTTCCTGCCGTAATGTCTGGAGACTACCTAAGCAGAGAGAGAGAGATGCAGTCAACATGCAATGTGTATCCATTAAACAGGCACACCTCAAATGCCATGTACCTGGGTACAAAATTTCAGTTAATTAAATAAGAACAACTACTTTATCTCTGTTGCCAGTCTTATTCAACAAGCCATCAACAATGATTACCTTTGAGGTCCATGGCAATGAGGCGGGGGGTGTATGTGACCTGACCCCCTAGCGTCAACCCTTCACGAAACAACACATCGCTTTGTAGCTCATTTGGAGGCACCAGTAAATCTGGATCGTAGGACAGAGATGCATCCTGTTGCAGAGAGAAATTTGTTATTAATAAAATGCAGGTTACTCCCTTTCTGTGTGCTACCAACTAGCGCAATAATTTAACTTTAGTTTTTCTATATTTTATTGTATTTTGTTAATTTAGCTTTTATATACTTTCACCTATTCATTTTACTTAGATTTATTGCATCTTTCTCTAATTTCATTGATGTGTACTGTACTGTAGTTGCTTCTCTGTCCTTGGCATTAATTTTAATCTCATACACAAACCACTCTGACCTGCATTCCATGTATGAAAATGCATAAATAACGATGATTATTATTATGATATTTATTACAGACCTTAAACCTAAATATTATTTTTCAGTATTAGACATTGTACATATTGAAGGGCCCACCTAATGTGAAAGCTTACGGATGTGTATTTCTGACACGTATTCTTTTAAGGTTAATTTAAGGCATATATGCTCAGGATGCTTATGTGATTTCTGATGAATGTGAATAATGCAAAGCATGCAGTTAGGATCCGTACAAACGATTTAGGTACACCAAACACAAGAAAGTTAAAAAATGTTGAAACCATGACTGAGCTAAACCGTTAGCAAAGTATTGCTCCGAAAACATGGGGAAACGTTATAAAAGTCTGAGCTACTCTAATAAAATAACACAGCGGTACCGATACATTCATGTTTGTTAAGTAAAGTCACAATAGTCTTGGTTGACATATTCTGTGCAAAATACTAACCTGTAAATTCCACCAATGTGTCCCGACAAAGTTTGAATAGTGTCCCAGCTGCAGGGTCACAACTTCTCTACATACGCCACCCATTCTTTAGCAGCAAAAAAAAACACACAGAGAAACTAATTACTATTCTGGCATGTTTAGAAAAGAACGACAGTGATATTTCATTGCATAAAGGTTGCGGCCATGACAACAGCACCGCACCCAAGCTTTACTGCGGCTCACGTTAAAATTTAATTGGCTAAGTTCCCTTGGTCAATTCCAAACTCGCTCTCTTATTGGATAGATGAGACGTAAGTCACAACACGGTTGTTCGGCCTGGAGTCACACGTGTGCCGCGCAGGACTAAGAAGGAAACCCGCCTCTGTATCCACACCGGAGGAATGACGTGATTAGGACCGGCCTTATGTGGTCCATACTTCGCTTATCCGCGTACGGGTGGAAGGCATCATTTGTAATAACTTTGTTGTTGTTATTTACCTAGCCAGTACGATACAGTGGGTCTTACGTTAAAATGCAATGAACGGCGGGTTTTAATTGGTTTGAAATACTCTTGAAATCATGTACTTAAACTCGAAAAACGTGTTTGCACTTAGTTTACAACTAATTGGTAACAAAGTGTAAAGTAGCATAAAATACTATGAACTTTTATTTTATGAACTGTTAAGTTTAAATTAGGCAGGTTTCCATCCAGAAGATTTTATGCGCAAAAACACTTTAACGTTAAAGAGTGGGCAATGGAAACATTGTTTAACGATAAATATTGATACAAACCGTTTCCGTTTAGTTTTAACGGGTAAAGTCTTTGTCGACACTTACGGTGGAAACATTTTTTACGAGAAAGAACGACATTCACGCTATGCTCTGACAGGTGACATAACTTTTATCACGTGCATTTCATACAGTAAACACAAACATGCACACGGCGTAAATAGAGCGGTGGACTGTCGTCTTCGTTGACACCGAACGTTTCTCCCACTACTCTACATTAGGCGCAGGTTGCCAGTTTCTACAGAGCAATTCCGATGCGCTTTCGGGTCGAAACTAGTCGTCGGTGGCTGCCTATTACTGGCCCAATAAAATGTCCTACGTGCCGGCATTCAAAGGTAGAACTGGACATTCTAAGATGTTTAATCCAGAAGTTTGGTATAAAATGGTTCGCTACTACATCCACCTAAAATTTCATTATTTTGTTTTGGCAGTGCTTTCTTTGGAAGGTGAACACGTACAGTTTCAAGTAATTGAGCTGACATCACTTAAAAATGCCAAATGTACATCAGTTCCCTATACAGGCAGTTTACAGCTTACAAACGAGACAATAATAACTACGTACTGTACTGCACCTCGAGCCGACGAACCGCTGAAGCTGCGCCACATTTTCACGAGCATCACAAAGTAGTATGTGCATTCGTTATTACAAACCATTGTGTTTAATCCGAATTTTTAATATAATGCGATTTATGGTAATTCGTCAGAATGTACGAGTTGTACGTAAGATGGACGTTCTTAATCGGGGGACTGCTTGCAGACCCTTTCCATTTTCCCCTGGAAGTCCAGTTATTTGAATATCGAAATAAAAGAAGTCAGACGTGTACATTTTATCGATAGATGTGCAGCTCTGGATGAAAACCCGTCTGAAAGAGTTTTTTGACGATAAGGCGAAACAGATTTCCCCCGGATATTACGTCTGATGCATGCCTTTTTTATCCATAAAAGTCAGGTTTATGGAAACGCAATGATCACAAGATATTTCGCTAAAGATTTTGACGTACGTCTTTTGTTGTGTCGCTAAGAATATACGAATCAAGTGTTAAACGTAAAAGAGAGCGAAATCCAAGAGACGCAGGAAGTGAAAAAAAATCAATGAATGAATCTTTTAGGTGAACTAATAGGTTCACTGAAAACAATACTGATTCCCATCCCTAGTAGTGAGGCAAAATTGAAAACAACGCAAAAAATATGGTGTGATTAACATTTTTAAAAAGTAAACGGTTTTAAATGATAATGTACACGTGACCGAGGCCACTGCCCATTTCCAATGATGTCACCTAGAGTTGAAAGGTACTGAGCGTGCGTACTGAGGAGCTTACCGTCTGCGGCAGGCACTGTATCCTAGCAAGGTAAGTAGGTATTTCTTTTTTTATTGTCGTGTTTTCTGCAGTTAGGTTGAGAATAATGTGAATTCATTGGGGCGTTTGATAAAATATTTTTTAACTGGTTTCGATACTCACTAACATTCATTGTTATCCGAAGGTTCTAGTTGATTGCCAGACGGTTGGTCGCTGGTCTCTTAGTACACGTAAGCGTTAGCCGGGTTTGAAATATTTTCGTTGAACAATATCAGGCATTCTCTACATTGTTCGCTTATTTTTCATTTTGTTGTCAATTCTACGTATTGTGGTGTTTAATTGTTTTAATTGTTTTCTAAAATCAAGATTACCGCTTCATTGTAGCTAGTAATTGAAGCTCACTTTCTTTTTGCGGACACGTAAGCGTTGGCTTTTGATGGGAAGTTGCATCTCACAACTTGAAGTTTTCACCTTCATTTTTAGACTATAACTGTAAATGTACCGCGATAGCCGCTTGTTTGGTCGTATTCATTATCACTGTAATCCTCACGTTTCCCCCAAATCAGTGCATCTATAATTTTAAAATTAAATGCCTGGCAAGAGCTGGAGCAGTCCCATACCATGAAGAATTCCTTATTGCATTTTAAGTGAATATGATGATCCCTTATAAGCTTCCTGATTGATAGTGTGCTTTTTTTTTTTTTTTTTTTTTTTAAAAATGCTGCTTTTTCTCCTGCCATCCAGATGGGGACACTAAGTGCATTTGTTCTGTTGGTTGCACTGGGGTTGGTGACAGGAGAGGAGGGGGCTCGGCTCTTGGCTTCCAAGTCTCTACTGAACCGATATGCAGTAGAGGGCCGGGACCTAACATTGCAGTACAACATCTACAATGTCGGCACCAGGTCTGCTGATTAGAGCCTCTTTTTTCACAGTTGACCTTACCCACATCATTCTGTACTCCATCAAGATCTTGTAGTGTTCAGTGCAGCATAGAGCCTTGCTAAAACTAATGCTAATACTGATATGCTCTGCTGATACATTGATGATTACCTGTCTTTACGTATCAGATAAATTGACTTGTCATGGAGCAGAGGTGTACCTACAGTAGAGATGAAACAGTATGGAAACTTAGTTACCTTTATAGTGACCAATATGATCATGTTTGCCATAAAACCCAAACTCAACATCAGCTGTTTTGTTGCTCTTCTTACAGTGCTGCCCTAGAGGTGGAGCTGTCTGACGATTCCTTTCCACCGGAGGACTTTGGCATTGTGTCTGGAATGCTAAATGTCAAATGGGACCGGATTGCACCGTATCCTTAATCTGTGCATTTGAAGTGGGGAGTATGTGCTGTCACTTTAAGCAGCCTTTGAAAATGGTCTCATTGTGCTTGTTGTAGAAACACTTAGTTTGTTGAGAATTGAGGAGGTAATGATGCACCTCATGCAACTAAATTGATGCCCACGGTGAGATAATGTGAAATATTGGGACACATGCTTAATCGTATTATTGTAACTGACATTAGTTTGCATCTGGACACTAGATACTAAAATCCCCACTTATAAGACAGCCCACATTAGTGATAAATGTTACGACCTGGCTCGGGCCGTAACATAAACGAGACAAACCCAAACAACTGAAATCTGTTAAGTTTTATTGTAAATGGGGGAGGGGGGAGAGGAAAAGATGTGGGAGCTGGATGTGCACGTGGGTGTAGCTCAGCATGGGGGAAAAATAAGCGAGGAGAGAGAGAAACAGCCACACTTATCCCCTACTTCACCTGTTGGCAGGTGAAAAGAATTCCCTTCATAATGTGGCAAATACTGACACCTCCCCACCCACAACCACGGCGCTGCCACTGCTGGGCTGATGGGGGCACAGAGGGATGTAACACCTCCTTCCTGAAAAGTAGTGGTTCTCAAACTCGGTCCTCAGGCCCCACTGCCCTGCTTGTTTCTCAGCTATCCCTGCCCTACATACTGCTGATTACCTGGATCAGGTGAGTTCAGTCAATCGGAAGCTGAAAGACAGCCAGAACTTGTGTGTGGGGCAGAGATAGCAGGAAAACAAGCAGGACAGTGGGGCCCGAGGACCAGCTTTGAGAACCACTGCCTAAAAGAGACTGACTCAGTCTCAAACAACAAAGGGAGGAGAAAAAAAACTTGAAGCCTGAAGTCATCCCATTACCAGTCCATCCGCTCCCTGGATCCTGGGCCCCTAGGTAAACGAAGGGATAGAGGGAGAGGAAGGAAAATGGTTTCACTTGGCTCTGGATAAGGCATCAGCCTTCGAATTCCTTGGAATTCCTGACTTGTCATTTTCTCATACTTTGCTTCTGCTCCTTAATGCCCCCCCCTCAGAGCCAGCAATGTATCCCATACAGTGGTATTGCGCCCCCTCAAGGCTGGGTACTTCAACTTCACTTCTGCTTCTGTCAGCTACGTGGCCCAGGAAGGGGGGCAAGTTGTGGTAAGGGACCAACTTATTCAGATCTGCCAAAAAGAGCAATATTTCAAGGTGTGTCGTCACTTTGAATAGTGTTGTGTGCTTGTAGCCTTGTTCTCTGACTGTCTTCACCCTTGTCACAGGTTGGGTATACAAGTGCCCCTGGACAGGGTGGTATTTTGGCCCAGAGGGAATTTGACAGGCGCTTCTCTCCTCATTATGTAAGTTGCATTTCCTTTTAAAGGAACAAAACTAAGGGTAGTGCAATTGTTTAGATGGGAAATGAACAGTCTAGGGCATCTGAACATTTAGGGCATGTTTTTGAGCAAACTAAATCACACATCCTATGGCCTGACAATAGTCAATGCTGAACTGATTTTGACTGGAACACTCAGCCAGTGCTTCTGTCTTTTTGGCTTTGGGATCTTTCAGTATTCTGTACTGGCCTTGTAACAGGTGTTTCATTGGCTAAATGGCAACTTTATATGCTTATTCTCTACTTGCATCCTTTTTCCCCTCAGCTGGACTGGGCTGCTTTTGGTGTCATGACCTTGCCATCCATTGGCATCCCCCTTCTCCTCTGGTACTCCAGCAAGAGGAAATATGACTCTCCCAAGACCAAGAGGAACTAAATGGCTGTAGGGTGGGGAATGATGTTGGTAGAAGGGTTTAAATTGGGCTTATGGGTAGTTTTGGGAGGTACAAGAAAGGAAGCAACTATGGAGGCACAGGAGTAAAATACCCATATTGGGGTTTAAAAGATGATGGGGGAGGGGGGGCGCACTGGAGAAAGCGAGTCATCCTGAAGTAAGACTGCTGGGTGCTTTGGCTCACTACCTCTTGATACATTATGTCTTAATCTGGAATGAATTGTGTTCTGAAATCATATAGGGCTGTGTCGATTTTGGTAAATGGTCAATGTGCCCCAGTGACTTGTCAGCTTTTGGGAATAAAGGAGTTTTTACAAATTGGCTTGTGTGGTTGCTTAAAGTAACATCTCATTTTAGGCAGTAGCATTGCTGCAAAATGATTTTTTTTCTCAATGTTTCCGGTACTACGGTCGTAGCATTGCTACTATCAAGCTTTTTTTTTTATAGCAAAGCTCTCTGTTCAGTCAAGTAGCGGGGCTGCTCTGACAAGCGTTACATTGCTACCTTTTCAGTCGCCTAATGGGAGTGAGGTTCAGTCAGTGAGGTTGGATGTCCCCCCCTCCCTCCCCTCCAAGTTTCATTTTCCATCTACTTTGCCAATATCTCTACTAATTTACTCCAGACATGGAGTCTAATGCTGGTTACTTCATTGTAGTCATCCATGCAGTTGAACTTGCCAGCAGGCAAACTGAATTTCCAGCCCTGCTTATGTTAAATTGCATTGCTTATTCCAATGCCAGCTAGCTATTTTAGGATGTGTAATCTGACATTTGCCAATCAGGCCATCATTTGACAATTGTCACCACCCTAGTTAGCTACCAAGCTGGCTACACTGCCTGCTGCTTACTATTCTCTATACTGACATGCTTCCATTCCATTTACCAGATCATGGTTTACTTTTAAAGTTAACGTACACACTCATAAGCACCTATCGAGGTATAAATCGATGTGCTGTAAAGAAGAACCAGGATTGCCAACACTCACTCATCTGGCATGACACTCATGCTTTCTGACTGAAATGAATCTTACAGCAAATCTGTTATGAACTTAATTAGCTATATCAAGTGTTGGTAGTTGGCAAACCCTACAGACTTTACAAAGTAATAAAACTCTTACATCTAAATGCGTGTGTAGACTTGTCTCAAATTGAAAATCTCAGGCTAGCCTGCTGACCAAAGTTTGCTGCTCTGAAGTATTGGATATCAAACTAATACAAAGGTAAGAAATTCCAGTATATATTGTCTATATGACTTCTGTATGGGATGCAGATAATTCATTTGTTTGGTGTATTTACAATAGAATCTTCCTATTTTTGGAATTCCATGTGACTTGTGAGAAAGTGAAAATAATTTGAAAATGGGTTTAGTAGACCTGCTGGTGCTTTTTGAAATGAAAAATCAGACTAGAGGGGCAGTTCACCCCAAAACTAAAAGAAGATAGTACTAAAGCCCCTATAAAACATATGTCCGTCTAGGTGGTTTTGTCTAGTTTTTGCATTTCTTCTGTGGTAATTAAAGCGCCAGAAAAATAAATTTGAAAAATTGAGCAGCTATCATTACCCAGTTACTCAAGATAATCCACTGACTTTATAGTGGATAGTTTTATGTAGGAGCTATTTTTCTACCTAATTCTACACACCAACTGTATCGCTAAAGATATCGCGAGGGTGCTCGACCTCGTATCTTTTGCGCTATTGGACTAGGACTGTGTGGTGTGGAGGATTTTTTGTGACAATATAAAATATATGAATGCTATTTAAATGGTCTTTTAACATTTTTAATTAAGTGATTTTTTATAAATCTCATTTACATTAAATAAATTAATTTAGTTTAAACGAGGGGGCGGCATGGTGGTGCAGTGGTTAGCACTGTCGCCTCACACCTCTGGGATCGAGTCTCCGCCTGGGTCACATGTGTGCGGAGTTTGCATGTTCTCCCCGTGTCGTCGTGGGGTTTCCTCCGGGTAACTCCGGTTTCCCCCCACAGTCCAAAAACATGCTGAGGCTAATTGGAGTTGCTGAATTGCCCGTAGGTGTGCGTGTGTGAGTGTGCCCTGCGATGGGCTGGCCCCCCATCCTGGGTTGTTCCCTGCCTCGTGCCCATTGATTCCGGGATAGGCTCCGGACTCCCCGCGACCCAATAGGATAAGCGGTTTGGAAAATGGATGGATAGTTTAAACGATTATTCAAAATACATTTAAATGATACAAGCATCCATTAAAATAATCTGAAGTCGTCTATCAAATTCAGTGGGCCTCTTATAAATCAACCCTAACATATGATTGGTTTCGTTGAAAATTAAGTTACAGCACCTCCGCGGATTGTATCAGCCGCAGATATGGGGATATGGGGGACTACTGCAGTAAAGCTTAGAGGACTGTAGTAAAACGTTTATCGTTATGCCAGGAGCTGCGTAGTTATCCTAAAGTTGGGAAAATTTAAGACTTTTGAAAGTTACGTTGTATGTATAATACACTTTCCTGTCTTAATTCTCACGCTTACCCTGGAGTCAAATTGACCACAAAAGCACATGTCAGGTGTCATAGTAACATAACTCTTACACACTTCTACAATAAAGTTAGAATAGATACAATGACTTAGTGTTTATCTGTAATGCCTGTAATCCATAATACGATTTATATAATAATAATTATATAATATAACAATTTATTGTTTTTATTTGGATTTGTAAATATTTATTATTAATTTACAGCCTGTATTCAGGCATGTGTGTGTGCGCGCGCGCTCCGGTGTAATGTATTTCTTTAGACGTAAGATCTAGTTAAAAGTAAATCTCCGTTCCTCTCATGATTCAGGTTAATCAGCGTCATGTCCAGTGAAGTATGTGGAAGTAACACGTAAAGTCGGAGTGACACAGAAACATGCCTACATTACCTTATATGGGAACATTTGCTTTTCATCGACTTCCAGGTTTAACGTTCAGTCTGTAAGTGGTTGCTGTGTCACGTTGCTATGTGGTTACTATTATTTGCTGATATGTAACTGAAAGGAATGTAACTTAGAACAAATGACATACCAGGCAAATTCTACAGGAAACGGGCGGAGTTTATTTTAAAGGTGCGCACTTAACTCCTTGTCGCTGCGCCTGAAAGAGTAGTTCGCAGGTGGCACTTGTACATACTAGGAAAACGATTTTTTTTTATACGACGGATTAATTTTAAATTACCTCCCACACTCGTATTTTCAAAGGTGAGTTCTTTCGTTATTTCCATCCAGTCTAGTTGTTTCATACTTTTATTTTAAAATATGATTAACTAGTATCCATTAAGCAACTTCAAAAGGAAAAATTATGTTCAGTTTTCTGTTCTATGGTGGTTGCAGTTAATTATATATTTGTAATTTATGTAAATGTGAACCAGGCAGTTTACTATGTTTTAACTCAGAGGTTCCGACAGGGAAGAAAAAAATCGATAGAAAGCCATTTCAAAATGCGACATCGTCACATTATTTGCGACATCGTATATGTATTATTTTACAATACTAGTTTTGGGACATCCGTGCTTGGTTCACTGTCCATTTATCGTCAAATTTATAAACTGCAAAAATATTAGTGAAATTAAAGAAGCAAAACTAGTTAATAAATTATATACTCAAGAAGAATCTGTGAAAATATGAAATGGTCATTTACCCAGATTTAGCGCATGCTTTGGATGATGGGTACGGCTTACATACTCAATAAAGCGATAAAATAGTTTCAGTATCTGCAGGTGATTATTAGTCTACATACTACAGCTTCTCTTCATTTTTACTGCCATTGGAATGTTGGTGGACCTAGGAAAAACCTGTTTAGGAACGTATAGTTAAGCAGTCTATGATATACAGCCGTGGAAAAAAGAGACTGCACTATATTTTCAAACAAATCTGTATTTTTAAATCCTGGTTTTATCTTGGTTCTGCTGACAGAAGGCTAAATGGCTGGTTGCTTTCAGGTTCAAACTTTCTAAGATAGCAGTACACAATAATAAGTTGAAGCAGGGGACTTTGGGGATAACCAGAAACCAGCCAGGTAAAGGGTGGAAATAAGGAAATTTGTAAATTACTATTTAATACAGGTTTGAGAGCTTTGTATAGGGCAGGGGTGGGCAATGTTATCCGCAAAGCGACGGTGTGTATGCGGGTTTTCGCTACAACTCTCTAATTAGATTACTAATTAGCGGACTGATTGGCTAAGGTGTCCTCACACCTGGCTTTGAACATATGACCTAAAGGTTACCCCAAGAACATGCATACACACCGGCTCTTTGCGGATAGGATTGGTATAGGGACACAGGATATGGGAGATGGAAGTTGTATCCTCCAATATTTATTTTTTCTTCATTTGTCCCTCCCTAATAAATAGACATTTGAATTAAAATTATTAAGTTGTACGATCAACATCAAACACTCTTCTATGCTCTTGGCTTTCATTTTTAAGCACTTGTCAAATTGCGACCATTGCTGTGCTACTTCTGGTACATAGGGCCCAAATAGGATAAATGCCCACATATTAAAAGAAATTTACTATTCCATTTAACATAAATATATACATTTTGGACTTATGGAGGAAACTGGTGTATTTGAGAAAATATACATGCAAACTCTATACATGGATTGCCATAGCTGAATTCAAATTCAAAACCTTGGAGACAGTATTTGCTGTGCTAACACACCACCAAAAAGTTCTAGCTCTTCGTTCTAATCCCCAGGGTTTTTAATCCTGGCCCTATTCAGTGTAAGTGAAGTTTACATGTTTTCCCAATTTTGTGATGGGTTTCCTCTAGGTACTCTGGGCTTCTCCCTAAGTCAGCAATGTGTCTAAATTGCTCATACATTGTGTGTTCCTCCATATGCCGCCCAGGGTGTTCCCCTTCCCTGTGTCATATATTTTCCGGGATGGGTTCCAGGCTCTTTTATAACTTTTGGATGATTGGAAGATCTATGGATTATTACTTCTAAAAACCCTGTGTTCAGGTGATCAGTGAAGGGGAATTTAGAGCAGATTATTATGCACTTTAAGGGATCATACATTTGTTACTCTGTGTGTTCACCGGAAATAGGTGAACCGAGTATGCTGGGTACAGAGCAAGCTGAAATAAGGACTTCTGAAGCTGTTGTCTTACAGATCTGTTGTAGCTTGGAAGAGGATTGTTTCTGAGAGCAAGGGTAGCCTCAGTGCTGGAGCATTTTCCCATTTTTCCCTTTGAGGTCTTAGATATGATTTATTGAATCATTATTTAACAGCTTTTCTTTAGCCTGTTTCTTAATCATACCATCATTTTGTATGTGCAGTAAAATATCCTGTTATATAAGCTGTCAACTTATATTACTCAATAACCAAAATGTTGCTTTATGTAGAATTTTGTATAATGTAGTGATTTTAATGTAATTGCTCAGATTCTGGTGCTGATTTTCAGGCATGGAAGCACACTGGTGTAGCATGGGAGGACAGTGAATGATCATAAAGTAAGGAGGACACTAAGAACAAAAGATCAGCATGTCGGTCTTCAGACTGGAGAATGTGGAAGATTTCTATGAAATTGGTAAAGTGATTGGCAGGTGAGCAAATGATCATAGCATCCATTGCAATTTCTCATTGTTACTGTTCAGTCACTGCTTCATTGATCATCTCTTTATTGCACTCTGTTTTTGTGTTGTGACAGTGGAAACTTTGGGCAGGTTCGGGATGTGCGAGACCGGTCCTCTGGGACTCACTGGGCGGGAAAATTTCTGAAGGTGAAAAATGACAGTGGCCCAGGGCTGGACAGGAGGAGGGTGGAAGAGGAAGTGGGAATTCTACAGGCCCTGCAGCATGAGAATATCATGGCCTTGTGGGATGTGTTTGAGGGAGCAGGAGAGCTGGTGCTCATCATGGAGCTGTGAGTAAAGCATGAGCTTAGGGGAAGTGGAAGGGACATGGAATCCCATTGTAGCTGCCTGGACCTATGCTGAGTTTTAATGAATGTCCTCAGCTTCTGTACACATGCTGGAGTAGGCCCTCATTATGTGTTACAGATTAATTGAACACTTCTAGCTTGCTATTTAAACAATTCCTGTAGTTTGTGGTATTGTCATCATGGAGTAGGCACAGACTGAAAACTAATTGTAATAACTGGGCAAAAATAAATTACCTGTCAGTGTGGTTCAGCTTGTAGGAATGATACAAGAAGCAGTTTTGTGCCAACCTGTTACAGGAATCAGTTGCACCTTGTCAATAAATAATTTGTTAAAGGTACAAGTTTTATTTTTAACTTGCTGAAGCTTGCAGCAAATCAACCATTTAACCATGAGTGTTAATCTTTGGCTGGTCTTATTTAGACTGTGTAGAAGCTTTGTAAAAGACCAAGTGAAAACATGCAGGAAGTCAGTCTGAATGACATGCTGCTACAGCATCCATCTGAAATTGAGGAACAATTCACCTTATACACAGTGAAGACCGTTTTCTTATCCTCATCTGCTCTGCTCTTCCTCTCTGCAGAATTACTGGGGGAGAGCTATTTGACTTTATAGCTGAGAAGGAGCATCTTTTGGAAAGTGAGGCCATCGTATTCATCAAGCAAATCCTACAGGGAGTCAAGTACATGCACAGCAAGCAGATCGTGCACTTTGATCTCAAGGTAGTACTTCAGCTCAGATATATTGTTCACTCTAGTCTAAAATTAATTTATAGTTACTGTCATCATGCTCATTCTACACATTCTGCACTCTGATTTATGTGACATGGCACTTTCACTTAAAGTTCATTCAACAATGTTATATATGCAGTCTCCCTTCAGTTACATTCTACACTATAATCTATGCAACATGACACTGTCATCTTAGTTACATGCTATGCTATAATCTATGCAACATGACACCGTCATCTCAGTTACATGGTAATCTACGTGACATGGCACTGTCCACTCAGTTACATTCTACACTGTAATCTATGTGACATGACACTGTCCCCTCAGTTACATTCAGCAACGTTGTTCATTCCTTGGCATTCTTTCCTGTCTTTTCACTCAAGTGCCCTGTAGTCACCAAGCCCTAGGGAGTGGAGCTTTGCGTCAAAGTACTACCTTGTGCCTGACGCACTGTATACACTGACTTTATTCAGGCATTGTGTTTGTGTTTGCTGTCAGCAGGGTTGAGCTTATTCCATTGGAAATGTTGATTTCCCTGGTTATTCATTCCACTAAAGTAACACATCAAACACCTAACAGAACAGACTCAAAAACTAATTCCCAGAAGTTTGATTCACTAGTGGCTTAAATTAATTGACACAACCAAAAAAGATTCACAGTGTATGCTGTATTTTCAAATTGTATATAATTTATCACCCATTTTGGTTTTATGCATATTCAGCCTGAAAACATCATGTTATCAGACAAAAAGGTACCTTTCCCCCAAATCAAGATAATCGATTTTGGGCTTGCTCAGTACCTTACACCAGGAGTGGGGTACAGGAGCAGTTGTGGTACACCTCAGTACATTGGTAAGTATTACTGACTCTGCATGGTGCATTAGTGTCAGCTATTGACCTCTCTGAGTGTATTACATTCTGGATTCTGAGCCCTTGCTGTTCTGGTGAATAGTAGTATTGACTATTTTTATTGAGTATTGAGTATTTCTAAATGTCCTTAATAATTAATAAAGTATCTATCTATCTGTCTGTCTGTCTATTCGTCTCTGTTTGTCTGTCTGTCTGTCTATCTATCTATCTATCTATCTATCATATATATTAGGGGTTTATATTAGCAGCTATGTTTTGGAACAATTTTAAATTTGGAAAACTGACAGTGTTTCAGTGGTCATGTTGAGGCAGGAAGGAAACGTGTACAAAGTCGTAATACAATGTACTGCTGTATTCTCATAATTGCCTACATTATTAGGAGATTAGGGCTTCAGCTGTTTTCTGGGTTCATTCTACATGAAATGAAGGCTTGCGTCTGGTAGGACATTGGACAGTGGTGGTTCTAGCTTGCATGGCGCCCTGGGTGAACACCCCCTTCAGGTCCCCCCAACCCCCAGCAACAATAATAGTGTGCCCAAAAACTAGAAAAAAAATGCAACAATATGTCAATGAAACTATATACAGTATTATGAATAAATTGTGGTTTATTTGGTAGCATTTTGTAGTTTGACTGATTTTACTAATTATATTAGTACTGTACAGAGTTAAAGGTGTGCTACTTGATAGATTTCCCGGCTCCTGATTTGGTCAGCCCACCCCCCAACATCTCGTACTTCTCAGTGGTAGCCTGTCTAGCTCACAAACTAGAATCAGGGCACCCACTCTGACAAGGTTAATTGACCTACACAGTGGGTCATCATTGTATCATCATTGATGTGATGTGCAAAGGAGTGATAGGAAACTGATGTGCAAATGTCACCATTCTGATTGATTGTCTTTTCTTGTGTGGGCACCCCATGCCACCCCATTGCCCATACCTAAATCCACCAGTGAGTCCCCAAACTTTTCATTCCATGACCACATAACAACAATGCCAGAGAATCGAGACTCCTGCTATGTTTGTATTAGTGGTCACCAACCTTTATTATAGTATGAGCTACCAAGTTCCATATATTCTGCCGATCGAGGAGCCCTTTGTAGATTCATTGTGATCGACCAGTTGCAGTTTCAGTTAAAATGGGATTTTTTTTTCACGTATGAAATATCATCCCGCAACCCCAGACTCTGGGAATCCCTGGGCTGGGAAAACTACCCATAGAATTATTACATTTTTACCTCAAAACATTAAAATATCATTAATCATATTCATTGGGTACTCCCAGTCACAGGACACTCTTCTCAGCATGTGTTCATTTGCTTCATTTATCACTATAAGCTCAGCCATGTTGCAGTTAAGATACAGTCTTTTTCCTGACTTTGGTCTTTTGTGCTGCTGTTAAGAGATTCCTTGAGTACAAGACCAGGATAAGTGGAAATAACTTAAATGCTTAAGTGACATTTTAAGAAAATCTTAAGGAGAAGACTTAAGGGTGTTTTGTGCAACGGAGTTTATTTTAAGGAAACCTTAACTCGGACTAGAAAATCTTAACTTAGGGTGTTTTGTGCAGTCAGCTCCTGACATTTACTTATTATATGTGAACTCATCTACAGGTTCTATAAAGTCTGCCTTTAGATGCTATTTTGTTTACCTGCATTATTCCTTTGGCCTCCACACATCTTGTCTCTCTTCCTTCAGCACCAGAGGTGATTCGCTATGAGCCCTTGAGTTCAGCAACAGACATGTGGTAAGTTGCTATGTCTCCCTGTCCATAAAACTCTTGCTGCAGAAATGTCCTATTGTCCAAATTTGTCATATGTGTTTATCTTGCTGAGGCTGCACATTCCTTCTCCAGCATTTACTTAGTGGGATATTGTATAATGACATCAAGATTGAAATTCACATAAGACACCTAAATAGACATTGAAAAATATCAACTCCCAGTGATGTGTAGGTTTGTTGAATTAGGTGTGTGTGTGTGTGTGTGTATATATTGCAAACCATATATATATATGTATATGTATCTGTATGTATGTATATATATTTATATATATATGTATATGTATATGTGTGTTTATATATATATATATATATAAACCTGATACTTTGCTTGGGTTATTGACCCCATAGAAGGTGTAGTGGCCGTTTATCAAACTGCTGCAGGTGTTTTGTTCAGTCAAGCCCAGATCTTGAATAAAGGTTTTTAAATTTTGCAAGTCGTTTATGGACACAAGCACACAGACTGTGGGTTCTGAATCATGTCATTGTGTTCACATCAGTGATAAACTTCCATGTTAATTTTATGAGAATTTATTATTTATATCATCAACAAAATACAGTTGCAGTTCATATAACAATAAAGTAGCCTACTTGCATTATAATTTCAGATAAGCAGAAATGGTTTGGATTTGGTAGATAATAGCTTGTAAGCCACATTTGTTGTATTTGGAAAGTAAATGTCTTTCAAGGTCATTTCTGCCGCTGGAAATTTCCTCTTTGCATATGCAAACCTTTGGTTTAGAGCTTTTCGGGTTAAATATATAGAGGATACAACAGGCTTTCTATCACAGAAAGCCACAAATAATCATATTGTAAGTGGGCACCGTAATAGGGCTACCCTTTGTTGTCTGTATTTAAACGCCAGGAGTATTAGGAATAAAATTCATGATTTAGAGGCTTTTATCTCATCGGACTCTTATGATATTATAGGAATAACTGAAACGTGGTTGAGTGAAAAGGATGGACAAGAATATAATATGGATGGTTCCACTTTGTTCCGTAAGGATCGTATAGGAAAAAAGGGAGGTGGTGTTGCAGTATATGTAAAGGAAAACTTGCAGGCAAGGGAACTTACTGATATAAATAAAACTACGGAAGCAATATGGGTAAAATTAGATACTAAAAACTCAAATAGCCTAATTGTCGGTGTTTGTTACAGAACACCTAATATAGCTGTTGAGGAAAGCAGATTGTTATACAGTGATATTAGGACTATGAGCAATAAAAATGATGTGGTAGTTATGGGTGATTTTAATCTACCAGGAATGCAGTGGGACATTGTCACTGGCTCTTCAGAAAATGAACTGGAGATGGTGGAATTAGTACAGGATTGTTTTTTTTACTCAGTTTGTTAACACCCCTACCAGGGGAGATGCCATTCTTGATCTTGTTCTCTCTAATAACCAGGACAGGATTGGTGAATTAGACGTTTTAGAACCACTTGACAGTAGCGATCATAACATGGTCAAATTTGAGGTTAAGTTTAGTGTTCGAAGAGCTAAGTCCAAATCAAAAATATATAATGTTAGGAAGGCTGACTTTAAGTGTATGAGACTAAAACTAGAAACTGTGAACTGGATGGAGTTAAATAACAAAACTGTTGAAGAGGCCTGCGAATTTTTTTAAAAGCACATTATTGCAAGTGCAAGAGGACTTCATACCTGTTTCCAGCAAGAATAAATCTAGGAAATTGCAACCTAGGTGGTTTACTAGGGAAATAAAGTATAAAGTAAGGAGGAAAAGGGCTTTGTTCCAGCAATGGAAAATAACTGATGATGACAGAATTAAGCAGAAATATCTAAGTCTACAGGCTGAGTTAAAAAATGATATTAGACGAGCTAAAAGAAATGTCGAAAGGATGGTTGCATTGGAAGCTAAGGATGACGTTAAAAGTTTCTTCCAGTATTTTAACTCTAAAAGAGCTCTAAAACCTGAAATTACTAATCTGCAGGATAGTAAGGGTCTTATAATAGTAAACGACATTGATATAGTAAATGAGTTCAATGATAGTTTTGCACGGGTATTCACTGTTGAGGACCTTAGTAATTTACCAGTTATTACCTATCCAGCATCGTCTATAGCTAATATATATATATAACTGAAGCAGATGTTTTGCAAAGCCTAGCTAAGCTCAAAATAAATAAATCACAGGGCCCTGATGGCATCTTACCTATAGTGTTAAAAGAGATGAGGGATATTATTTGCCGACCCTTAACTTTACTGTTTCAAAAATCCTTATCTGAAGGTGTGGTACCTTCTGATTGGAAGCACGCCTTCATAACGCCCATTTTCAAAAAAGGGGATAGAAGTAATTTGTCTAACTATAGGCCAATCAGTCTAACTTGTATAACTGGTAAAGTTATGGAGGCTATAATCAAAGAGAAAATGGTAGATTACCTGGTAGTTTTTTGAGGAAGCTACTCAGGAAGTTGATGATAAGAAGGCCTATGATGTCATCTACTTAGATTTCCAAAAGGCTTTTGATGTTGTCACCCACAGGAGGCTCCTACTTAAACTCAAAGCGACAGGTATTTTAGGTACCGTAGCGACCTGGATTGATAACTGGTTAACAGATAGGAAACAGCGAGTAGTTATAAGAGGCACAATGTCACAGTGGGCCTGCGTTCATAGTGGGGTACCGCAGGGTTCGATTTTAGGACCACTATTGTTCCTAATTTACATAAATGATATGGATACCAATATATACAGTAAACTGGTGAAATTTGCAGATGACACCAAGGTGGGTGGTGTAGCAGATACTGAATTAGCGGCTCAGCAGCTACAGCGGGATCTTGATTTAATTAGTGACTGGGCCGATACCTGGCAGATGAAATTTAACGTCGATAAATGTAAGGTACTCCATCTAGGGAGCAGAAATATAAAGTACAGGTATTTCATGGGTGTCACTGAAATAAAGGTAGCTGATCATGAGAAAGACCTTGGTGTGTATGTTGATGCTTCCATGTCCCATTCTCGCCAGTGTGGGGAAGCAATAAAAAAGGCCAATAGGATGTTGGGGTATATCTCCAGGTGTGTGGAGTTTAAGTCCAGGGAGGTAATGCTAAGATTATACAATTCCTTGGTGAGACCTCACCTAGAATATTGTGTGCAGGTTTGGTCACCATATCTTAAAAAGGACATTGTGGCCTTAGAAAAGGTGCAGCGTAGGGCCACAGAAATGATTCCTGGTCTTAGAGGAATGTCATACGAGGAACGGTTACTTGAGCTAAATCTGTTCAGTCTCACGCAAAGGAGACTGAGGGGGGACATGATCCAAGTATATAAGATTCTAACAGGTTTGTATGCTGTTCAACCAAATAGTTACTTCAGCATTAGTTTAAATACACGAACTCGTGGCCATAGGTGGAAATTAGCGGGAGAACATTTCAAGCTGGATTTAAGGAAGCACTTCTTTACACAGCGTGTAGTCAGAGTATGGAATAGCCTTCCTGATAATGTAGTGCAAGCTGAATCCTTGGGTTCCTTTAAATCAGAGCTAGATAAGATTTTAACGACTCTGAGCTATTAGTTTAGTTCTCCCCAAGCGAGCTTGATGGGCCGAATGGCCTCCTCTCGTTTTTATAGTTCTTATGTTCTTATGTTCTTATTTAAAGAGTTAAAAGAAGGGAATATTGCAGAATCATAGTTGGGGAAAAGATGAAGAACTCACTTTTAGGCTATATGGTGACTTTCTGAAGGGCTAAGCTGTTTCTCACAAGCTCTTGTTGGCTCCTACAGTTTTTTTCATTGATAACCGTTACCAAAGTTTGTAGAAATAACCCAATCCAGATATTGTCTGTGTGGTACATTACAGCTTTTTACTAATCAAGAGCAAAGCAGTTACAATGTATTTTTGCATAATTTGTGTTGGCCCTTTTTAAGATTATAATTATATATGCAATAAAGACTTATCTCCTTTTGTTTAGCTTCTACTTTGTTTTAATCTAATCTATAACCCTGTGAATGTTGTTAGTATGTTGTGTGCATTACAGTTTATCGCAGTTTAACACATTGCAATTTCTGAGGTAGAAAAATGCTAGGAAAATGATGAATAATTTTTTCAGTGCACTGCATAGGATTGAACTGAAACTATTTATCTGTTTACAGGAGTATTGGTGTTATAACCTACATACTGTGAGTATGGAAAAAAAGGTCTTTGAACTTTTTTTTAAAAACAAAACTTACAAATATGTTACAAATTTAGAGTCTGCTTCAAAAATTTAGTTTTATAAGAACCATAATAATGTAGGTTATGCTAATGGAAAGGCTGTTCTGTGAATTCTTTGCAATTTGACAATGGGACTTGGGTCATTTGGCAACCTTGTACTCCACAGTGGTTGGAGAATTGGTTATTTCTTCTTCAATCATGTAACCTGCTACAAAATGGGTTTTAATGTCTATGTATTTCACTTCACTGTCACGGCATTTCCTCTTCGACAGGCTGAGTGGTATGTCCCCCTTCCAAGGAGATACAGATGAGGAGACATTAAAGAACATTGTAACAATGAACTATGAAATTGAGGACAGATATTTTCCAGACACCAGTGAAAATGCTAAGGAATTTATCAAGAATCTGCTGGTGAATGATCAGAGGTAATTACATTTTTTTCCTGAGTCATCATGGATGATGGAGTAGTTTGTGGAGCAGTCTCACAACTTGGTTCTAGGCTTTATCCCATCTAATTATGCATATTGGTTCCTAATTATATACTCAGAATACAAATTCATTTGTGTTAATTAGTACCTGGCGGCTCACTGGGTACTACTGTTGCCTCGGACCGGGGAGTTTGAATCCTATCCCCACTTCTATGTGTCATGAACTGTGGTGCACGGGGCAGGGAAACAGGAGCAAGAGCCCACAGGTCGGGGTAAACAGGAGATTTATTTGAGGCAAGACAAGTAGGAAAAAAAGAGTGCTCTACATTAGACCGTTACGACGTTAATGACTGGACTACCAAACACACACATACACGGACTTAAATACGCAACAACAGTAATTGACAAGACGAGGAACCGCTGGGAACACAGGAATTCCACAGGAGGTAGAGAGGGGGGCGTGGCACACAGGAGGATCAAACGAGCGCTAAATGACATTGTGTGCATGGAGTTTTCATGTCTGTGATGTGCACTGTAGGATTCCCTCACAGTCCAAGTACATGCAGTTAGGTAAACTAGTGTCTCTAAATTGCCCATTTTGTTTTGTGTGTGTATGTGTGTGTGCGTGTGTGTTGCACAGATCACTTTTGGGGAGGAAAATGTGTGGCAAAACCTGAAATTTCCTTACTTTTTGGCACATTTTTCGTGTTGCTATTTGGAAGACCTCAATTTCACAAAAATCTGTGAATGCAATCAAAAATGTCAAAAGGTTTGGGCTGGGTAGGGGTTAAGGGTGGCATAATTGGGCTTAGGGTTTTTCCCATACAAATGAACGAAGGTCCCCATTTAGATGGGTACACCAACATGTGTGAGAGTGTGTGTGTCCTGTAACAGACTGGAATCTTGCCCAAGCTGTTCTGCTGTCTTCTGCCCTGTATTTCCTGGGATAGACTTCTGGTAGTAGAGAAACTGAGTGTGTATGCATATGCAAGATGTTTGTATGCATATCTGTCTTGTTGTAAAGAAAAACTTGCCAAACACCAAGGTAAATTTCTATTAATGTTACAAGGAAACTAATTTTTAGTGTGTGTTTGTACAGTGGGAGGATGACTACTGAAGAGTGTCTTCAACACCCCTGGATCAAGGTGAGCATGGGTGGCTGTAGGGAAGGAGAAGCTAGAGGAGGAATTCAGTGGTTAATGAAATCAATACCATACCCATTTCTGCTCTTCTTACACTTTTCATCTGTCACTCCATAGCCTCTCTCAAGGGCACAGCAAAAAATAAGAAAACGTTCTTCCATCAACATGAAGAACTTCAAGAAATTCAATGCCAAGAGGAAGTGGAAGGTGAGGATAGCCATCAGCACATATGACCATTTAAAAAATGAATGAAAAAGAGGCTGCTTTTTATTTTATACTTGCTTCATTAACTTAACTGCAAGGATGAAGCCCAGTGATTAGGTAAAATTGTGCCATCTAGTGACATTTTGTATAATGCAGTGTGACACATACAATGCTGTGGAAAAGTCTTCGGCCATAGGTGGCCAATTTTATCCATCAGTGTATATGCAGGTTTTTGGAATTACCTTTAGGTCAGCTGTTCACACCCAGGTGTGAGGACTCTTCAGCCAATCAGTCCTCCAATTAGTTATCTAATTGTGGAGTTGCAGCAAAAACCAACACACATACTGTAACAGCCCTTTCTGGATAAGATTGACACCCCTGTCTTAGGCAGTCACAGGAAATGTTTAAAGCTGTTTATCTGAGTAATAAGGGAATATGTGCTCGGAACAAAAAACACAATTTAACACTACATATGAACATATGAAAATTAGAAGTGGCACAACAGAAACTCACAAGTATATCCTTTGTTCTCTAAAAAGTTACTGATATCTAGTTGAATGGCTAGAAGAAGATGGCTTCAGAGGCACCCCAGCTATTACATGTATTCATTAACTTTAATTAGTTTAAATAGTCAATGAAGCATTAATTATCCATATGAGGTGGGGTAGTGATTGAGTCAAAAAATACATGCATGTATTGGGCAGTTACTGTAAATATTGAGGTGACTATAGAAGAAGTCTGTCAAAGCTGACACACTTTGACAGACATAATGTCATAGTTTTGTATGAGCACGTCATTTTCTTTGTCTGCTTAAGACTTTTTAATGTCACATATATAAATTTCTAGTGTTTCTTTCAGATACTATTCATATACGACTGCTTATTCATACATCTTCCTGTCTTTTCATTTGTTTTCTGCCTGTACAGCTGTCCTATAACATGGTGTTGATATGTTACCGCCTAAACCAGCTACATTCTTTACGCCAGAAGGCAGCTCAGGGATACTGGGAGCAGGTGAGAATTTGTTATGGAGGAGATGGTAGTATGAGCTCTAAATTATTTGTGCAGAATCATTCCTAAAATACATCTCATCTGAAATACTTTGTCTTCTCAGGATCCCTCTCAGTAAGTGGTTGGAACAGAATAACATGAAAGAATAAATGAAGAATAAGTGTTAGCTTTTTCTTGGAGTATAATGGAATTGAAGCAATTATCAGTGATGTCCGTAATTTTAATCCAGTCCGAATCTGCCATGCCTGTAATTATTACAAGCCTCCAGAGTAAAAATTCAGGAGCGACTCCAGTGGAGGTTCGTTAATGTAGGACGCTGGGGCGCTGCCCCCCTCCAAATATCTATCGTAGAAAGTCTACAATATGTACAACATAAATGAATTAGATAATGTGAAATAATTATAAAATATAATTAGTTTACTTGTACATTGCACCTCATAGTCTGTCAGCATTCATTAAGGAAGAATTGATTCCAATCCTTAGTTAATTTCTGTTTGATACTTCCTGGGTGCAGGGTGCTGGCCAAATTAGAGTCTATGTAAATCCTTCACTTTTTGACAAGCAGGTGACCTGCGACTGCTCTGTAATTGCTGTACCCCTGTCACCCCCACTTTTATTGGCAGCGAATTTGAATTTTCACTTGTGCTCCTTACTTAGCTAGCTGACCATTACTGTCAGGAATTGGCAACTTCAAGGACGACAGAAATCAAAGAAAATTTGGTTATTTCCTTACAAAAACACCCTGTCACACCCTGGAAGAAAAAAGGATAAAGCAGTCAGCAAGTAATCGAGTGCTGAGTACACTCATTTGTAAGCTACTGTATGCTTGAGATGAAAAAGTTCTCTTTTTATTGTGGTTTATTAGTATGTTAAGTGGGTAGGTCTACCAAAAGTGAAAATTCTGTTGTAATTGTATTCTATTTGAGTTAACTCTGATGTTAACATGAACAGATGGTATTCGTTTTATCTCTACTATCTCTAGAAATTTTGGGAAATTACATGCATTTCTTATCCCATCTGAATCAGCCAGTCAATTCACAGACTATATACTGAACCTCAGGTAAAACTAATCCCTTCCAAAAGGGCTTAGGAGTCCATGTGAGAACCAGGGTTCGAAGGTGATTCAGTGTACTGTTCTGGCCACAAGTTCATTGGTTCTCTTTAAGACCTTGATGTTCGATATGTGGACTGACATTCACTCAAGGTTACACCCTACCTTAATGTCCTGTGCTTCTCAGAATAGGCCTTTGAGGAACTGGATTATTTGTCGTTAAAAGAGCCCTATTATGCTTTTCTTTGTTCATATTTTATTTTGGGGGGCCTGCTAGAATAGATTTACATGTCTCAATGTTCCAAAACACATTATGTTTCTCATACTGTACATCTCTATGCACTCTGTCTAAATCTCTGTCTGAAATGCCCTGTTGGAGCTGTAACTCCTACCCTCAATGAGCCTAACTGTGCTCAGATTGGTCTGCTTGCCCTATACATTCCGCCCCTGTCTGAAAAACTTGCTGTACAGGCTGTGGGTTGTATGAAGGTGTGCCAAGCTTGCAGGTAGGTGACCAATAAAGATTTT
Organism: Brienomyrus brachyistius; assembly: GCF_023856365.1. NCBI lineage: Eukaryota > Metazoa > Chordata > Actinopteri > Osteoglossiformes > Mormyridae > Brienomyrus > Brienomyrus brachyistius. The sequence goes on along the minus strand of NC_064555.1, from coordinate 11,035,933 downwards.
ATTATGAGGTGACCTAACATGTCATGGAAGTAAGGGCTGGAATTCCACTGAGGTGTTTCAGGCAGATTATAGAACAGTTACTCCCTTTGGTGTGTACTTTGGACCTTAAGACTAAGAGTGTTTACTTGCACATACAACAATATAACAAACTAAAGGAAGGGGAAAATCGAGAAAAGCATAATAGGACCCTTTAAAGATGGATGGATGGATGGATGGATGTGAGCTAGATGACAGACAGTCTTCCCTGAGCCTCAGCTTTGTTTCCGCCCTCCCAGAAAGCAGACAGTGACCAGGAGGAGGCACTGGCCAAGCCAGTTTCCCTGAATCTCCAAAGATGCAACAGCAGATAATCATGGGGACTGAGAGATTGCGAGAAGACTGCTGTCCTCCTTGGATGGGTGTGGCATGTACCAAAATGAAGTTACTGTACTTTGTGTTTAAGTAGCAGGAAACCAGCTTTTCTGGTGTTTCATATCAGCCACATTCTCTGCACAGTTTACAGAATGTATTAGACTAGTTTACTCCCAAATGTCTTCAGCGTGATCAGTGATATGTGGCTAATGAGTTATTGGCAATTTCAGGATGTATGGCATTGTGAGAGGTTGGATAAACGTGAGTATTGTAGTTTAGCATGCCTTATGTAATATACATTATGACATAATTGTTGTAACATAATTGTTAGTATTGTGACACATTAAGAATGCCATAATCTATTTTAATAATTCTGTTCTTTCTGCCCTTTATTTATTTAAAATAAAATGTGTGCAAATGTATGTGAATGCAGTACTTAAAGTGTCTCTATATTAACCTGAATTGCGAACGTTTTGCCCAGGGGCCCACACAACCCATAATCCGTCCCTGTGTGCAGTGTATCCAGAGATGCACGTGCATAGCTGCACGGACACAAATTTGGAGTGCAGCGGGCGTTTATCTGCAGAGGTGCACAGTGACATCAAACGCGTCATAAACGTTCGAGCTGACACATCCGCTAGTACGCGTTTGGGAAGTATGAACCAGCCTTCAGATAACACCCTCTCCACACATTTAACTAGGCTGGTATTAAGCACAACAGGTGGACCATTTCACCGAACCGGTGCCTTTTCTGTCCCTGGTGTATATATATGCATGAAAATTTTTACGTTATTATCAAGCAAAGTATCATTCACAATGTCCTCATTGCAAATCTAACATACATAATGTAAAACATTAATGAAAACTACATAGATTATGTCACCTATTCCTGCTTACTAATGCTATACTTCACCATAAAATATAATAATAATTGATACTTTATTAATCCTTGTGGGAAAATTGTCCTTACACCTGCCTCTACTTGCTCTTTGTAGAGTAAGGACTGCCACCCATCGCAGCACTCAGGGAGTTGGGGGTTAAGGGCCTTGCTCAATGTCAACAGACATATTGAAGCCGAGTTTGAACTGGTGATCTGCTGATTACAGACACAAAGGCTTAGCCCACACGCTGGCCCTTATTTTTTTTATCATTATTATTAAATAATTGTATTAAATTTATTATTTATTTAATAATTAAAAACCTTCAAAAATCTTACTCTTTTTGCATTGTCATGTGACAGAATTTCCCCTTTATTCTTTAAGTATGTTTTCCTTATGGTAAATCAATAATATGCTAGTTAAAATACACATTTTAGTCATGTACCCAATTTTTCACTGTTACCGTTAACTGTTAGAGAGTTAATAGGGTCAGGCCTGTTGGGGATCAGGGTTGGTGTAGTGTTGAGGTGTCGCCCGCTGCATGGCAGCACTTGGTCCCAGTTTGACACAATCCATCTGGGTAGGCCCCAGGAAGGTCTTGTCTCTCTGGCAAGATGACCATCTTCCTTTGCTGTCAGGGGAGCTTCAAAAACTCTGCATTTTGTGGTCTCAGTCAGGTATCTCCACCCTGGGTGACATTTTTGATAACTCGGGTCTCAAATCGTTCCAGTCTCTTAAGGTCACGTTTAATCTTCCCTCTTCTTCATATTTTTTCTACCTCCAGCTGAGTTCCATGCTTAGGGCATGTAATATCTCCTTTTCCTCACCTCTTTCGCTTCACCCGCTGTGCAGATTTGCTCTGTCCTTTTCTCCTGTTTCTAAGCCCGTGTCCAGTCTCTATTCCCTCCTCCGCAAATTCTCTCATAAACCTCTCCCCATAATTTCTGTCTGGCAGGGGGAGCTCTCTCCCACCCCCATCTTATCTTGGAGCGTTATTTTTCATAATATTAAAAACTCCATCTCATGGGCTTAGAGCCTGACCCCTTATGTCATCTTTGTCCCCTCCAGGTCCCTGGTACCTTTCTCCATATGTTCTGGGACTGTCCTCCAGTGGCTGCTCTTTGGGATTATGTGGCCAGATCTCTCTCTTCAGTTCTTTCCTCTCCCATCCCCCTGTCTCCCGTGGTCCTTCTTCTCCTGGACTTCTCTTCTCTCTCTCTCTCTCTCGCTTCCAGCAGAGGCTTCTGATGTCTGCCTCCTTAGTGGCCAAGTTGTTATTAGCCTCTCGTTGGAAGTCTCCTGATCGTGCCATTCCCTCTGTCTGGAAGTCCACCTTTCTTGATCTGCTTCTGCTGGAACTCTCTGCAGCCTGGATTAACAACTCGTCTGGTTCTACAATCCAGAGCTGGGTCCATGACGTGCAGCTGGTCAAGGATTAGTTGCAGGTCATGTCCTGAGGCCATATTCCTTGTTTTTTGTTTTGATTTTTACTTTCCTAATTCTGACATTTTTCAGTGATATAAGTGTGTTATTTCTTTTATCCTCAGTTTTTAGCTGTGCTCTCCATGGCTGAGTGTGCCGGTGACCTTTGTTGGTCTTCTGTTTCTTTAAATTGAGCTGTTGTCTCAGGGTGTATTGGGGGTGGGGGTGGAGTATGTTCTGTTTTGTTCCATTTTGTTCTTTGTTAAAAAAAAATCTCTAATAAAAATTTGGTCACAAAAAAAAAAAACTCCATTTTGGTGGCAGCTCTCTTTGAGGTACGGAGCCTGGACAGTGGCCAGATCTCTGAAGGTGGGTACACCTGCTTTTGGTCTGGTTGCACTGATGGCTCCCATACTCAGGGAGTAGCTGCTGCTATGGTGGATCTGCCCCTCCCGATGGTTCTGATGTCAATCCTTTCAATGAGTGTATTATGAGACCCAAGTGAAGGCACTCCTTGGGTGTTTTGTCTGTTGTCTCAGTGTATGCTCCGACTACATTGAGTGATGTCTCATTGAGGGAGACATTTTACTCACAACTTTGCTCGGTGGTTGATGGGTGCCCACAAGGTGACACTCTTCTCGTCATGGCTTACTTCAGTGTGACCACTAGCACTGACAAGGCTGCCAATGAGTCCATCCCCATGGGTCTGGTGACCAGGTTGAGAGTAGCTCCATGTTCTTTGACTTTGTGAAAGGTTAGGGGTTGCATGTCGCTGGATCCTGGTTCCAAGCCCCTGAGCTGCATCATTGGACTTGGTACTCCAGTGCTGGTGGTGTGGCGAAGGAGATCGATCATATCCTCGTGAGCAGACACTGTAGGCTCCTGCAGAACTGCAGGGTTTACAGAAGTGCCTAATGCCTCAGTGTTCTTCCCAGTTGATTTTGGAGTTTGCCAGGGGTGTGTTCTTGCTCCTACTGTGTTTGATGCTTGCATGGACTGGGTGTTGGACAGGATCATGGGGTCCAGCGGTTGTGGGGCATCTGTTGGTGAAGAATGATTTACTGATCTTGACCTTTCCAACAATGATGTGTGTCAGGGTCAGCATCTGTCCAACCCTGCCCTCCGTGTCCCCTTCCCATTTGGCCAGCAGGTGTCGCTGGCCATCATGTCCTCCTCCCTGTTTCTTACCCTTCAGCCCCAGTGTGTCTACTCCCTAGTGTGTTTTCCCTGTTCTCCAGACTGCCACAAAGCACAGTGGGCTGATTGTGTAGTTCAGATTCTGTTCCCTTGTGTTCTGGGCTCAAGCCTTGCTTGTAACCAACAATTTTTTTTTTTTTACAAATAGCTATGTAGTGTGGTTAAACATTACATCAATGAAAAATACTACAGGTTGTCATTTACTTACAACTAATGCAACTTATGACCGTTCTGAGACCACAAATACGTGGCCACTACTGCACTGCATCTGGCAGTGCGAGTGTCGCCCAGGGTGAGTATACGACAGTTTCCAGCCCAACTGCCGGCACTGAGAGCTTCCCCGCGAGACGCTCATTCATTCATCTCGTGCTCAGGTTACTGTTCACATACTGTACAGTCGTATCCGTTTATGTCATAGCAGCTTACTGTAAATGGTGATTTAAAAACACCAAACAATATGACTTAAAGTTGATGTAATTTTAATATATAGTATACTATACTGTAACGGCGGTGGGGTTCACGTATCCTGGCATGCTCATGGGAGATTGTAAATAGCCCCTGTCTGTGTACTATAACTAGCCCTTGGTGTGGTGTTATCGTTCATACTTGCTCCTGACTGTTTTTACATGTGCCTTGTTTGAACTTTGTTCGATCCTTGAGTGTCTCTAGTTATTGTGTAAATTACCCATCATCTGTGTACCTTAATGTCCGCCCCCACACTTTTCCCCAGTTATACTTGGTTGCATTCTTTCCCACAAAAGGCCTGCTCTGCTTTTGCCACTGTCGCAATGCCTCAGATGGGTCGACTTACAAACGATCATTCAGAACAGATCGCGGTCATAAGTCTCTTTACAGAGATGGGTTTCTTCAATTACCAAGTGTTTCTGTTTGGTGTTTTTTGCTTTGCTTGAATATTCTGGAGATGTATGTTCACTTTCATTAAAATGCATAGGAGCACTTTGGTTCTTGGACATTATCAAAGATTATCAAAATCTTTTATTCTATCTTTTTTTTTTTGTTGTAACCCTTTTAATTTTCATGCAGTAATTATGAAGTACACTCGGTTTACAACAAACAAACCTTTTTTGAAACCTTATTGTGATTTGAAATTACATTGTCAAAAAATAGATTTTCGTATTACTTTAATCATCATGTTTCCAATTTTTAAAAATTAATTTGCTTTAAGCGTATCCTACAGCATAAATATTAAATATTGCATGAAATTTGTCACGATCACTGTTGGCAGGGGAGCGATCGTGCGGGTAGGCGGGTCAGGAACGAGCAAGGCAGGCGGAAATCAGGGTAAAACTTCGGGTTTAATCAGGAAACAGATCGGATGAGAGGAACGGGCACACACCATCACCTAACCACAACTAACCACAATGACGGACAAGGGGAACAGGTACGACCAGGACTTAAATAGGACGGGACTAATCAAAGTAAGCAGACAAAGCTGGAGACGATCAGGGAAGTACACGTGGGTAATCAGGGGGCGTGGCACACACGAGGAGCGGACAAGCCGGGCATCACAGAACCCCCCCCTAAAGGCGCGCTTCACCGGGCGCGCCTAGGAAGGGGCGATGGATGGGACGAGGGAAAACTGGACCTGGAAAAGAGGAACAGAATAATTAACACAGGACAGGAAACAAGACCGAGGTACAAAACAGAGCTAGAGACAGGACGTAGGACAAGAGCTGACACAGAACCGGGAAGGCGGAAAGACAGATCAGGAAGGATGGAACGGAAGGGACGGGCGGAACAAAAGGACTGGGAGTTCATGGAGGGAACACCGGGGGACAAGGAGCAGAAAAGGGCGGAGCGCAGACAGGAGGATAGGGCGAGAAGGAGGGGGAAAAAGAGGGAGTCCGAGGGAGCCCCAGCGGGCGACAGGAGGCAGCTGGAGGGGCCGCAGGCGGCTGGGAGGCCGGAGCCGGAGGGGACCTCGGAACTGCCGAGGAGGCAGGGCCAGGGACAGACAGAGGGACTGAGAAGGGAGCCGGAGGGGAGACCAGGGAAGGAGACGAAGGAGCTGGAGGGGACACTGGCGAGGGCAAGGAGAGGGGGGGAGCCGCAGCAGGCGGCGAAGTCCTCCGACGCGCTAGAGCGGGTGGAACGGCAGGCGACAGAGGAGCCGCCATCGGGGGGCCCGCAGGCGACCGCCGAGGAACCGCCGGAGGGAGCGAGGCAGGGCGACGAGGTCGTGAAGGGGGACCCGCAGGCGACAGCTGACCCGGGGGGCCAGGACCTGTAGGCGGCGACCCAGCCTCAGCGCCGGCGAGGGAGGACAAGCCAGTGGGTCGGGCGGGAGGGACCCCAGCCCTTCGTCTGTGTCGTCTCCCCTTTCGAGACACAGACATCACGACCCGTGGTCATGGTCGAGTTCGCTGGGGTGTGGGTACAGGAGTCACCAGGGAAGCAGGGACAGGGACAGAACCAGGACTCAGAGTCTCACTGGGCACAGTAACATCAGGCCCAGGGCGTGCCTTGGGCGTGGGCGTGGGAGCTGCAGGCAGAGGGAGCGCCTCGGGCGTGGGCGCGGGAGCTGCAGGCAAGGAAAGTGCCTCGAGCAAGGGCACGGGAGCTGCAGGCAGAGGCGACGACTCGTCCGCAGGGGCCGCAGGCAGAAGTGGCTGCTCGAGTGCTGGAGTCGTGGGCGGTGGTGGCTGGATTGGCGCTGGGGCCGCAGGCAGGGGCGGCTGCACCGGTGCTGGAGCCGTTAACACGGGCGGCTGGACTGGCGCCGGAGCCGCAGGCAGAAGCAGCTGAACGGGCGCAGGAGTCGCTTGCGGTGTCGGCTGCACGTGCGTAGAGGCCGCAGACATTGGCGGCGGCACGTGCTCAGGAGCCGCAGGCAGAGGAAGCTGCGCAGACTCGTCGGACAGCGGAGATGGCTGTTCCGGCTGCGCAAGTAGCAGAGGAGGGGACTGCGCGGGTAGCGCAGATGGCAGCGAAGGCGGCTGCACCGGCGCAGATCCACCGGCAGAGGCGGCTGCTCGGGAGCGGGGTCCGCCGGCAGAGGCGGCGGCTCGGGAGCAGGGTCCGCCAGCAGAGGCGGCTGCTCGGGTTCTGGAGCCGGAGTTTTCCGGAGCTGGATTAGCTTCTGCAGGTCCTCGGTGAGGCTATCGAGGGCCGCTCGACTGGAGGAGGGAGCGAAAACCCGATGAGTTGCTCAGCCTCAGGTCCTTCTGGCGCTGCCGGGTCATCCATCACCCTCACAAATAGCCCTTGGAGGGTGAAGAATTGGTTAGCCAGAGTCGCCATTTCCTTTGGCTGAGGCGAGGGGAGCGCCTCTGGGGTGACTGCCGCTGGCAAGTCCCGGGAGGGGGAGATGGGCGTGGTCCTCTTCGGGACTCGGGGCACTCGAGGGATCGAATCCCTTACCGCCCTAATACCTCCCCAATGGCTCAGTCTTTCAGGCCGGTAATAGTACCGGTCTAGGGGCGGTAACTGCTCTGGGGGAACAGGCTCCAGGTCTGGGAACGAGAAGGGCTCCTCCTCCTTGTCATTACTGGGAGCCCAGAGCCTAGCCAGGGAGCAGGCTCCCAGACGGAGCTGTTCTGGATAGCAGCCCCGGATGAGCTCCTCCTCCTCGCCCTCTGCGAGAAGCCAAGGGTTGGCGAGTGAGCAGGAGGCCAGACTGATCGGCTCCTCCGAGAGCTTCTTCCTCTTCTGCTTCCTCTTCTTTTTCTTGAGGTCCGTCATTCTGTCACGATCACTCTTGGCAGGGGAGCGATCGTGCGGGTAGGCGGGTCAAGAACGAGCAAGGCAGGCGGAAATCAGGGTAAAACTTCAGGTTTTAATATGGATCTGGGAGCAGGGAACATCAAACAGGAAGTAACAACAACTAACCACAATGACGGACCAGGGGAACAGGTACGACCAGGACTTAAATAGGACGGGACTAATCAAAGTAAGCGGACAAAGCTGAAGACGATCAAGGAAGTACACATGGGTAATCAGGGGGCATGGCACACACGAGGAGCTGATGAGCCGGGCATCACAAAATTGCTTTGAGAGTGCTTTGAGCTACTTTTTCTCTGTATCTTGTAGTGTAGCTAATTACTATATTAAAACAGTAGCTTGGCTGTAGCTTAGCTGCTTTTAATTATGAGTAGCTTCCCCAACACTAGGGGAATATACTTACATTATCATGCTATTAGCTTTGATGATGTGTCACTATGCTTCGTGAATTTGGTCTTTTTATGATAAAACTAAATCCTGTTATTTCAGTCCTGTTATTCATATAAAGAGAAAAGTACAACTTGAACACATATATAATGATTTTTTTGCCATAAATTTTTATTTTTATATATTTATAACATGTAACTAATCATTTTTTTTTATTCTTTATTGAGGGGAACACAAAAGAACTAGCTGTTGAATATGATTTTCAAATGATATTTAAACAGTTGCTTGAGGATTTGGTAACAGGACTGAGAAAAATGCAACCATCTTCCACTTTAAAGCTTTGAAGAAATTAAATAAAGATACCTGAGATTGACCAGTGAACGTTTTGAATAATTAAATATACAGCTCTGGAAAAATTAAGAGACCATCGGAGCATTTTTAGTTTCACTGATTTCTCAATTTATGGGTATGCCATCCATCCATCCATTTTCCAAATCACTTATCCTACTAGGTCCGGAGCCTATCCCGGAAGCAATGGGCACGAGGCAGGGAACAACCCAGGATGGGGGGCCAGCCCATCGCAGGGCACACACACACACCAGTCACTCACACATGCACTCCTATGGGCAATTTAACAAGTCCAATTAGCCTCATATAAATAACTTAAACTTGCTTTCATCACCAAAGTGAACTTTGGACCAGTTCTCCTCTGTCCACACAACATGTTCCTCAGCAAAGGCTAGTGTAGCCTTCTGATTCTTTCTGCTTATGAGAGGTTTGGTCATTGCAGAGTAGTCAGTCAAATGCTTTTAAATGTCGAGACACTATATGACCAGACAGATCCTTACCCCATTCTGCACTGAATTGGTGAGCAATTCCAGCTGCAGTGTTGAAACGATTCACCATTGACATTCTTCACAGTATCCTGTCCTCTCATACATTTGTCTTTCATGGATGACCAGCCTTTTTGGAGGACTTTAATGAGTTTGTGACATTGTAAAGGTGCAATGAACTAGAAATTACAAATTTGGAATGACCAACAACTTTTGCTATAACTGATATAGGTCATGCCATTGGCCTTCATCTGGATAACCTGATGCTGATGGGTTTCAGTCACTTTAGAATGGCTCAACATCTTGCAAAGTTATTGATAACTGGAAAGTTAAATAGGGTTCAGATAATTAAGGAAATTAGCACCAACTACCAGATTAACACTAATAACTGGGAGGTATCTGAAAGTGTTCTCTAATTTCAGTACTCTGATCAGTGTTCCTTTCCAAATATCTCATTTAAATTTCTTTAAATTGCTTCTGAATTTATGTAACTCATGACATACAGTATGGTTCAAATACTGCTCTTTTACTCCTGTTTGGATAACTCCCTTTCCCTTTTTGACACCTTATGGTCCATTTACTTTTGCTTTGCTTGTTGTTTTTGTTTAATAAAGCCCCATTTGGTTTTCCTTGCGTCTGCCTTTGCCTCTGCCCTGGCGTGTAATGTGACAGTTGTTGTTTTTATTATTATTGTTCATTATACTGTTTGGGGGGCGGCATGGTGGTGCAGTGGTTAGCACTGTCGCCTCACACCTCTGGGACCCGGGTTCGAGTCTCCGCCTGGGTCACATGTGTGTGGAGTTTGCATGTTCTCCCCGTGTCGTCGTGGGGTTTCCTCCGGGTACTCCGGTTTCCCCCCACAGTCCAAAAACATGCTGAGGCTAATTGGAGTTGCTGAATTGCCCGTAGGTGTGCATGTGTGAGTGAATGGTGTGTGAGTGTGCCCTGCGATGGGCTGGCCCCCCATCCTGGGTTGTTCCCTGCCTCGTGCCCATTGATTCCGGGATAGGCTCCGGACCCCCCGCGACCCAATAGGATAAGCGGTTTGGAAAATGGATGGATGGATTATACTGTTTGTGCAGCTGGGGGCTATTCCACAACAGGAATGTCACTTACCTCTCTTCTAATTGGACAGCGTTCACATTTAGCTTAAGTTATCCAGCTAACTGAGAAATCCTGGGGAGTGTCCCACAAAGCAGAATTTCCCAGTCAGCTGGGTTACTTAAACCAAATGTGAAAGCTGACCAATAGGAAGAGAGGGAAGTGACATCCCTATTGGACAATCCTTAGATTTGGCTAATGAAGAAATCCTGGGAGAGATTTCTCAGTTAGCTGGCTTAATTTAAGCTATAATTCATGATTGTCCAATAAGAATTTAAGTAGGGAGAATTCCTATTGATCAATCATGACTTCTAGCATAAGTTTCCCCAGCTAACTAATAAATCTTCCTTTGTGGAACACCCCCCTGCTTTGTGGAATAACGTCCAGGATTTTTTAATTATCCTGCTTTGTGGAACAGGCTCCAGGTATTGACTAAAATGATAAATGTTCTAACCAAAAGTAGGCCTATCATGATATGTCATTTTGGCCGTATTGCCCAACCCAGGACAATTAACTTTAATGCTTTCTGTATACCCCAGTGTAGTACCAGTAATAAATGCTTTATTCAAACCAGCCTTGAAATAATTTGTGGTATGGTATCTGTACTTTTATTTAAGTATGCAGATTGAATAGTGTTAACACCACTTTTCTTCCCATGCATTTTACGCATGTACAGTTCTATCCCTTCAGTCTCCCTGGTGCTGCTCCTAAGCTTGGCCCCTTCTATCCTCACAAAAGCACCACAATTACAGATGACTTTCCATTACAGGAGTCCCCACTGTAGAATGAATGAAAATGAGAGAATGAAAGCTTGGTTGGATGACACAGGAGAGTGGGGGTGTTTATGGTGTTCTGGTATGATGAAGCTGGAGAGGAGGGCATTGAGAGCAATTCACAGGTAGGACAGACATTTCTTTGTGTCTTCTTGTCATTTATTTGTTAGAGGAGGGCCACAGATGTATTGTTGTACTAATAGTCAGGGTGCTGTTAAGATATTACATTCTGTGGATTTAGAAACCCCCCACCCTGGGTTGTTTCCTTTTTTGTGCCCATAGCTTCTGGGATAGGCTCCGGACTCCCTGCAACCTAGAAGGATAAGCAGTTTGGAAAATGGATGGATGTATGTATTTAGAAACCAGGCTGAAAGGCGGTTGAAGTAAGCCATGTAATGAAGGTGAATCTGTATGTTGGACTCTCAATACACTATGAAGGCAGGACATAGCGTCTCAGATGGTGCAGGTGCCACTTTGAAGGCGGCTATGATGGAGTTTTGCAGTCAGTCTGCATGTCGTTCCATCCTCACCATGAAAGCTTTTTCTTTCTCACTGTTGTGTTCTGTTGTGTTTTCTCTGCTGGAGAAACGGGAAAGAAAAAATTAAAAACAGAAAACAAGCTGTAAAACAGAAATAAAACAAATTTGGGTCTTATGGAATATTAAAAAGAAGTGTAAGAGTTTAGGAGGAAAATATTGAAGCATGGGAACAAAAAGACAGAGTACAATGTGAAAGGAGATCACTACAGAGTAGCTGGAATGAGTAATAGCTGTAAATGAGCTATAAGGAGAAACACATGGGCAGTGTCAGCACTGCCTTTGATATATATACATCCCTGACTTATCTCAGAGCTGTTAACCTATTGAGTGCAGAGTTGCGATCATATGTATATGGGCATGTGCCCACACATGCATCTACCATGAACTGAGGCTCTCAGATTTCATTTTAATACCTACTTCTGCACTGTAAAAAATTATTCAGTGGCCATGTAGATTTGAAATAAATTATTAAGTAAAATATATTCAATATAATTGTGTCCTACATTTTCTGGCACATTTTTACGTTAATATTAAATAAAAATCTTGGGAATTAAATCTGTTTATTCTTGTTAAATAAAACACTAGCATGTTCTTTATGGAAGTTTATGTGAGTGAATCCAACCTAATTTTATTAGGTTGTTTTTAATTCAAAATTAATTTCAAAGCATTGAAGTCACTTCCTGTCATCCGGTGCACGTGTTTTTGGAAGTAGCAGGCCTTCACCTTGCCAAAAGATGCTAGATAAGAATTCAGGAGGTGAGTATCTCTTTTCTTCCCCATCACAGTGGCAGCTTAGCGAGTTATAGCTCCTAGCTATAATTTAGCAACTTTTTGGACAAGGTCTATCTTATTAAAACCGCAATATTCTACTTGTAGTTTGCTGTACATATGGGGCAGTGCAGCTCACATAGCTTGTGCTGTGTGAGAGAAAATGACCCAGTTAGTGATTTTTACCAAAGAGTATTGTCTAAAGGAAGATGTACTGTGCAAGAAAATTATTGAATATTAATCTGTTAAACCTCTTTTGTTTTCACAACTGATGTGACACCCTTTATTTTTGTTGCCTTTATGTTTCAGATAAATGCAGTTTCAAAGAATAACGACATTAAATTTATGTCTGCTTTGGACATGCACACTTCCATGCTGCTGACATTTTTTCGTGCCAGAGGTGGAGCACTTGGAGAGAGACTAAAAAAATAATATGGAACTGTTCAACGTATATTTTTCAAAATTAAAAGAAACTGTTGTGTTTCATATGAACAATTTGACCTTGTTTTACCTTATATAAATAATGAGGCACAGTCACCACAGTGTTGGTGTGCTGCTTGATATCATGTAGCCTATGCCTCTAAAGAAAAAATTTTAGTCCACTTTGAAGCCATCGTGAAGCAGGTCCTTGTACTCTGAAGTAAATATTAATTAAATTAATTAAATTAATTAAATAAAAAAGAAAATATTTTTAGAAATGACAGGAAGGACAACCACTGCACAAAACTAATCCAGGTGATACAGAAACAACATGTTATTTACATTTTTAACTTGAAATGTAGAACTGCACACATATTCATATACATAAATGTACTGTATATATTTTGATTGACTTGTCAGTTGATATCTTACATTCCTTTGTAGGACTCAGCATCCCCTTCTGTTGAAAGGACCAGAGAGGTTGTCTTTCGGTGCCTTACAGAATATCTTGGCGAACATGGGGAACATCTCATCAAAGAATTCAATGTAGGAAAATTTTTGTATTAACCAAATTCAAGCACTCTAACTCCATTAATATATCAGACTTGTGAAGGAGATTGAAACAAATTTTATATTGTGATAGTATATATACATATAACATAATTTTTGAATAACTTCGATGTTTATAGATGTTTTTAGTTTACTTTTTAAGGAAAAGTAGCAAAGATTACCGAGTCCAGTTGATTTGGAATTTATTCTCTGTATAGTTTGGAGAACTTAACTTGTTCTAAGGGATCTATTCTGTGTGTAATCTTTGAGCATGTTAGCGAAGTGGGAAATAGCTATCCATTCATACATTTAAAATAAAGTAATAAAAGAAAAAATCCTTTGTTTTACTGGGAACCATTGAAGAGAACACAAAACAGCGGTAAAATCTTTTAGTTTAGTTCATTTTAGTTAATACTCTGTTTGCAGCAACACATGACCTTTGTTTAAAATGTCTCATCTAATGATGTGAATGGACTGAAGTATATTTTTGACAATTCATTTTGACACTGACTACAATCTCACGTTGCAGGACACTGATGACTTAGAGGAAACTGAACAGCTCACTGTGGCAATTACTGTTACAAACTTTGGAGCCTCGACAAGCGACAGAACTTGCTGATTGCTGTTGTTATTGAGGGTGATGAGGTCATCAGAGGACTTGAAAGTATTGCCAGGTCTTGCTCTCTCCTCCTTGGTCTGACTTATGCACTCAATCTCACTTATCCCAAGCCACTGAAGTATACATTTGAGTTATTCCAAAAAAGTTTCTTGGAACTGGATGCTTCAAAGCTGTCTAACAAGGTACAGTCCCTGCAGAATAAACTTCTGGCTTGAAGTCACTGTGCACCTACACACGTGGACAAAATTGTTGGTACCCTTCAGTCAATGAAAGAAAAACTCACAATGGTCACAGAAATAACTTTAATCTGACAAAAGTAATAATAAATAAAAATTCTATGAAATTTAACTAATAAAAGTCAGACATTGATTTTCAACCATGCTTCAACAGAATTAATAAAAAAAAAAAACTCATGAAACAGGCCTGGACAAAAATGATGGTACCCCTAACTTAATATTTTGTTGCACAACCTTTTGAGGCAATCACTGCAATCAAACGATTCCTGTAACTGTCAATGAGACTTCTGCACTTCTCAGCAGGTATTTTGGCCCACTCCTCATGAGCAGACTGCTCCAGTTGTCTCAGGTTTGAAGGGTGCCTTTTCCAGACGGCATGTTTCAGCTCTTTCCAAAGATGCTCAATAGGATTGAGGTCAGGGCTCATAGAAGGCCACTTTAGAATAGTCCAATGTTTTCCTCGTAGCCATTCTTGGGTGTTTTTAGCTGTGTGTTTTGGGTCATTGTCCTGTTGCAAGACCCATGACCTGCGACTGAGACCAAGCTTTCTGACACTGGCCAGCACATTTCTCTCTAGAATCCCTTGATAGTCTTGAGATTTCATTGTACCCTGCACAGATTCAAGACACCCTGTGCCAGATGCAGCAAAGCAGCCCCAGAACATAACAGAGCCTCCTCCATGTTTCACAGAAGGGACAGTGTTCTTTTCTTGATATGCTTCATTTTTCCGTCTGTGAACATAGAGCTGATGTGCCTTGGCAAAAAGTTCAGTTTTTGTCTCATCTGTCCATAGGACATTCTCCCAGAATCTTTGTGGCTTGTCCACATGTAGTTTGGCAAATTCCAGTCTGGCTTTTTTATGACTTGTTTTCAACAATGGTGTCCTCCTTGGTCGTCTCCCATGAAGTCCACTTTGGCTCAAACAACGACGGATGGTGCGATCTGACACTGATGTTCCTTGAGCTTGAAGTTCACCTTGGATCTCTTTAGAAGTTTTTCTGGGCTCTTTTGTTACCATTCGTATTATCCGTCTCTTTGATTTGTCATCAATTTTCCTCCTGCGGCCACGTCCAGGGAGGTTGGCTACAGTCTCATGGATCTTAAATTTCTGAATAATATGTGCAACTGTAGTCACAGGAACATCAAGCTGCTTCGAGATGGTCTTATAGCCTTTACCTTTGACATGCTTGTCTATAATTTTCTTTCTAATCTCCTGAGACAACTCTTTCCTTCGCTTCCTCTGGTCCATGTTGAGTGTGGTACACACCATGTCACCAAACAACACAGTGACTACCTGGAGCCCTATATATGGGTCCACTGACTGAGTACAAGATTGTAGACACCTGTGATGCTAATTAGTGGACACACCTTGGATTAACATGTCCCTTTGGTCACATTATTTTCAGTCTTTTCTAGGGGTACCATCATTTTTGTCCAGGCCTGTTTCATGAGTTTTTTTTTTTATTAATTCTGTTGAAGCATGGTTGAAAATCAATGTCTGACTTTTATTAGTTAAATTTCATAGAATTTTTATTTATTATTACTTTTGTCAGATTAAAGTTATTTCTGTGACCATTGTGAGTTTTTCTTTCATTGACTGAAGGGTACCAACAATTTTGTCCACGTGTGTACACAGTATACATACATTAAGTGTTAACACTTTTTTCAGCACTTTCAGTTCAGTATTCTCTAAGTTCTTCTAAGTTTTGTGGTGCAAGTTAGAACTGATTTTTTAGAACAAATTTTTTTTTGGTTAATTTTTTGTAGTGTTTACTGTATTTAGAACCATTTGCCCCGTTCTTAAAACATACTTTGTACGTTTTTAGATTGTCTTGGCAACGTTTAAAATAAAGAGGAGTTCTTCATCATTGCTTAAGTTTGTTATTTCTAAGACTAAAGAATATTTAGATTTTAATGACCGCAATGAAAAAAATTCTAATCAATGCGCTGATAAATGCAGATCATTATTACTAAGCTATTTATCAGTGATATGGCCAATATAATTCATTTTTATTAGTGCTGTTTACACATTTTTATGTTTCTGTTTATTCATATTAACTCAAGAATTTTGTTTAAATTTTAATTCATTCACTTGATTTCTATTTGAATCTACTCATATTTACTTCATAGTTATGAAATGTCTTATTTTATTTATTTTTACTTAAAACCATACATAGCTATATTTAATTAATTATATCGTTTGTAATCTGTTGCCTTAATTTTATTAATTAGATGTCATGTATCTGTTTTTTTACAGTGTGTGAAAGGATATCCAGTAAAGATCCAATAAAGAATTATGAATATTACTGTTTTAAATTTCAGGCCAGTCACTGGACATATTTACTATTTTATATTGCTAGTAATGTCAAGCATTTACTGACTAAAATTAAAGTTTTTTACTTTCAGGTTGTGATTCTATTAATTAATGCTGCATGAGTGGATCATGACAGCCAATTGCCTCTAGAGGGCGAAGTGGAGCCACCACACTCATTTTGATTATTACCCCTGAAACCTCATCTGCAGCAATTCCCATGATACAGACTGTAAGAGAATGTTTGAGCTTGTGTGTGTGTGTGTGTGTGTGTGTGTGTTTGTTGCTCTACTGTCCAAAATTTTGCTTCGTATCTTGTGTTGGTATTTTTTTTGCATGTGTGAAAAGTAAACAAACCAGGGTAACTCCCTGTGACTGTGAGGAATGGAGTCTGCCCTTCTCCCATACAGCTTCTAACACACTTCTCTTTCCTGTTGACCACTGCACTCCCCTCTGTATCACCTACCTCCCTGATGATCGATGTTCCACTCCACAGTGCTCCTTCCTGCAGCCCCTTCCCCTTCCTCCCATGTCCAAAGAGAACTGCTTTGCCCACCCATTACCCTGCAGCCCCCTCATTTATTGCACATAATGCACCTGGATCCTTGACGAAGGCACGGCGGGGAGCCCATAGCTGTGGTGTAGGGCTGTTTCCAGTATGAGCACCACAGGTAGCTTTTTGAGTCACCCATTACCCACATTGTTGTAGCCTACAGATAGCTCTCTGTTCACTCTGGGTATGGTTTGTGGTTGTAGGATTTTAATCTCATTAGTTAGACTTGTAAGCATAAATACAAATAGATTAATACACAAGTTGTTGTACATTAGGTGAACATGCTTGTAAAAATATATTTTTACATTTTTATTTTTGGATACAGTTAATTATTTAAATGGGTTACTGTGAAATATTTCATGCAGATATCATTTGTCATGCTTGTAACATTTTTGTGAGGGGTCCTTTGATTACTTGAGTACTGGTCCTTTACAATTTCCACAAGGAAATTGTATCCTGTCCAGGGTTTACCGCAACCAATACTGCTCTCTGCTGCCTGGGGTGGGCTCAGTGGTTGGAAGATGTATAGATGGATGGACAGATATTTATAAGCTTAGTTACTTAAAAATATAACTCCATGTCCATGAATCACTTACACCCAAACCCCACCCTCTGGGTTCCCTTATTGTCAGTCTGGAGTTCTGCACAGGGTGGCACAACTCTGTGCTGCTCTTAGCAATAGCTGTTTTGTGGACTGTGCCAGGGGGAACAATATAATGCTTTTACAGACACAGCAGCTGGAACTCTAGTGACATCACATGCAATACAATGAGCACTGTGACAGACGTTTGCAGAGCAGGTGCAAGCGCTGCCTTCAGTATCAGCAATGACACGTGTCACTACTGCACAGCAGAACATGATTTCTCATTGCTTCACACAATTTCCCAGATATTTTACTACATATATGCAAATGGGTTTGTACAACTGCCATCATCTGGCACAATTTTCAGTTACTTGAGTATTGCTGCTGAAAATAGATTTTTGTAGTTTCCAAATGTAATAATTTTGTAATAATTTTGTAAAAACTGTATACAGCCATGGAATAAATTAATTAATATAATATAATTAATTATATTTTTAAACAAACATGCATTTTTAAATCATGGTTCAATAGTGGTTTCGTTGGCTGAAAGCTATACTGAGCACCAGATTGCTTTCAAAATTTCTAAGACAGCAGTACCCAAGAATAAGGTGAAGCAGGAGACACTGGAAACTACCAGCAAGGTAATGGGTGGAAGTGACTTTCTAATGCCAGAGATGGCCATTTACTTATCTGACAGTTTCTCATGAATAGCAGGATGACATCAGGTGACCTTAACAAGGAATGGGAAACATTGAGTGCAGGTGTGAAGGCAATGCTAGGACAGTTCGTATCAGACTCCTAGAAATATGACCTAAGTCCCATAAGTAAGGATGAAGCCCTTCATGAATGAGAAGCAGTGAGGAACCAGGCTGCAGCGCACACACACACACACACACACACACACACACACACACACACACACACACACACACACACACGCACGCACGCACGCACGCACGCACGCACGCACGCACGCACGCACGCACGCATACACGAGTGGCATGGTGGTGCAGTGGTTAGCACTGTTGCCTCACACCTCTGGGTCCCAGGTTCGAGTCTCCGCCTGGGTCACATGTGTGTGGAGTTTGCATGTTCTCCCCATGTCGTTGTGGGGTTTCCTCCGGGTACTCCGGTTTCCCCCCACAGTCCAAAGACATACTAAGGCTAATTGGAGTTGCAAAATTGCATGTGCATGTGTGAGTGAATGGTGTGTGAGTGTGCCCTGCGATGGGCTGGCCCCCCATCCTGGGTTGTTTTTTGAATAACCATCCTGCCTCGTGCCCATTGCTTCCGGGATAGGCTCCCGACCCCCCGCGACCCAGTAGTATAAGTGGTTTGGAAAATAGATGGATGGATATATACACATACACACAGTATATTATATATATATATATATATATATATATATATATATACACACACACAGTGTAATTTACCGATGCATGCCACAAAATGACAAATGAGTGAAACAAAAAATTATGCTGTATTTCTTCCATGGCTGCATGTATATGATCATTGTGTTAGTCACTACATGCAAAACTGTTAACTAAGCTTTCAAAATTATTAAAAAATATATTCCATAAATTGCAGTTATATGGCATTGTTGTCTTTTTGGTTCCCAACATCAGGGACACTACATAAGAACATAAGACATTTACCAACGGCCCATCAAGCTTGCTTGGGGAGAACTTAACTAATGGCTCAGTTGTTAAAATCTTATCTAGCTTTGATTTATTTGAGCTTATTTATAGCTTAGATTTTGATTTATCTAGCTTTGAAGGAACCCAGGGTTTTTGCTTGCGCTACACTAACAGGAACACTATTCGATACCCTAACTACACGCTGTGTAAAGAAGTGCTTTCTCAAATCCATTTATTCTGTTAAGTTCCACCTATGCCCACAAGTTCTAGTATTTAAACTAATATTGCAGTAGCCATTAGGCTGAACAGCATCCAGACCTGTTAGAATCTTATATACCTGGACCACGTCCCCCCCTTGCTCAAGGCTGAACAGATTCAGCTCAGCTAACCTCTCCTCATAAGACATTCCTCTAAGACCAGGAATCATTCTTGTAGCCCTATGTTGCACCCTTTCCAATGCAGCAATGTCCTTTTTAAGGTGTGGTTACCAAACCTGCACACAATATTCTAGGTGGGGTCTTACCAAGGACATAATCGTAGCATCACCTCCCTTGACTTAAACTCCACACACCTAGAGATGCAACCAAAAATCCTTTTGGCCTTTTAAATTGCTTCCCCACACTGGTGATAGTGGGACATGTAAGCATCAACATACAGACAGAGGTCTTTCTCATAATTAGCTACCATTATTTCAGTGGAACTCATAAAATATCTGTACTTTATATTTCTACTCCCTGCATGGATTATCTTACATTTATCTATGTTAAATTTCATCTGCCAGGTATCAGCCCAGTCGCTAATAAAATCAAGATCCTGTTGTAGCCTATGTGATGCTAGTTCAATATGTGCTACACTACCCACCTTGGTGTCATCTCAAAGCTAACCAGTTTACTTTGTGTATTGGTGTCAATATCATTAATGTCAATTAGGAACAAGAGTGGTCCTAAAATTCAATCCTGTGGTACCCCACTACGAATGCAGGCCCACTGTGACATTGTGCATCTAATACCTACCCGCTGTTAGCCAGTTTTCGATCCAAGCTGAAGAAGTTACATGTGCATGTAAGTGCCTTTTCTTGCCAGTGAACTTTACATAGTGAATTGTAGAGCCTTTCAGTGTTGAAACTTGTGTGTTTCATATGAATAAGTATCAATTTAATAAAGAAAAATAATCAGTCAGAAACAATGAGAAAGGGAGAAACGACTATCATTCAGAATTGTGGCGATACTGACATTCTGACAGCATATCTAAGCATTTTGACTCTCATGGTTAAAATGATGCTGTTTGTACTTTTCATTTTGGTGGCACTAAGAACATAAGAACATAAGAACTATACAAACGAGAGGAGGCCATTTGGCCCATCAAGCTCGCTTGGGGAGAACTAAACTAATAGCTCAGAGTCGTTAAAATCTTATCTAGCTCTGATTTAAAGGAACCCAAGGATTCAGCTTGCACTACATTATCAGGAAGGCTATTCCATACTCTGACTACACGCTGTGTAAAGAAGTGCTTCCTTAAATCCAGCTTGAAATGTTCTCCCGCTAATTTCCACCTATGGCCACGAGTTCGTGTATTTAAACTAATGCTGAAGTAACTATTTGGTTGAACAGCATCCAAACCTGTTAGAATCTTATATACCTGGATCATGTCCCCCCTCAGTCTCCTTTGCGTGAGACTGAACAGATTTAGCTCAAGTAACCGTTCCTCGTATGACATTCCTCTAAGACCAGGAATCATTTTTGTGGCCCTACGCTGCACCTTTTCTAAGGCCACAATGTCCTTTTTAAGATATGGTGACCAAACCTGCACACAATATTCTAGGTGAGGTCTCACCAAGGAATTGTATAATCTTAGCTCCTCCCTGGACTTAAACTCCACACACCTGGAGATATACCCCAACATCCTATTGGCCTTTTTTATTGCTTCCCCACACTGGCGAGAATGGGACATGGAAGCATCAACATACACACCAAGGTCTTTCTCATGATCAGCTACCTTTATTTCAGTGACACCCATGAAATACCTGTACTTTATATTTCTGCTCCCTAGATGGAGTACCTTACATTTATCGACGTTAAATTTCATCTGCCAGGTATCGGCCCAGTCACTAATTAAATCAAGATCCCGCTGTAGCTGCTGAGCCGCTAATTCAGTATCTGCTACACCATCCACCTTGGTGTCATCTGCAAATTTCACCAGTTTACTGTATATATTGGTATCCATATCATTTATGTAAATTAGGAACAATAGTGGTCCTAAAATCGAACCCTGCGGTACCCCACTATGAACGCAAGCCCACTGTGACATTGTGCCTCTTATAACTACTCGCTGTTTCCTATCTGTTAACCAGTTATCAATCCAGGTCGCTACAGTACCTAAAATACCAAATACCACTGACTAATTTATTCAACCCATTCAATTGAGAAAAACTGGAACAGTAACTCGATAAAAGACATCAATATATAACAATAATGGGCACTTAATGTGAAGACTAGCAGAAGACTTACAGTAGACTATAACATTTGCTGAACATTTTGGCTCTTGGGGGGGGGATTAATTATGGTGAGTTATGTATGTGTGAAATTTGGTGGTTCTACATTATAGGTTTGCGTCAAACCATTTTAAGCTTTTATTACGTTAGCCATATAGATTAATAAGGTGCATCCACTGCCATACAGTGTAATACAAAAATAGTAATACCAAGGATGTTTATATTACTGGTCTAGTACCACAAAGAATTAGCATCATGACAAAGGTTTATAGAGAAGCTACAAACTTGTCTTCGATGACAACAATGAGAGCTGTGCTAGATGGATGGATGATGTACTTTATTGAGCCTGACTGGGAAATTTCTTTGTTACAGAGTTTAAGATTAAATAAATAAAATAAAATAGAAAATTGGATGCCCAAGTGAAATAGTTCACATAAACATTCAGACAGATAAGTATTTGGAACATTCGCTCTATATTGCAGAAGTTGGGGTCTGTCTGTCAGATAGTCAGTGATTCAGGAGATATTAGATGTGTTAGCCTGTATCCATGAAGCTTCTCCTTAAGAAGAGAAGGCTGAATTGTGTTGAAAGCACATGAGAAATAAAAAGAAAACATTATTCTAACCATGCTGCCTGTTCCATCTAGATGGAAGTAAGCACTCTGCAGGTATATGATGGCATCGACCACAATCACATGGTGTCTATAGGCAAACTGCAGATTTTAGGCGAGCTAGTATCAGCCTCTCCAGCACTAAAAGCTGATGCCATACAGTATTGTGCCAGCATGATCTTCACGTCACAGTCATACCAAGGATGCTTATAATACTGGACTAGTACTACATGTCTTTTGAAAAACAATAAGCATCAGAATTATGTCGTTGCTAACTTTTGGTGGGTTTTGACCTAGCCGTGACATGATTGGACTGACTGGGTGTCATTCATTCTGTAGTTCTATATAAAAGACAGCGAGAGTAAGCTAAACACACATTTATATTTCAGATAGTATATATTGTACTGTACTAGCGTACAAAAAATATACAGTACTGTGCAAAATTCTTAAAGAAGATGTTTTAAAGCTATTAATATGGTAGTTAGTGTATAATTGCTCAAAAAACTACTTATTATTAAAACATAGGCAAATTAACAGTAACACATAAAAATTACATAATTTCCTCACTGCTCCAAAATGTCACTGATATCTTTGAAGATGGCTAGAAGAACACCATTTCAGTTCCCAAAACTCAGGGGTGGGTAGCATTCCATGTATTAGTTAAATTTCACCACCAGCTCAAATAAACTAGATTTACTGCTGTATTTCCCAGACAGCCTTGTCATTTTGGCCAGCTATCTAAGCCATAGTCACCCTGCACTCATCAACTGTATAATTTGATGAATGGATCACCTGGAAATGTGAAAGTAAAGTACAATTTCTAGAATGACTGGACAGATGATCTGGAAATGTAAAAGTGATTGTTTTTACCTGACTTCTGTGAGTTCTTGTGATATGTAGGTCTGAAAGTATACTTATTCAATTATTGCACATTCCACTATATGACAATTTGCAGAATCCTTCTCCATCAGCTAGATAGTTACTTGTATTCTTTGTATACTTGCATTTGTGCATGTTTTAATGTCCATGTTTGAAAATGTCATTTATAGTTTTATATACTTAAATATTTATGTTCAAAATATCGAAATAACTATTTCACTTTTGCACAATATGTAACATATATTTAACTGATGGTTTTCTTCAAAATGGCAGGAAGAGGTACAATTTATGGGATTTTATGGGATTTTAACCCTCTATCTCTCGGTTGTTAGTGCAATATGTTGAGCTACAGGAAAAATGTTATAATAGGCCTACTAAATCATGCTTCAGCATTTTATTTTTCAATATGGACCAATCTGCAATATATATGACGGATGGCAAAAAACTGAATAAAAAATTAACACTTATTTACAGTACAGCATATATACAATCACCAAGAACAGTGCAGTAAGAACAAATCAAAATATGTTTTAACGCTTGATTCTTTCACTTAGAGCAGGGGGTGGGCGATCTTCGCCACAAAGGGCTGATGTGTATGAGGGATTTTGCTGCAACTCCCCAATTAGATTACTAATTAGAGGACTGATTGGCTGAAGAGTCCTCACACCTGGGTTTGAACAGCTGACCTACAGGTTATCCCAAAAACCTGCATACACACTGGCCCTTTGTGGATAAGACTGCACACCCCTGACTTAGAGTATACAAATTCTTTGTCCACAAAATAACACGGAATACAAGCAACTGACTTTATCTAAACATTTGCCTTGTGGTCCCTACACAAGCATTCCACCAAAACAGTGATCACTGCAGTCATTATGTGTCATGCTACATTGTATTGCCTAAAACTACGTTGATTCTGTTGGTTTCGTCTGAAGTATACAATCAGATTAAATATGGGCAGTGATGATGTAAGCATAGCCAATGATAGTGTGATGTGTGTGGACTGATTTGAGTCTGGGTGGGTGGAGACACAAGTGAGGTGATTGAATTGCCTGCAACAGGTGTGGCTGATTTGGGAGTATTCCGAAGTGAGGGAGAGGACACAAAAGCACACGAGAGACTGGTGAAGAAGGTTCTTTTTTGTATGACAGTGGCTTGACACTCTCTGGGCAGGAGGATGTCGGTCGCAGTTATTTAGGAGTGCCGGTGATGAAGACAGGCAGATGAGGGGGATTAGTTTGTCTTCTGCATTAGGGGGGGAGGTTTGTTGCCTCCTGTAGAGAGTTAGGGCTGGGCCTTTAGGCGAATGGAGTGCCGCAACTGGGTTTTGTGTTCGACTCCTGTTACTACTTTGGAGCTTAGTTTGCTCCCCATGGGGGGTGTCGCCTGCTGGTGAGTTAAATGACTATTATATGTGTGTGTGTGTGTGTTAGTATGAGAGAGTGCGTGAATGTTTGTGTGGGTGTGTTGTGTCCTTGAGTGATTGGCGGGGAGGGTAATGGGGGATAAGGGGGTAATCGCATTCAGCGATGGTGTTTCTTGTTTGGTATGTTTGCAGCATTACATAGTGTGTGGTGATTACATGGTCTGCAGTGCCTCAGTAGAGGGTCGCGGGTGTGCTGAGGTTGGTTGTAAGCTTAACTTAATGTGTGATGTAACGAAGCCCATTGTTTGATATTGCTTGTTGCCTCTGCCCTCAAGATCCCGTTCATTCTTTTAATGTAGGAAAGGTGTTTATGAATTAATAAAGATTGTTGATCCTTCTATATACATCTGGGGTTGTGATTTGTGGGCTCTGGTATTTGTTGCAGTCTCCTGCTTCGTTAGAAAACCCACATTTATTACAATAGTATAAACATGGCCACTGTATGTGAGGGCAAGGCTGATGAACTTATCTATCTTTTTTTTTGCTGTGCAGGAATAGTCCAGTCACCTGTAGGACTGCAGTGCATCAGAGCCTGCTCTGTGCACTCAGACGGAAAAGTGTCATGCCCCTTGCCCGTGGTCTCAATGCTATGGTAAGCTACACCTAAGACACTCCTGCACCATTATGTTTCCTCTCAGCTTGCTGCAGTTCTGTCAGTCTACAATTCATATGTTTGTACTTATTTACATGGAGGTTTTAGAACAAACTGGAGTGCAGTATTAGTTACTATAAGAGTGAAGAATATAAGAGTAAACGATGTGGGTTGACCTACTGGAGTTATTACACTGGGGGATGAGGTATTAGTGTGCATGTCCATCTAAATGTGTCACTGTTTGTTACTGTATGTGGCCAGATTTTGTCTAAGTGTGAGTTTGTGTGCACTTGTTTTGATCCACACAGCTTAACTCCATGTATCGTCTGTACTAAGATTTGTGAATATTACTTATTGTGATTATTATTATTAGATGAACAGCTAATATCAGAGAATCTCTGCAGCGTGTCTTATTCAGGTGTATGTTTTTCTGCACCCATACTTCAGTTTTTTCACATGATCAAATAATTCAAAGACCCTAATTTAAATGCTCTGAAGTGGGTGCACTCTAGTGCCTCTACCAGCTGTCCTGGAATCAGCATGTGGCAAAATCAGTTGTAAGTTCCATTTAAATAAATGAATTTAATATGGTTTTAGTGGGTTTGTTGTATTTTAATTCCAAGGATGTGTGTTTTACAGAAACCTCCCCATGCAGTTCTTCGGGTGGGTCCACACAAGTCACACAGATTTATGTCTGTCACTCACATACAGACCCTTTCCAAAAAATTTGAATATCATGGAAAAGTTGATTTATTTCCACAATTCCATTTAAAACATTAAACTTTCATAGATTATAGATTCAGGGCCTATAACTTAAATGATTTCAAGTACTTAGTTGTTTATTTGTACATAATTTGGGCTTCCAGCTCATAAAACCCACGGAAACAGGAATTCAAAAAATTAGAATACTGTGAAGACATCAGCCCAAATTCTACAGGGCATGAATGTTTTAAACAGTCACACACAACTCATCTACTAAACTCAAAGCACCTGCACAGGTTTCCCCAGATGTCATTAAATCACTTCACTTTGGTTCAATTGTCTGTTAGGTTCAATATGGGGAAGACTGCAGACTTGACAACTGGCCAGAAGAGCATCATTGATACCCTCCATAGGATGGGTAAGCCACAAAAGTTCATAGCTAAGGAGGCTGGCTGTTCACAGAGTGCTGTGTCCAAGCATATTGATGGAAAGTCTATTGGAAGGGCAAAATGAAACAGAGAAGATTCAAGAATCTGGCAGAGATCCAGAAAGAGTGGAATGAGGCAGGAGTCAGTTTCAAATACCACCACATTCAGAGGCATCCGGGAGATGGGCTACAACTGTCGGGTTCCTCGGATCAAACCACTTCTGAGCCTGAGCCAACGCCGGAAGCGTCTCAACTGGGCCAAGGAGAATAAGGACTGGACCGTTGGCCAGTGGTCCAAGTTCTTCTTTTCAGATGAAAGTAAAGTGTGCCTTTCATTCAGAAATCAAGGTCCAAGGTATTGGAGGAAAACGGGTGAGGAACAGAACCCAAGTTGCCTGAGGTCCAGTGTGAAATATCCACAGTCAGTCATGATTTGGGGTGCAATGTCCGGTGCAGGTGTTGGTAAACTCTGCTTTCTTAAATTCAAGGTCACTGCAACAGTCTACCAGAATGTTTTAGAGGACTTCATGAATTCTTCTGCTGAGGATCTGTATGGAGATGCAGATTTCATCTTCCAGCAGGACCTGGCCCCTGCCCATACCTCCAGAAGCACCGAAACCTGGTTTGATGGCCATGCCATCACAGTGCTTGACTGGCCAGCCAACTCGCTGGACCTAAACCCCACTGAAAATCTATGGGGTATTTATCAAGAGGAAAATGAGGTCCAACAGACCCAAAGACAAAGAGCTGACAGCAAGTATCGAGGAATTCTGGGCTTCCATATCTTCCAAGGCAATGCCACAGCATGATTGCCTGAATGCCACGATGCATGGAGGCAGTGATTAAGGCAAAGGGATTCCCAACCAAGTATTGAAGATTGACATATCGTTTTGAAAGTACCATATTTTGATTGATTTGATGTGATCCTAATTTCTTTCTTTTTTTTTCTGCAAAAACTGAAGTAAATGGTGATGTCTTCACAGTATTCAAATTTTTTGAATTCCTGTTTTGGTGGGTTTTATGAGCTGGAAGACCAAATTATGTACAAATAAATGATTTCAAGTACTTAGCTGTTTAAGTTGTGGGTCCTGGATCTATAATCTATGAAAGTTTAACTTTTTGAATGGAATTATTGAAATAAATCAACTTTTCCATAATAATCTAATTTTTTGGAAAGGGTCTGTACATGGACCTCCTTTTCTTTTCTAATTTCTGCATCTCACAGCCATCTACACCTATTCATGAGGGCTCTGGTCATGTGATCATTTCTTTACTACTGCTGATTTTAACTGGTTATTGTTTATGGAGTCTGTGTGCAGTGAAAGTACCTTAGTGAAGCCCTAGCCAATTTGCTTTGTCCCTGCACCCTCTAGCATGGACACAAACAGTAAGCTGGGGCCCATGTTTAAGGGCATGCAGGAGTAGACCAAGGGAGAGAATAACAGAGGGGGAGGCTGGGTGGAGAAAATGGGCAGTACTTTGAGATGGTAACTCTTCTTGAAACTTCTTCAAGATGAGAACAAGGTAAGAAAGCATGGCTTATTTTGATGAGCAGTGGTGAAGGCATGGTCTTCTGCACTTTAACAGATAAATAATAAATGCTGTTTTGAAGCATCTGACGAATAGCAACACTGGCAGTGGAATGTAGACTGTGACGTCAGTAGTGTATATACTCAGGGTGTCTGCTGCTCCGGAGTAAGGATGAGCTGAGAAGGCACT
Source organism: Brienomyrus brachyistius (assembly GCF_023856365.1). Lineage (NCBI taxonomy): Eukaryota > Metazoa > Chordata > Actinopteri > Osteoglossiformes > Mormyridae > Brienomyrus > Brienomyrus brachyistius. The sequence goes on along the minus strand of NC_064555.1, from coordinate 11,008,186 downwards.
TGTTTAGCCTTAGATATTGGCTGGTTTAATTTTCAATTTCCCTATCCATATTAGGTTTTAAAACTATTATCTGATGATTGAGAGCACAACCCAGGATCGTGATATCCCTCATAGAAGCCTCACAGATATGGTAGATGGTGTAGTGCAGTAGAAACCACAGACAAGATAGAACATATTTTCAAGGGTTTGTGCCAGATAAAGTACTGAAATTATTTCTACATTCTCCAAAGAACTATTTGGTTTCATTAACTGAACTCTGCAGAGACAACTCTCCAGAAAATATTGTAAGGCAATAAAAAAAATGTAAAACGTTAATTATGAAGACGACTAGTTTTGCATTTGGCTATGGTCAGTGTCACTACTGGTAGCATGATACCTGGACCCTACAATGGTGGCACTCCTCTAGGATGGCGTATCAATACCTGCCATTGCCAGAAGGTTTGCTGTGTCTTCAAGCACAGTCTCAAGGGCATGGAGGAGATTCCAGGAGACAGGCAGATACTCTAGGAGAGCTGGACAGGGTCGTAGAAGGTCCTTTACCCATCAGCAGGACTGGTATCTGTTCCTTAGTGCAAGGAGGAACAGGATGAGCACTGCCAGAGTCCTACAAAATGACCCCCAGCAGGAAACTGGTGTCAATGTCTCTAACCAAACAATCAGAAACAGACTTCATGAGGGTGGTCTGAGGACCCGTCATCCTCTAGTGGGCCCTGTGCTCACTGCCTGGCATCACGGAGCTCGGTTGTCATTTTCCATAGAATACCAGAATTGGCAGGTCTGCCACTGGCACCCTGTGCTTTTCACAGATGAGAGCAGGTTCACCCTAGCACATGTGACAGATGTGAAAAGGTTAGTAGAAGCTGTGGAGAATGCTATGCTGCCTATAACATTGTTCAGCATGACCAGTTTGGTGGTGAGTCAGTGATGGTCTGAGAGGGCATTTCCATGGAGGGACACACAAACCACTACAGGCTAGACAATGTCACCTCGACTGCCTTTAGGTATCGGAATGAAATCCTTGGACCCATTGTCAGACCCTATGCTGGTGCAGTGGGTCCTGGATTCCTCCTGGTGTATGACAATGCCTGGCCTCATGTTGCGTGAGTATGCAGGCAGTTCATGGAGGATGAAGGAATTGATACCGTTGACTGGCCCCCACACTCGCTTGAACTAAGTCCAATAGAACACCTCTGGGACATTGTTTTCGTCCATCCGAAGCGGCCAGATTGTACCTCAGACTGTCCAAGAGCTCAGTGATGCCCTGGTTCAGATCTGGCAGGAGATCCCCCCCCCCCCGGACATCCATTGTCTCATTATGAGCATGCCCCGATGACAGGCATGTGTACAATCCCATGGGGGCCATACAAACTAAGCACAGTTTTGAGTCGCCTCAATGAAATTGCAGCAAGAAGGACTAGACTGCCCCATCCTTTTTCCACTTTGATTTTCACGGTGTCTTTATCAGACAATGTGGCGTCCTTTCATTCCTAACACCTTACCCAGTCCGTATCAGTATAGATATCAGCATGATCCCCCCCCCCTTCTTTAAATTTTAAAGAATTTATTTGCAATGTGATAATCTGGATTTCTTTTTCTCATTTTGTCTCTCATAGTTCAGGTATACCTATGGTGAAAATTACAGGCCTCTCTCATCTTTTTAAGTGGGAGAACTTGCACAATTGGTGGCTGACTACTTTTTTGCCCCACTGTGTGTGTGTGTGTGTGTGTATATATATATGTGTGTATATATGTATATATGTATTTATGTATATAATCAAAAGAAATTCATATGTACTACATTTGTGTCTGAATTTACAACTATTGTAGTATTTCCGAGCTGATACCGAGCCGACTCTACACCATGTGAACCCGCACCTGGACTCCTGGAGATAACATGAAACCAACTGGGACTTCATAACTATATGAACTCTAATGAATCTCAGTATAAATGCAGTTTCATGCTCCCCGGTCACCCAGAGGAGGATGGGGTCCCCTTCCGAGTCTAGGTTCCTCTCAAGGTTTCTTCCTGCTTGAGGGAGTTTTTCCTTGCCACAGTCACCTCAGGCTTGCTTGGTGGGTTTCTAGCCTGTTAAATGTAAAGTGCTTTGTGACAATGACTGTTGTTAAAAGCGCTATATAAATAAAATTGAATTGAATATTGTCTTTCTTCACCTCGGCTAGCAGAGTGTGTGTGTGTGCATGCCCTTCATTTGCACGAGCTGTGTTTAGCAGATGTTCAGCAGCCCACCCCCTCCTGCTCCTCCTCACTCCCTGTCAGCCAGTTCCTGTGATGGGTGGTGTGGTTGCATCAGCAGAACTTGCCCCACCCCCACTCCAAGACAGAGCTGTGAGGGCTGGATCGGGAGTGGGGCCTGTATGGCTGTCCCTTTCGAAGAGCCACATTTAAGCTGCCTCCACATCATCGTCTCTCTCCCTGTATAATGTCTTTATGACATGCGTATCTACTTTTCTTGTTACTCTTTCCTGCTGCTACCCACCTTTGTCTCCTTTTATTATTTTTTATTTAATAAACTTGCTTCTATTTTAGTAAGTCATTTCAAGAATACCATGAATTCCACTCTCTCATTGTGAGGAGTAACATGAAGCTACAGGGAGGGTCAAGAGCTACAGAAGAGGGGGGGATTGATTAGGAACATTATATGTATAGAAGTAAATGGAAGAATGAAAAGGATTTTTTTAATTGATTGTCTTTGTCTCGCAATACTGCTTCCCTTTTGCTAAACCACAGTTAATGAGATTTTGAATCTAAATTTGTCATATTTAAATGGAGTGGTTGAGATGAGATTTAGGAGACACAGTGATATGACCTGAGTTTGTAATGCAGAGGTGAGCAGAAACTAGACTGATGCCACTGGAAGAAAGCAAAAGGAGGTCAGCAGATAAAGGCTGAGCAAGCGAGAACTGCCGCACATGCTGAGATTGACGCCACAGGAAGCGCAGCATCAATACTCTCCCAGCAACAATGGTAGAATACAGACTAGACACCAGAGGGATTACGTGGTATAGACAAAGACTGCATGTTTTTCTAAGGCAGACAAAAGGTATGTTTTACAGTAGAAGTGGATGTTGAACAGGAGGAAGTCTTGAGAGGCTGCTCAGTAGCAGACCAGCAGAGTGTGCGAGAGGGGAAGGACTGGGATAGGCTGCCCCCATTTCCCTGGGTGACCCGCGCTTTCCTGTCACATGTAGGAAACTCATCTCAGCGTGAGCCTCCATTCTTTGTGTATTCTGAGATTTCACCATTCAAAGAATCCACTTTTTCAATGAGGATTAAGACTCTTTGTGTAAGCAAAGATTAAGCCAGTTTAAGATATTTAACATGAATTATCTATTTGTATATTTATCCAACCCTGTTCAGACATTTGAAGAAGTGCCTTGATTAAATTAAGGGACGACAGGTATATATTTAATTTATATTATACTGGGCATGTTTTAGCATTTCAGATTCACTACCATTGAAACAAAGGTGTTAAAACATAACAAAAGCCGGAAGTACCTGCTGCTAACTTTGCAGAGTGGACAAGAATCGGCTCCTGATGAAGACGGTTTTTAGTGTTTGATGAAAGACCTTTGCTATGAGCCAGGAATCTCTCCTGGATCGCGTTGTCTTGCTGCCGGCTGACATCACGTAATGTTTAGCCGTCAGAAATGTGAAAGGGCTGGTGCATGAGCTGCGCGTCCACGCCCAGTGGGCGCGGTCAGGGCTCGTCTGGGCTGCGTGAGGACAGCTGTAACAGTCTTCGACCTCAAGTTTACTGTACGAAGAAAACGGTGCTCCCGCACATCCGAGCCGGAGATCTGGATGCGTGAAAAGATTAATGAATTGTGGATTAATTCGATTTTACCTTGGCCACTGGAGACAAAGGAAAAATATACTCCACCTCTGAAAAAGACAGCAGTGTTAAAAAAAGATTTTAATCTGTATGAACATAGGCTGTTGTTGGCGATGTCGCGGGTAACGGATTCTTTACCGAAAAATCGCCAAGAACGAGTTAAAGACATTAATATGCGGGTGAGTAGGTTAATAGTACACGTCGTAACCCCAACAATACAGCAAGGTTGTATATCAATAGCCGCATTTACCGAGCATGTATACAGTATAGCTGCATAATAATCGATTCATTTAAATTGTTTTAAACGTGCTTTTATTGTTTCAAATGTTTCCCCAGCTAGTGTTTTAAAAGTAATTGCTACAAACCCTCGTGTATGCTCGTTAATATATATATGCAAATATGTTAATTACCGACTATTTACTTGGTTAGATATAAATTAATTTTTTTTAGCTGTCCGTCCATTTTCGGTTTGTGTCCCCGCCTCACAGCATGTGCCGCCTCCAATTCTTTTGTGGCCGAAACGGCAGAAAGCGCCCTGGGGTTGATCCTCCCCTTCCTTTCCCTTTTCTGTTAGGTTTTAATGTGCTGATACTTGAAAGATGGCCCGCTTATTCGGGAATAAAAATGTCATAAATGGTTTCTCATTCTGTTTTCGGCATGGTGCTTATATGAACATTTTCCGCGATCTCTGGCGAATCACAAGAGCAGGTGTTTAAACGGAAATCGTTTGATAGCCACGATTAACTACATAATGGCTGCAACGAGACTACCTAAATGTTCTTTGGATGATCGTGATTTGTAGGTTTCGCTGTTTTACAAGTTGCGTGCAAAAATGTTATTTGCTGTATTTTCGTAAATGACATCGGAATCAAATTTATTTGCAAATCACGACTATGGAAACCGCGTAGCGTTGTACAGCTCAGCGGAACTACCTGACTATGACGCTCGCCCACTCGGTGAATCATACTTGCACTGCTTAATTAATTGGGTAGATGTGTGTGTGTGTGTGTGTGTGTTTTTAGTGGCAGTTACTAGAAATTGTTTTGGATTAATACACCGAAGACTACGCGGTAGTGCATACGCTTGTTTGGACTATGCAGTTGATTGCATAATTATTTTATTATCATTGCATTCTAAACAGTTCCATGCTACTACAATTATACTAACATTTATACCATATCTATTGGGTAGGCTTATTTGTTTGTTTACAGACTTGTTCAGAATGAAGAGAGGAAAACAGCCCTGGTATATGTATTTGTACTTAAAACACAATATGGGTCATTATCAGGAACTCTTTCCCAGGACACATAATTTTTTTCTAATTTAAAATTAGTTTGACGACAGGCTCGCATTATTTTCTAAAATGTTGATTTTGCATCTGTTGTAGTCTGTTATAGTTGTGGCGTGCGGAGTAAAACGATCGACAATACAAAACAATTGAAGAAATGAAAGTACATCTTATTATGGGTTACTATCCCATAATTGCTATCTATTGGGCGTTAATCGCAGTAAAGTTGAAAATTTTAAAAGCATTTTATCTTGTTTTCTGTTATTCGGTCTTAAAACTGCAATAGTAGTGCCTATTCGTTGAGACATCGTTAAATCCATACGTCCTGTTTTTCCTGGAGTTATCCTCTATTTTGGGATCTAGAAATGCAAGAATTATTTGGCGGGATTTCGCATTGTTTCATGTTCACATTTGCTGTCTACTGTTAGAATAATTTCTTTGTGAATATTTGTGTTTTGAGTTAGCGCCTCTCTTTGCGGCTTGCCCCCAATATTCTCTTCTGCAAAGCAAGATAATTAAGGTCATAGTAATGTAATCAGTGCTACAAGTGACATAATTTAAAAATGCCTAATAAGGTAATATCAATTGCTGTACACTAAATCCAATCACTGTAACATTTAATTTTTGACGAAGGATTGTCGTTCATAACAATGATATTCATATTCAGAATAAAGGGGTTTCAATGGATTTCACTTACATTAGGTTCACAATGTAAATTAAAAACTAATGTTCCACGTTTAGCTTGTTGCCAATGTCATTGACCGGGTAACTGCTTTTCGTGCTAAATTGGGAGTTTTTGCACGGCGGTGGCTTCTTTTTTTGTTTTAGCCGCGGTGGGCGTGACCGCGCTGACGAGGGGGGATATGCATAACTCATAAGTTTTTTAAATTGTGCATCTGTTGGAAGAATAGAGCCCCGTGTTTTCAAAACCGACAAAACGTTCCATGTTTTTTTAATGGTCATCTGAAGTAAATACACGGGATTGCATATTCTTGGATGATCTCCATCAAGGAGGAAAAATGAACAACTCATTAAGCTGAACGGTAACAAAAGGCATTTGACATTTGTTTTATTTAAGTTAATTTAGAAGAAATATTTATAGTTGTAGTTTTTAATTTTATTTTTGTGTCTTAATTCCGTTAACCCAAATACTATAAGAACAAATTTCAGTTATCGTTAAATGAAAACTGATCTATAGGGCATAATACAAGAAAATGCTGACATTGTGGTCTGCTGCTGGGTTTAATCTCTGACCACCTCCCATATTTTTTCAGATTGTAAGTGGAAACCTTAATTGTTTGTGTTGCATATGGTAAATATTGCATACCACTGCTATTCTACATGTGTGCCTTGAAGTGGATTTTCCCTGCTTGGCAGTAGGCCCAACAATCAACAGATCAATACTATTGGTTGGGGAACAACTGAGAATGAGGTTAAATTTCATATTGAGAATGGGATTTGTTGTAACAGAGAGCTGGTTTAATAATGTTACACAGTAGCAGCCTTAAGTCAAATTGTTTTTTAATTCAAAAAATGTAGTGCAGCAAATATCCTACATGCTGCTAGCACTGCCTGTTAAGAGACTTGAAACAGGAAGTGTGCTTAGTCTACATCCTGTGCAGGACTACCAAAGAGTATACCCCCCCCCCCCCACAAAAAAAATGTTAAGAACAAACTCCCACCTAAGGAAACGTAGAAGGGCAAAAAGTAACGGGCTTATCCCCTTATTTACTGTTTTCTGTGTAGGTAGCATAAACCTACTATACCCTTATGTTTACTTGAAATAAGCAGAACTTTTTAGTGGAACAGTATAATGTGATTTTTCTAAAAAAATCTTCATAATATACTACATGGACACCTGGCCATTACACCTACAGAAACTTTTAAGACATCCCATTCTAAATCCACAGGCATTAATATGGAGTCGGTCCCCCCCTTTGCAGCTATAACAAGTGCCACTCTTCTGGGAAGGTTTTCCACAAGATTTTGCAGTATGTCTGTGGGAATTTTTGCCCATTCATCCACAGCCTCTGCTCAGCCATCAAAGCCCATTCCATGAAATGTCTGTGTTGGGGTTAATGCCAGAGGGAGTTTGGAACAGTTATTGAGTCAACAGAGTATTAATGTTTACATACTATGCGCCTCAGTACTCGGTAACCTCGCTCTGTTACTTTACGTGGGGGTATTCTGTGAAAGTAGCTAAAGAAACAAACAAACAAACAAATTTATTTTTGTATAGTGCATTATCACAACATTACATGGTCTCAAAGCGCTTTACAGCACGCTCGATGCAGGGACGTCATTAGTAGTGGTGACGTCACATGTAGCAGGGTGTGCTGGACATCTTGATAGATTGAGGTCTACAGGCAGCACCGCCCAGGAGGAGTAAGGGAAATAAAATGTGCAATTAGTCAAAGTAGGAGAGACTATAGGCAGTGCTAACAGTTAGGTTAGTGCAATATGAAGTGCATAGTGCAAGCTCCGGCAGATATGGCTATGGCAGCATAAGTAGGAGGGAGAGGCAAGTGGGAATGTAGGCATGGGGAGTCCCTGAAATGTCAGCACTCCAATCCCACAAGCGATTATGAAGCTAGAGTGACAGCACTGACAGTCCAGTTTATCCAAAACCAATGGCACCGATCCCCACCCAGCTCTACACCTCACACAATAGGTCTGACTGGGAGTAAGGAGTTGGCTAGAGCTAGAACTAATGTCCCTATAAGCTAAACTAAACAGGTGTGTTTTTAGTCTAGACTTGAATGGGCCTGAAACCCGCACATCCGGTGGAAGACTATTCCACAGCTGAGGAGCTCTATAGGAGAAAGCTCTGCAGCCTACCGTAGCTCTTTCTACCCTAGGTATTAACAGATATCCTGCGCCAGACTTTCCTGAAAAAGTCAGACTCAAACTAGCGTCATCTCTAAACTTAGCCTCATATTGTTCCCCTAGCATGGTTCAGCTTTAAATAATGAAGGCTCATTCAAGACAGACTTGCATAGTCTCACTTAGTGCACACACCCGAGATATTAAGAAGCCCAAATGAATGGATGAACAATAGATCTTTCAAATGAGTCAGAAAGCGTGTAAAACGAGAGCGGTGTTTTTTTTCTGCCATATAACAAACGCTGCTGATGGTGCTGTATGAAAAATACAAATGGTGGTACAGTGGTTTATGCTGTCACCTTACACTGTGAAAATTTCTGATTCGATTCCTATAGCCAACCGGTAACCTTCTGGGCTAAGATGATGTGTCATTCTTACTGTATAATAATGCTATTCTGTATTATTTGATCTCTGTAAAATACTTTCAATCGCATCCGTGTGAAATGTTCTGCACAAATAACCATATCTTGTCTTTGTTTTTACTACAGTAAAATCCACTTATAACGGACTTCAAGGGACCTGGCAAAACAGTCCGATATATCCGAAGTCTGTTATATCCAGAGTTGCTGTATGCCCAGGGCACAACTACAGAACACCATTTCACACCCCAGCAGGCACATTTGTGGTATAGATTATTATATTGTGCATGTAATAATCCAACTTTACCTGACCAGATGTGTGACTATTAATAATCCTGACTACGTATCTGCGGTGGATATCACTGGCATCTGCATGTCCATTATAGCTGAACAAAACTACAAAAAAAGCAGCCCTGGGGACCAAATTGTTTGTCCGTTATAAGTGAAATTCCATTGTATGCGAGTCCGCTATATCCGATGCTTTTTCTGCATGTTCTTAAAGGTCCAGAGGACCTCGTCCATCATAGACGATATTCCGTTATAAGCGAGTCCATTATAATGGGATTGTACTGTGATAAACTTTCAAAGTAGACTGTGACTAAAATTCCATTGCATTTCATGTTTGACCTTTGTAATATGGGTACGCTTTTATTTTAATTATTTTGGAATGAATTGGAATGTCGATGTGATTTTTATAGACTTTTTTATATTTTATGATTACATGACATGAGTAGTAAGATCACGGAATTTCGTCCGACGAAACTATCTTTTGGGAATCTGTTCCCACACATCGGGCATTCTCTGAGACAACACTTAACTAACGAGACAGTTAACCTGGTCGGGAGCAGACTTGTTCACTCACCTAAGTTACCAATATACTTCAGCGGGGATTCATTTAAGACGTGTTGATGGAATGAAACTCCCACTTAAATGAGCTAGACTTGTTGAAATATGTCAGAATTTCCCTTAATCCTGCTTCATGGAATACCCTCGTGGTCTGCCACTTAACGGCTGTGTTTCTGTTGCTCCTGAAAGCTTCCACTTTGCAATAATTCCACTTATGGTTAACCGTGGAATGTCTAGCAGGGAAGAAATTTCATGAACAGAGGCATCATTGAATTGAATTCACTGAGGTCTTCAAAACGAGTCATTCTTTCATGTTTGTAAACCTGACTGTATGGCATCTATATTACATATATATATTATGGTTTAAATAAATTGTGTAGGTGCACTGTTTGATTAAAGGTAATAGAGCTGGGCGGTATGACCAAAAATTTATATCACAGTATTTTTCAAAGTTATAGCAGTTTCATGGTATATGACGGTATTTTTTTTTTTTTAAGTATGACTAGGCATTTACCACATTTTACAGGATATTACAGGACACATTTTTATTTTACGTTTTTGCATTGTTAAAACATTAACTATTATTTTATTAGCCGTTGCGTCTATCCGCTACCTTAATGATAACATAGAGCTAACGTGTTTGTTGGCCAACTGCTTATAGATAAACAGCTAATGTTAAGGTGTGCGCCAGCCAAGTTATCAAAAATGTTTTGAAGTGTTTAATAGTTCAGTGTTGCTGGAAGGCGAGCTTTACTGATCGTGCGAAATTTCTCAAAAACCAGGATGTTGGTCTTTAAGATGCTTCGCGAAATTTGACATGCTACTTGACTTCGTCACCACAACTTTATAGCACTGTTTGCTTATCAACATCCTTAGCCTTTCCATGCTCGTCTGCAAAATACTTCCAAACGGCACTTTTGCATTTTTTTTTTTACTAAAACAGCTTGCAAAGTGCCTTCAACTGCAGCATGCGCCATGTTCGGCCAACTCAGTATGTGTGTGTTAACCAGCCCGAATGTGTTCGGCAGCTATTGAGATGGAGGGAGGGGCTGCGCGAGTGTGTGTGTGTGTGCGTACACGTGCCTGTACTGTAGCACTGTACAAATGTCATGCGTGTGACTAATCTTCAGCCAATAAGGGCAAAATTCTGTCATCACGGAGGTAGTTCCAGTTTATGTAGCTGGCTGAAAGAGAAGGGTCCAGCTGCAGACACCTGTAGAGTGGAGCTCCACTGGAAAAATGTCACCTCCACCTCAACTCTGTGTTACAGCGAATAAACCCTAACCTTAATGAGAAGGGTCTAGCTGCAGACGCCTGTAGAGTGGAGCTCCACCGGAAATATGTCACCTCTATAGGAAACATGTGATCTTTAAGGACGTAAAGTGGAGCTCCGGTTAGGGTTAAGTTTATTCGCTGTAACACAGAGTTGCGATTACGTGTTTCCTGTGGAGTTGACGTATTTCCGGTGGAGCTCCACTCTACAGGTGTCTGTACCTGGACCCTTCTCCTAACCGGAGCTCTACTTCACGTCCTTAAAGATCGCTTGTTTCCTGTGGAGGTAATATATATCGGATGGAGCTCAACTCTACAGTCATCCTAGCTTAATATGAGGCGGTGGGAGAATGATTTTGTTCTTGTCCACCAGTGGTTTGTTGATGATATTTGCAGCGCCAACAATCATTTCTTCCCTTGTAGGCCATGACACTTTTGTCCAATGATCTTGCTTTGCCCTGCTATCCCAGAGGCACATGAAGCATGGGTATTTTGTGTATCCAGATTGCTGTCCAAGCAAGGAGTTCACCATCTTCTGATCAACAGAAATCTACCACTGATGTTCCTGATTTTCATATTCTTCTTTAAGTTTTGTTGAGTGAGCAATGGGAAGAGACGCATAACGGTTACCATTGTGCAAGAGAACACATTTAAGGCTTCTGATGGAGCTGTCTATAAAAAGTGCCAATCTTCTGGTCGATATTCTGTTAGTCCCATTTGATGTACAATTCCTGGGATATCATTGCAGTATACAAGTTCTTCCTCTTGGTTGAAATATGGGAGAAGACTCTCTTCTCTTGTCCAATAGGCTGTAATTTTAACTTTTTAAATTTTAACTAACTGCCTTTATAAGATTTTATTCATTAAGTCTGGACGCTAAAAGTTCAGATGTTTGCTTGGTCAGATTTAAGTCTCGAATCAGGTCATTGAGTACTTTTTGGCTTAATGGTTGAGGCGTTGAAGCTTCCTTCAAATTCACTTCCACTACTACTACCTGCCATACACTCCAATCCCTGCCTCTCTTCAGAGTCTGACAGTAGCATTTTTCATAGTCTGGTAAACACTGTTATGGGAACGTCATTGCCATGTGGAATAAGTCGTCTTACTGATTCCAAATCAGGATAATCCCACCGAGCTTTCTTGTAATGATTAAAGCCTTTAACCTTTACGGTACAACACAAAAATAACAATCATCATGGTGGTTTTTCGGTTCTCTCTATACCCTTGGCACACCAACTTTTTCTTTAACCATTTGTCCACTATCATAGGTGCTCCACACATGTTTTGCAAATCAAGACTTATCCTGGTCTCCAAGCTGTACTCCAAAATAAGACGGGTATACTTGATGCACAGTCTGTGATATTTCTTCCTTTTATTCAACCATGTACTCTCCACAGATGTAGCAGAATACATGAGGATTGTTGATGCAGGCTCTTCTTGATGAAGTCATAATTTTTACATATATTTATATACTTATTAAGAAAAAACTTTTTGGGTATAAACCAAGACTGGGTTTACAAACTTATATTGTAGCCGACTTCTTTCCTCTGCAAATTCACAGTTGAATTCTGGGTTCAAAAAGTCACCTTTATAGCATTGTAGGCCTACAAATTGAAATACAAAATAATTATATAGGATATTTCATTACCTAAGACACCGTTAAAACTGTCAAAAGACAGACCAAAAGCTATTGCATTTGTTATCACACACAAGTGGGGAATGCGTTATTTTCATGGATGTCCATTATCTCAAAAACTAGAACCAATTCAGCAAAAGTAATGGGATTTTTGAATTCAGCACCCTCAAAATACCCTAAATCCATTCAAAAAACCTTGCCACCTGGAAATGTTTTTTGTATACCTGAGTAATAGGTGCAGGATAATATTAATACCAACATTGCATGTTATGCACATACAAATCCTTAATAAGATTAAGATCAGGCTTTTTCATACCTTCATACTGTATGGACGTTATAGCTCAGGGAACTTCCACGCTAATGACAAGTTAGCACATGGCGGTGAGTCCTCGCACGGTTGTGAGGCTATTGCCTGCGCTGCTATGCTTATGACGTGTGGTGCATGTGTAAATCCTACCAGCATGGCATTGGAAATGCATGAGACTGATTGGCTGGAGTCGGGTCTGGGCTGAGTACGCTGAAAATTGGCTGATTTGGGTCCCTGGCTGGTTTGGTGCATCTGTAGTATTTTTTTTTTCGTTCTTAGGAACAAAAGTAGCTAGTCTTATATTTCTGTAATGAAGTCTTACATATATGAAAAACCACAAGATGGCACTGCCTGAGCATGCCTTTTGAAATGAACTGGAATGCCACTAGCAGGCAAGCAAGTTAATTCACAGGTTCTAGGGCACAGCACTGCAGTTCCCTAATTGCTCTATTTTCCTGTCCTATAATGACATTCAGTGAGCAATAACTGACAGTTTACTACACACTTTACGTTAAGGCAGTCTGCACTGATTACAAAATCAGCGTCTTTCCACCTATGGCCACGAGTGCTAGTATTTAACCTAATATCGAAATAGCCATTTGGCTGAACAGCATCCCGACCTTTTAGAATCGTATACACCTGGATCATGTTCCCCCTTATTCTCCTTTGCTCGAAGCTAAAAAGATTCAGCTCAGCTAACCTCTCCTCATAAGACATTCCTCGAAGACCAGAAATCATTCTCGTCGCTCTACGTTGCACCCTTTCCAAGGCAGCAATGTCCTTTTTAAGGTATGGTGACCAAACCTGCACACATTATTCTAGGTGGGGTTTTACCAAGGAATTATATAATCGTAGCATCACCTCCCTTGACTTAAACTCCACACACCTACAGATATAACCCAACATCTTATTGGCCTTTTTTATTGCTTCCCCAAACTGGCGAGAGTGGGACATGGAAGCATCATCATAAATACAGAGGTCTTTCTCATAATCAGCTACCTTTACTTCAGTGGAACCCATAAAATATCTGTACTTTATATTTCTGCTCCCTGCATGGATTACCTTACATTTATCTACGTTAAATTTCATCTGCCAGGTATGAGCCCCAGTCGCTAATTAAATCAAGATCCCGTTGTAGCCTCTCTGCTGCTAGATCAGTATCTCCTACACCACCCACCTTGGTGTCGTCTGCAAATTTAACCAGTTTACTGTATATATTAGTGTCAATATCATTGATGTAAATTAGGAACAATAGTGGTCCTAAAATTGAACCCTGCAATACCCCACTATGAACGCAGGCCCACTGTGACATTATGCCTCTAATAACTACTCGCTGCTTCCTGTGTGTGAACCAGGTTTTGATCCAAGCTGCTACAGTTCCTAAAATCCCTGCAACCTTGAGTGCAAGAGCCATTTGTAGGGGACAACATCAATACCTTCTGGAAATCCATGTTGGCTATCCCTCAGAATGTTATGGATATTATGCATAACTTATTAGGATTAAACACTTGAAACACTTGCAAAAGGTGGTAGCTGGAACTGGCCATTGGATGGAAGAGGGCGAAATTGATAAATTGTGAACCATTCCCTTTATCTCTGCACCACGTAAAAAATTTGAGAAATTTACGGCTGAACAGTTAATTGACACATTAATATATTTTAACTTAATAGTGACAACATCACCGCAAGGATAAGTTTTAACTATATACATCGGCCCCTTCTTACAGTTCGCACTGATACCCCAATGATTTGTGCATTGGGTGGTATACCGGTTCATACCGAAAACCGTTTTATTATTGTTATGATATGATTTTTTTTTATACCGCAATGCCAGTTTAAATAGCCTACACAATGTTCGGAAAGTGGTGCAGCTGGAAACTGTTTGTTTAAGGGGTGACCTGTTTGCCCTGTGACACTGTTAAAAATGAACTGCGAAACATCAGAAACGGAAAATATAGCTGACACTGTAGTTCAAAATGAGACACTGGGGTTGTCAAAAATTGATTCTCACATACTAATCCATATTAAAAATTAGTATCTGATTAGATACTCATTTTCACCATTATTGATACCAACAGTGCACCTCCATCGCCACACCTCACACAGCACCATGACAGTGCAGGCACACGTGCATGCATGCACATGCACACACACTAGCGCAGCCCCTCCCCTCCTCTCAATAATCACTAAACACATTTGCACTGGTTAACACTCACATACCAAGTTAGTCAAACATGGCATATGTTGCAGTTGAAGGCACATTGCAAGCTGCTTTAGTAAAAAAAAAGTGCTATTTGGAAGCATTTTGCAGAATTGCATGGAAAGGCTAAGGATGTCGATAAGCTACAAAGTTGTGACGATGAAGTCAAGTAGCACGTCTAACCTTGCGAAGCATCTTAGACCAACATTCCGGTCTTTATGAGAAATTTTGCAAGGTCAGTAAAGCTCGCGTTCCAGCAACACTGAACTATTAAACATTTATCAAAAATGTTAACTTGCTGCGGCGCACACCTTAACATTAGCCGTTTATCTATAAGCACTTAGCCAACAAACATGTTAGCCGTATGTTATCATTAAGGTAGCGGATAGGCGCAATGGCTAATAATAAATTATAGTTAATGTGGGAACAATGCAAAAATGTAAAACTAAAAAGTGTCCTGTATAATGTGGTAAATGCCCAGTCATTCTTAAAAAAAAAATACCGTTGTATACTGTGAAACTGATATAACTTTTCGATCAACAGTGATATACAATTTTGGTCATACCGCCCAGCTCTAGTTCAACCCCATTTGGAGGTATGGAATGATGCCGCCAATAGGGATGTGGATCTTTGAGTGACTTCCTTGCCCGGGAACGCATGTTTGAAACTTCCCCAGAATAGACATGAGAGCTGCTGTGGTGCCTTGGAAACCTTGGCCAGTTACAGCCACCACCTGTTGCAAGTGTTCCAGGAGCCATTCTTCTTTATAAATGACAAAATCCTTGCTCACAACGTCACTTTCTATTTGCTGGAGCAGGGAAGATATTATTTGCGTAAATATTTATGCAAAAGATATCCTGAAGTGAGGCTGGTACAGCTGCGGTGTAGTGGTTTTGGTCGTGGCCTGTCATATAGTGCCTGTCATCTCATCGATTAGATCTTAAGTGTTTATTTAATCACATGTAATATAAGCCCTTCTAATTGTTTTTCTGGATGGTAGTTAAATAAGATGCAAAGCAATGGAATTATTTTACTTTTCATTGTGTCGTGTGTTCTTCACAACACTCACTGAAAAGCATAGATGGAGACTCGAGCAACTCTTGCACACCCCTTGCTTTTAATTAATATTAGAATGTTTGATGTACATTTCACTTTCAATTGCTGTCGCTTGCTTATAGGCACTGGTGGTGAATGGACACAGTGCAATTAATAATCAAGATGTATAGAAATACATAATCAAAAAATTAAATGGTGTGCATTGTCCCCCATCATCTCTTGCTTAAACCACACTCTGCTGAGCATGTCTGTCTCATTTAGTTTATAGTTTAGCCCATTAACTCTACCCTTTGTACTTTGGTGTAATTATAAATGAACATATGTCATTCTAAAATATGTCAACACTTTTGTCATTTTCTCGGCCACATTCCCACACTGTGCGTATGTGTGATAGTGATTGGTAAAGGAAGGCTTTTAAAGGGTGTATGCTAATCTCACTTTATAGTATACTCCTAAGTTTTGATAATGTTTGATAGAGTTAATGTGACTAACTCTGAGACTTTTGGAAGTCCATCAGTTGGTGCTAAAACTAGCATTGGCCGAAACAGCTATTAGAACACACATTAGGTAGGAATCTTGTCTAAGGCATTATATTTGAAGCAACAAACCACGGGAAAGTGTAAATTCAAATAATAAGAACTAAGGACTAACCATGGGCAAATGTGGGCCATAACAAAATCACCCAATCAATAAAGGCACAAGGCAACAAGCAATAGGTGGAATAAATTACAAGAAGAGAAACTAGGGAACACTGACAAACACTGAGGGCTAACACTAGGAAAGAATAGGAATAAGCATGGATTGGAATTAACCCAGGTATGAGCAGGGTAAAGCTTAAACAGGGACACAAAGATAAACAATAACAGACACTAAGGAACCATAAAACCAATAACTATTAAATGACAGGTGAGGCTGGCCTTTAGCCAGCCATGAACTCATGAGTAGAGGTGTTTAGCCTCTGAGCCGCACGCTCAACCAAAGGAAATACATGGCGGCCCAGGGAGCAAAGAAACATACTAGGGATTGAAGGGCTGCAAGATGCCCAGTGACACCTGCTGGCCAAATGGGGCAAGACACATAAGACAGGGTCAGATAGGCACCAATCCTGACACCTAGCTCTTGCTAAGTGTTGTCAATTTGAGAGTTAAAATAACAGAAGAAAATATTTTGCAGTATATTGCTCACTATATTGATGCTGAAGATTTGTGTCTGGTGACTGAAGTAGTCTGTTCACCTTCGAGAAGAGGAACCTCATGTTACCCTCTCCAGAGCTGATAGTAGATGAATAATAGGAGATTTTCACCCTAATAATAGTGTTCTTATAGTGGTTTAGATCAGGTATTTGAAACTTAAGGCCCGCGGGCTTCATCTGGCCTGTGGTACAATTGTATTCAGCCTGTGTGTTCATATCTTAGGTTTATCCAAACTGGTCCGCCAAAATATAGCATGCATATCATTGGCTCTACAAATCCATTGGTCATAACTATTAATTAAGATAAACATTAACAGCTAATGCTAAAATAATATTTAGTATATCAATGACAGCTAATGTATTAAATGATTTTTTTAAATGTAATTTTTTTAACACACTGCTTAAAGTGCTTGGTAAGCAATGGAAATTAAATGATTCTGTGCCATGAATGTCAGTGTTTGGAACTATTCACCGTCCCCATGACCCGGAAGTTTGCCGGAAATTCCTCCTCCTTTTTTACAATCGGTCCCTATGGGAGTGTCGCGTCTGTTTTTCTACCACTCTGCTACACTGTGCGACAGTAATAAGTAATAAGGTTACAGATCTACCCAGTTTGTTTCAGGTGAGCAGTTACTGTAGGGGTAAAGGCAGAATGATAGCTAATGTACTTAAAGGTTCTCTTCCTTTATGACCATATGAATCTGTTCAGAAAATGTGATCATCACAAGCTGTATGGATTTGGGCACATCGAAAGAGGTGAACAAAAATGATCATGGAAAATTTAATATTATGAATTAAAATGCTGTTTGAGTAAAGCATAACCAGTGAGGTAGACCTCAGACTATACTATCCCCTGGCAATGAAGTGCGTCTCTGCTTTGTCATTTTATCTACAGTATTTGAAGTCACTGCGCTGGTTTCCATACCAATGAAATCATTTACCTTTGTTTCATTTGAGCATACTATAAGCTATATGTAACTGCATCATATGGCCAACAGTATGTGGACACACCCATTAATTAGAAGAATTGGCACAACCAATACTGATGCAGGCGTATAATTAAGCTCTCAGCCATATGCAATCTCCTGCAACAAACACTGGCAGCAGAATGGGTGGTTTTACAGAGGAGATTAGTGGCTTTCAAATTAGCACCAACATAGGGTGCCGTCTGTTTAATAAGCCAGTTTGCCAAATTTCTGTCCTGGAAGAAATAGGTAGGTGAAGTGATGGTGAAGTGGTGGGATATTATCTCTCGAAGAGTCAAAAGTCAAAGCCGTTTTTAAATCCTGCCATATGTACAGGATACACAGAGGATTGAAATTGCATTCCTTTTAGACCCACATTGAATGCATGAACAAACTACAAGCAAAAAAAAAAGTTTCAAAAATTTAAATTTCAATTGCATTAAATACTATGTATAAAAGAGAAATTACAGTGCAAATCTTGTGGATCCATGGTGCAAAGGTGGATAGCAGCAGTTTTTAGTTGTTATAGTCTTTGAAGTATATTTACTATGTAGTATGTAATATGTATGTACTGTAAGTGTATAACATATATACAGTAATATGCATGTATGTATGGTGGATCCACAGTACATCGTAGTTCAGGGATGTCAAACTCAAATCCTGGAGGGCTGGAGCCCTGTGTAGCTTAGTTCTTTAACTGTTCCACCACAAATGATTTAGAGTTATGTACAGTTGTGGCCAAAAGTTTTGAGAATGACAAAAGTATTGGTTTTAACAAAGTTTGCTACTTCAGTGTTTGTAGATCTTTTTGTTTGTAAATGTTTCTATAGTATATTGAAGTATAATTACAAGCTTTTAATAGGGATGTAACAATACACTCAACTTACGATTTGATACGATTCATGATTTTGAGTTCACGATATGATTTTCTCAATTTTTTTAGCAGAATGAGCTGCAGAAAAATTTTTATTCAAAAATATTCCTTTATCTTTCTAAACTGTGCAAAACGTGTTCTCTTCTTAACAGTGCAACTGAAATTGAAAATACATAAAAAAAATGGGGCAGCATGGTGGTGCAGTGGTTAGCACTGTTGCCTCACACCTCTGGAACATGGGTTCGAGTCTCCACCTGGGTTACATGTGTGTGGAGTTTGCATGTTCTCCCCATGTCATTGTGGGGTTTCCTTTGGGTACTCTGGTTTCCCCCACAGTCCGAAGGATAAGCAGTTTGGAAAATGGATGGATGAACATTAAAAAAAAAATCCC
Organism: Brienomyrus brachyistius; assembly: GCF_023856365.1. Classification (NCBI taxonomy): domain Eukaryota; kingdom Metazoa; phylum Chordata; class Actinopteri; order Osteoglossiformes; family Mormyridae; genus Brienomyrus; species Brienomyrus brachyistius. Next base: position 10,989,063 of record NC_064555.1, on the reverse strand, counting down.
CAGTCAAAATAGATAAATAAAAAAAATCTCCATAAACTAAGGCTTGCATGTGCAGCTTTTTAGCATGGTTTTCCCTTTTAATAATCTTCGCTCAGCTCACTGTAGTGCCAGTGGACATGCTGAAACATGTTCATTGTGCTATTTGTGTATGTTATCAGTCTTTTACAATGTTTGCATGCAGTTTTTGTCTTGTCTGTGCTTTCTCGCTGCTTTCGTTTTTGTGATTTACAGAAAGAGAAAATGCTGCCACACCGCCAATTTAAGATTGGGCGGTGCATCCATCCATCCATTTTCTGAAACCGCTTAATCCCAACTAAGGTCATGGTGGGGACCGGAGCCTATCCCGGGAACAAGGGGCACAGACAGGAACCAACCCCGGGCAGTCACCTACACACCACAGGGTGCATACACTCACACAACTACAGGGCCAATTTAGACTCACCAATCAACCTATCCTGCACGCTTTTGGACCGTGGGAGGTAACTAGAGCCGCCAGGGAAAACGGGGAGAGCGTGCCAACTCCACACAAAAAGGACCCGGGACCGAAGCCAGGACCCTCTTACTGTGAGGTAGCAGCATTAACCACTGCACCACCACACCGTCCTCAATTTCAAATTCGCTCGCCATCTCACGTTCGGTCAAAACCAAAAACTGATGTACGACGTCGACATGAATATGCAGTGACATCTGACGTCGAACTCACATTGTGAAACCAAGTATGACATTACACCAGTTTTTCTGTTAAAGTACTGTGAAGTACTCCTAAAGTAGCGATTTTCCATATCATATGATTTTCCATATCAGCCGGTTTAAATCGTGATACATTTACATGGATTTTTAACCTATTTCTGATTCATCCTTATATGCCTAGCATTTAATAAGTATCAAAGGATTTTACTGACAATTACATTAAGTTTATGCAAAGACTCCAGGGTTGGTGACAGGACTGGAACTCCAGCTACCGGAAAAAAAAACCCACACTGGTCCATTTGGACTAGTTTGTTTGTGAGGTATCGCCCACTGCATGGTTGCACTCAGGTTCTCATCCCTGAGGTGTTTTGTCGTGTGGTGGCCCCCTGCTATGTCACAATGTCACATGTGGGTTAAATGCAGAGGACACATTTCATTGTTGTGCACTGTGTGCTGTGATCTGACAACAATTATTACTGATAACCAATTTTTTTAATTCTTCTGAAAAGGATTAAGGTCTGGGGAGTTTCCTGGCCATGGCCCCAAAATATCAATGTTTTGTTCCCTGAGCCACTTATCACTTGCCTTTGGTGTCAAACAATGCATGATGGAGCACTGTTCCAAACTGTTCTTGGATGTTTGGGAGAAGTTGCTCTCAGAGGATGTTTTGGTACCATTCTTTATTCATGGCTGTGTTCTTAGGCAAAACTGTGAGTGAGCCCACTCCCTTGGCTGAGAAGCAACTCCATACATGAATGGTCTTAGGATGCTTTATGTTGGCATGCCACATTACTGATGGTAGCGCTTACCCTTTCTTCTCCAGACAATTTTATTACCGGATGCCCAAAACAATCGGAAAGGGGATTAATCAAAGAAAATGATTTTACCCTAGTCCTCAGCATTCCAATCCCTGTACCTTTTGCAGAATATCAGTCTGTCCCTGATGCTTTTCTTGGAGTGACTTCTTTACTGCCCATCTTGACACCAGACCATCCTCCAAAAGTCTTCGCCTTACTGTGCGTGCAAATGCATTCACACCTGCCTGCTGCCATTCCTGCAGAAGCTCTGCACTGACGGCTCCCCTATCCTGTAGCTGAATCAACTTTAGGAGACGGTCCTGGCACTTGGTGGACTTTCTTGGGTGCCCTAAAGCCTTTTTCACAACAATTGAACCTCTGGCCTCAAAGTTCTTGATAAATGGTTGGTTTAGGTGCAATCTTACTAGCAGGATGTTATAAAGTGTGATCAGATGCATTGTAAAATCCCTCTTTGCCATGAAAATGATCTTAATCCATCCATCCATCCATCCATTTTCCAAACCGCTTATCCTACTAGGTCGTGGGGGAGTCTGGAGCCTATCCCGGAAGCAATGGGCACAAGGCAGGGAACAACCCAGGATGGGGGGCCAGCCCATCGCAGGGCCACTCACACACCATTCACTCACACACGCACGCCTATGGGCAATTTAGTAACTCCAATTAGCCTCAGCATGTTTTTGGATCGTGGGGGGAAACCACACAACAACATGGGGAGAACATGCAAACTCCACATACATGTAACCCAGGCTGAGACTCGAACCCGGGTCCCAGAGGTATGAGGCAACAGTGTGTGAGGCAACAGTGCTAACCACTGCACCACCATGCCCCACTTTATATAATTTCAGAGTATGCAAGTATTGCATTCATATGCAAATTGCCATCAGACTGACACAAATATTAATTTTCACATTCTCAAAACTTTTGGCCACGGCTATAGTATTCTTAGCCAGGTTCTGTTGAGCCGGTATCAGAATGCATTCCTTGATGAGACTTCTAAGCACTTATGCAAGTCCCTCTAGCTAAGGGCATCTGCTAAATGTGGTAAATGGGAGAGCTGTGTGGTAATTAGGGCAAGGAGTTTAATCAGGTGTGTTAAGTGAAGGGAACCTAACAATGACCAGGACTGGAGCATAACACCCCTGCTGTAGTCAATAACAATGATGAGACCCACCACAGTTATCCTCCGAAAACTTGAAGCAAAAGTTGTGCTGTAATTTGTTGTTCAGTCATGGGTTAGCAAATTGAAGAGCAGGGGACTGAGCAGACATTTTTGGAGAGGTCCTGTGCTCAGTATGATGGTGCCAGATGTCTTGCCGACTTGCATGGCTTGTGGTGTTTCAAATCAAGTTGGGTCAAGTAATTTTATTTTCATTTCAGCCATATACACAGTACACAGTGAAATGAAAAATTGTTCCTTCAGGACCATGGTGTAACACAAAGAGCAAAAACAACACAAGACTACGCATGTGCAATTTACAGGACAAGACAACATATAGTGCAGTCAACAAAAGCAGTAACAGTACTAGTTTGTACTAGTTTGTAACACTGCTACTACTTCTCAGTGAAAAAGTCTAGCAGCAAATTACAGAGACTGCCCAGCTGGTGCAGTTTCTGTATCAGATATTGAGGAGTGATGGAATTGAATGCTGAACTAAAGTCTATGAACAACCGTCTCATTTGAGAGTCATTAGTGTCCAGGTGGATGAGGGCTGAATGGAACAATTGACGTTTTGAAAAGAAGACAGATTACGGATTTAGCATTTTATGGTTCAGTTCCGGAGGTTGGTTTGTTGGTTGTAAGTGGCTGTCTGCTTGAACATGTCCCAGTCTGTAGTGTCAAAGCAGTGCTCAAGTGCCAAGGTGACCTTCTGGCCATATCCGTACCTACTTCAGAACTTGCTTCCACCTTTGGTCTGTATGCTGGTATAAGCATAACAATGGTGTGGTCAGAAAAGCCTGATTGGGGGAGGGGTGAACTTCTGTATGCTCCTTTGTGTATTGTGTAAACCAGGTCAAGGGTATTGTTTCCTCTTGATCACAACAACAACAATACTGGAAGTCGTCGACTTATGATCTATGTAACTGATCAATTTTATGACTGTTCCGAGACCACACATCTGTGGCCACGACTGTGCCACATCCCTGCGATGGGCTGGCCCCTCAACCTGGGTTGTTCCCTGCCTCGTGCCCATTGCTTCTGGGATAGGCTCCAGACCCCCCACGACCCAGTAGGATAAGCGGTTTGGAAAATGGATGGATGGATGGATTAAAGTAGCCATTTGGCTGAACAGCATCTAGACCTGTTAGAATCTTTTATGCCTGGATCATGTCCCCCCTTAATCTCCTCTGCATGAGGCTGAACAGATTCAACTCAGCTAACGTCTCATCATAAGACATTCCTCTAAGACCAGCAATTATTTTTGTAGCCCGACGTTGAACCTTTGTCCTTTTTAAGGTATGGTGACCAAACCTGCACGCAACATTCTAGGTGGGGTCTTAAGAAGGAATTGTAAAATCTTAGCATCACCTCCCTTGACTTAAACTCCTCACACCTAGAGATGTAACCCAACATCCTATTGGCCTTTTTTATTGCTTTCCCACACTGGCGAGAGTGGGACATGGAAGGATCAACGTACACACTGAGGTCTTTCTCATAATCAGCTACCTTTGTCATGTAATAAATATAATAAATCCTATAAGTGACTTCTTAGCATTTTAGTTTCAAAATAATTTAAGTATAAGCGTACCTATATTATAGAGGTCAGACATGAAATGCAGTGATGAATCTGTGGCTGACATTTTTGAAAAGGCAAGGAAGTTTCCCAGTGATAGTGTCAAGGCAAAGGGCATTACACAAAAGATTGTGGAATTCATTGCCTTAGATGATCAACCATTCTCTGTCGTAGAAGATGTAGGATTTCGTAGGCTGATCGAGCACATTGAGCCCCGTTATGTCATGCTGAGCAGACGACATTTCTCAGACGTGTGTTTACCTGAGCTGTTTAATGTTGTTGCAACTCACGTCCATGAGCATATAGCTGCAGAAATTTCAGCAATCAGTTTCACGACAGACATATGGAGCTCAGACGTCAGCCTTACCAGTATGCTCAGTCTAACCGCACAATGGATCGACGCTGATTTCCAGCTGCAAAAGATTCTGCTCCATTCACAAGAGTTTCGAGGGTCACATACAGCAGCAGCCATTTCTGATGCATTCGCCAATATGTTCGACACCTGGCATATCGACCGATCTAAAGTGCATGTTATTGTGAGTGACAATGCAAGAAATATGGCAAACGCGATAGAAGACAGTCAGCTGAAGGGAATAAGGTGCATGGCCCATACACTACATCTGGTTGTGAGTGATGGAGTGTTGTCTCAACGCAGCGTAAAAGACGTACTGGCTATAGGCAGAAGAATTGTTGGCCACTTTAAACATTCACAGTTGGCCTATTCCCGCTTACAGTCTATGCATGGTCAGTTTGGAACACAAATAAAACGGTTCCAGCAAGACGTGAGTACGCGGTTGAACAGCACGTATTACATGTTGCAAAGCCTCTTTGCGCAAAAGCGAGTCTTGGCTGCATATAGCGCAGATCACGAGCTCCCGGTGACATTCACTTCACACCAGTGGGTCCTAATAGAGAACATTCTCTCTCTTCTTGCCCCCTTTGAGCAGCTAACTAAAGAGATCAGCTCCTCTGATGCATCTGTAGCGGATGTTATTCCTTTAATCGCAGCACTAAAGCGTCTCTTAACCAAAGTGTTTGAGATGGACCACGGAGTGAAAACAATGAAAAGTACACTCTTAGAGTCTGTCAGCACACGTTTCACTGAGATCTATTCGGATCCTCTGCACTTCAACGCGACTGTACTTGATCCGCGTTATAAAGATCATTACTTGGATGCAGAAATAAAGCAGCGTGCACGAGAAATGATCCAGACCGCGATGGATGCCGAGAACCTGCGGGGAGATGGAGAGGGAGCAGCGCACAGCACAGGAGAAGGAGATCAGAGCGCAGGAAAAAAGACTCGTCTCTTTGCACCAGATGAGGGTCATGCACCCTCGTTGTCTGATATGTTGAGTGAAATCCTGCAAGAAAGTGCCTCAAATAATAATAGGTAGGCTATTCTGTTATGTTCTATTCTGACTTAGGCTACTATATATGTGACTATCAGATTGTAGCCATATTTCTGTTTTTTTTTTTTATGTAGCCATAAAATTTGACAAAAATTTTAATTTATGCACTGGCCCTATTTAAATACACTTTCTCAAATGTCAGGCAGATGACAAGCTCAACCACTCAACAGCTAGATGGTTATCTGTCTGAAGTCCCCATCCCCAGAAGTGATAACCCTCTTGTCTACTGGAAAAATAATCACGGCCGCTTTCCTGACCTGGGAAAGATGGCACGCAAGTACTTGTCTGCTCCGTGCACAAGCACTGACAGCGAGAGACTGTTCAGTGCTGCAGCCCATGTTCTCGATGAGAAGAGGTGAGAACAGACTTCACTGTAATAAAGCAGAGAAGCTACTCTTCATCAAGAAAAACCTGCCACTTTACCTCAAGAAGTAGAATGGGCTTGTCTAGTGTTTAAATATTTATTATCCACTTTGCACATCTGCAATTCTTGGTGCATTTGTTGTTGTTAACGTTCTACAGTTAACATATGGGCTATGGCAATCTTTGTTTTGATACACTATTATGTTGTAGGCCTACAGAGAAAATATTGTATCTTTAAGCAGTTGGACTTGTTCTGAATGCACTTTCTTGTAGTAGTCCTACAGAGCAAATTTAAAATACACTAGACTTAAATGCACTTTGTTTTTATGAGAGAACATATTTAATTTTACAACCTTTCAGCAGGCCAGAAGGCCTGTACATTGTTATTTAATGTACACATGAGTGCGGTTAAGTTAAACATTTAAGTTTGAATTTTATTTTATTTTATTTTATACTGTGCATTGTTGCAATGTGCTAAATAAATATTTTCATAATTTGTAACTGATTTATTCTTTGAAACTTTAATATTAATTTATGCAATCGCAATGCCTTGATTTTAGTAAGGTTAGTACACAGTCATAGCCATAAATGCAATGATACTAATTATTGGCATAATTTCTTTCGGTGTTTCGGTTTTCGGCCTTCGTTTCCTCTTTTTTGGTTTTCGGTTTCGGCCAAGAATTTTCATTTCGGTGCATCCCTAGCAAGAATGACACGTGAACTCAACCCAGAATGTTCCTTATTGGCTATGGAGATCGAACCAGGAACTTTCGCAGTGTAAGGCGACAGCATAAACCACTGTACCACCATGCCACGGTATTAGGCACTTGTAACATTTAAATAACTTACGCATTGTCTGTCTGCAATTCTTTGCCAAACTCCCTGGGTTTATTTATGGCTTCAGTATTGCCTTTTTTTTAGCGATTATATCTTTCTATCATACAGCTCCATCGGCAGCAGAAAAAAATACCGCTCTCGTTTTACATGCTTTCCGACTCATTTGATCAACCTATCATTCATCCATTCATTTGGGCTTCTTAAATATCTCAGGTGTACACATTAAGTGAGACTACACAAGTCTATCTTGTATGAGCCTTGATTAGGTAAAGCTGAACTGCATTAGTGAAACAATGTTAAGCTAAGTTTAGAGATGGTGCTAATTTGAATCTGACTTTTTGGGGAAAGTCCTTGTATGTGCCACGCCCCTCTGATCGACCACGTGTGATTCCCCGATTTGTGGTCACCCGTTTCCTGTTATTTCGGCTTATCTTGTGTATTTAGTCTGCGTCCAAGTTAGTATCCCCAGGTCTGACATTTATGCTCGTCACTGTCTGCCCTGTGTCGTCCCTAATATAAACCCTCATATCCCACGTTCCCACAGAACCAGTTCCTTCGTCTGGTCCACCATCCGGCGGCTCAGGGTGGGAAAGCGGTGCAGCATCAACACTATTTATGGTGGGGATGGTGCGCTGCTGACCTCAACTCGGGACGTTTTGGGTCGGTGGAAGGAATACTTCGAAGACCTCCTCAATCCCACCGACACGCCTTCCGATATGGAAGCGGAGTGTGGGGACTTCGGGGTGGACTCGCCTATCTCGGGGATGGAGGTCGCTGAGGTGGTCAAAAAGCTCCTCGGTGGCCAGGCCCCGGGGATGGATGAGATTCGCCCGGAGTTCCTTAAGGCTCTGGATGCTGCGGGGCTGTCCTGGTTGACACGCATCTGCGGCATCCCGTGGACATTGGGGGCAGTGCCTCTGCACTGGCAGACCGGGGTGGTGGTCCCCCTATTTAAGAAGGGGAACCGGAGGGTGTGCTCCAACTACAGGGGGATCACACTCCTCGGCCTCCCTGGCAAGGAGGTCCTGGAGAGGAGGGTCCGCCGGATTGTCGAACCTCGGATTCAGGAGGAGCAGTGTGGTTTTTGCCCTGGCCGTGGAACAGTGGACCAGCTCTATACTCTCAGCAGGGTTTTGGAGGGTTCATAGGAGTTTGCCCGACCAGTCTACATGTGTTTTGTGGACTTGGAGAAGGCATTCCACCGTGTCCCTCGGGGAGTCCTGTGGGGAGTGCTCCGGGAGTATGGGGTACCGGGCTTCCTTTTAAGGGCGGTTCGGTCCCTGTATGACCCGTGCCAGAGTTTGGTCCGCATGGGCGGCAATAAGTCGGACTCGTTTCTGGTGAGGGTTGGACTCCGTGAGGGCTGCCCTTTGTCACCGATTCTGTTCATAGCTTTTATGGACAGAATTTCTAGGCGCAGCCAGGGCGTTGAGTGTGTCCAGTTCGGTGACCTTAGGATTAGGTCTCTGTTTTTGCAGATGATATGGTTCTGTTGGCCTCATCGGACCGTGACCTTCAGCTCTCACTGGAGCAGTTCGCAGCCGAGTGTGAAGCGGCTGGGATGAGAATCAGCACCTCCAAATCTGAAACCATGGTTCTCAGCCGGAAAAGGGTAGAATGCTCTCTCCGGGTTGGGGATGGGGTCCTCCCCCAAGTGGAGGAGTTTAAGTATCTCGGGATCTTGTTCACGAGTAGGGGAACGATGGAATGGGAGATCGACAGGCGGATCGGTGCGGCGTCAGCAGTCATGAGGGCGCTGCATCGGTCTGTCATGGTGAAGAGAGAGCTGAGCCAAAAGGCGAAGCTCTCGATTTACCAGTCGGTCTACGTTCCTACCCTCACCTATGGTCATGAGCTATGGGTAGTGACCGAAAGAACGAGATCGCGGGTGCAAGTGGCCGAAATGAGTTTCCTCCGCAGGGTGGCTGGGCTCTCCCTTAGAGATAGGGTGAGGAGCTCAGTCATTCTGGGAGGGACCCACTGGGAGGAGACCCCGGGGAAGACCCAGGACATGCTGGAGAGACTATGTCTCTCGGCTGGCCTGGGAACGCCTCGGGATCCCCCCAGAGGAGCTGGATGAAGTGGCCGGGGAGAGGGAAGTCTGGGTCTCCCTGCTGAGACTGCTGCCCTCGCGAGCCGACCCCGGATTAAGCGGAAGATGATGGATGGATGGATGGATCCCACATTCTCGCCTGCCTGCCTCATCCTTCCCCACTTTCCACCTGCTCGCTTGACCCTGGACGTTACAATACCCCCCCTGGCCAGCAGATCCATCTTTTGTTCTTTTCAGAATAAATAAACTATGTAACTAGAGCTGGGCGGTATGACCAAAAATTAATATCACGGTATTTTTCAAAGTTATATTGGTTTCACTCTATACAACGTATAGAGTTTTATTTTTTTTTTAAGTATGTCTGGGCATTTACCACATTTTACAGGATTTTACAGGACACATTTTTGTTTTACATTTTTGCATTGTTCCCACATTAATATTATTTTATTATTAGCCATTGTGCCTATCCGCTACCTTAATTTTAACATATGGCTAACATGTTTGTTGGCTAACTGCTTATAGATAAATGGCTAATGTTAAAGTTTGCCAGCCAAGGTAACATTTTTGAGAGTTTAATAGTTCAGTGTTGCTGGGACACAAGCTTTACTGACCTCACAAAATTTCTCATAAAAAACGCATCTTTAAGATCTTTAAGGTCTTTAAGATGCTTCGCCAGGTCTGACATGCTACTTGACTTCGTCGCCACATCTTTGTAGCACTGTTTGCATCGAGGCTTATTGACATCCTTAGCCTTCCCAAGCCTGTCTGCAAAATACTTCCAAAGGGCTTTTTTGTGTTTTTTTTTTTTTTTTTACTAGCAGTTTGCGAAGTGCCTTCAACTGCAGTATATGCCATGTTTGGCCAACTTGGCATGTATGTGTTAAGTAGTGTGAATGCGTTCAGCGGCTATTGAGAGGAGGGGAAGGGCTGTGACTGTGCTGTAGTGGTGCTGTGTGAAGTGTGGCGAAGTGAGGCGAAAACCACACTGTTGGTTCCGATAATGGTGAAAATGAGTATCTAATGAGATACCAGTTTTTAATCTCGATTAGTATCTCAGAATCGATTTTTGACAGTATATCATAATTTTCAACTCTAGTGTCCGCTATATCTTCCATAACCCTAACCCTAACCCTAACCCTTTTTTAGGGGTGCAACAGTGAAAAAGGTCACCCCTTAAACAGTTTCCAGCTGCACCACTTCCCAAATGTTGTGTAGGCTATTTAAACTAGTATTGCAGTATAAGAAAAATTCATATAACAATAATAAAAAATAGTTTTCGGTATGAACTGGTATACCGCCCAGCACTATATGTAACCTTATTCTGCTAATATGCGGCCAAGTTGTTTCACTGTTGTTAGAAACTATATTGGTTATGGATTAAATTTTCTGGGTATATGGAACGTTTGAACACTGTACCACATCCAACTCTTGTTGATGTTATGGTGCCACATTCTGAGACCAGCTTTTCTGTGGTGCTGTGCTGAGGCCGTTTTTTCTGGCCCAAGGCCATTTTTTTTCAATGGAAACACGTGGAACCAGTGCCGAATTGTGAAAAAGTTCGGCACTAGCACCAGCGCTGCATTGATGGAAACTAAGCTTCATTGAAAGCCTTCCCAGAAGATTAAAAGCTAAGAAGTTAAACACCTCAAGATAAATTTAGTTAAATTCAATTGTATTTGTATAGTGTCACGATCGGCCGGTGAACGGGTGAGCATGCAGGAACAGGCAAGCGGCGATCGGGCAAGGAGCAGGCAAGCAGGCAGAATACGGGATAAAAGGGCATTTAATCAAGGGATCGGGGAAACGCAGAGCAGGACACATCTACTGACGCTCACAAACATCAATGACGGACAGGGAACCAAGGCAAGACAGACTGAAATACACAAGACTGGGCTAACATAATCAGACACAGCTGGGTACGATCAGGGAAGCACACGTGGATAATCAGGAGGCGTGGCACACACGAGGATCGTACGAGCTGGGCGTGACATATAGCACATTTTCACAACATTACATTGCCTCAATGTAGTGTATATTTTCCCTTCCCAAAGTCCCCAGTGAGTAAGGCAGAGGTGACAGTGACAAGGAAAAACTCCCTAGAAGGAAGAAGAGGAGCAAGACTCAAATGAGGAGCCTATCCTCCAGGGCCTGGCAGAGGAAGTCAAATGTGCAAGGATTGTAAAATTCTAATTAACACAGTGAAAATTTTTAAGATCTGAGTTTCAATGCAGGGGGCAGGCAGGTGATGGCAGGCAGGTGATGGCAGGCAGGTGCTGGCAGGCAGGTGCTGGTGCTACTTCTGATATCTGGATGAAGAGTGATAGCAGTAGGGAAGGAAGGAGAAATTTCACAGGCAGAAGGGCGGGCAGGCTGGAAGGACGTCACAGGTAGTAGAGGCATCATAGCAAGCAGGGTAGGCAGAATTTTTTTTGGGGGGGGGGGGGGTCTCCTAGCACCACCTCCCGGGGGGTGCGTGGGGTAAAAAGTGCATTTGCCAAAGTAGGGGAGACTAGCGGTAGTGCAAACAGGTAGATGAGGGCTACCATGATTAATTGATGTAATTCATGAGACTGTGAATTTGTCAATATCAATATTTTAAATCAATGCATTGTTTTTTTAAATAACTTGAATAAAGTTACCTTTTTCATTTCTGAAAAGCTTTAGTTCATTTTAACAAATGTTTTCTTTCAATATAATTACATAATTATCTGGGTAATTCAAATTATCACAAAACAAAAATATGTTTTGCATGCTCCAAAGTTTTGATGACATATCACAACAGTACTAGTGTTATGCACAAGCATGTGAAGAGAGAACACAGGTTCTGGAATCGACTATCCCACATGTGGTATAAAACAGAAATTTCACCAAACCGTTTAACAAACTCCGCAAGTTTTTTGATAGATTCGATAATGTTGTGGTTGTTACTGGGTCAAGAAGACACAAGAGCACGCATATGGGCTTTGTTTACATTGACTGGGCTACATATTCAATGAAAGGAGACCAGAAATAGTGACATGAGGTTTTTCTTATTTATTTATCAAACTGAATGTTGCAATACACCATTTTTGTCATATTCATGTAGCCAAGACTTTGGGGATCAGACATCGGGGATCAAAACAAACTGCCAACATTGCTTACTATGTACTTTTATAATGTTTCTGCAAGTGATCCAAACTGCATTTTGCACTGTCTATATTTTGATGTCAAATTACAAACTTCACATAAATCTGACATATTTACAAAGTACACTAAGATTAAGATGAGTTTAATGCCAAAACAAATATGTAAAAATAATTTGCCATGAATTAAGTTTATGATATTGAAAGAAGTGTGTGACCATACCTCAGTCAGTGAAAGTGTGTTCCCTACCTTTAGACCCCAGGGGTTAACAAGGGATCCAAAAGGAGGGATTTCATGCTAAACACTTTGCCATCGGCCAGGGGGATCGACGGAGGTGGATCTCGAACGTTGGAGGGGGAGTGAGCAAGGCTGTAGCGAAGTGGCTTCAGGAGAGATACATGGAAGACTGGGTGGATACGGAACAGCCTGGGGAGTTGCAGGGAGTAGGAAATGGGACCTACTCGGGCTGTCACTTTAAATGGACTGATGTACTTTGGGCCGAGCTTATGACCTTGGGGTAGTCTGAGATGTTGCGTCGATAACTATACCCAGTGCCCAGGGTTATACACTGGTGCAGGATGCCGTTGTCTGTCTGCTTGTGCTTTGATCCACGCAGCTCCCTTGGATAGCTGTCAATGGACAAGGCTCCATACTTGCTCGCACCACCGATACCACTGCTCCACTGCAGCGACCTCTGTAGGGGAGGAATCCCATGGGAAAAGAGGGGGTTGCAGACCCAACTTGCATTGAAAAGGTGTTAAACCTGTGGTTGGGTTAACTAGGGAATTCCGGGTGTGCGCCGCTCATGGCAGGTAATGGGACCATTCCTGTGGCTTTGAGGAGCAGAGGGTTCATAAGACCGATTTCCTGATTCAGTCGCTCTGCCTGCCCGTTTGCCTGGGGATGATAAGCCGTAGTCAGACTTATCCCGAGCTTGGCAAGGGAACGGGAGAAGCTTGTGCCTGAAGGAGTTGCCTGACCAACTCTGTCATAGATCAGAACTGTTCCTGCATTTTGCGCATCTGCTCCTGCATTTCCATAGATTTGGCGAGGTATTCTGTTATAGTAGAATACTCGGGTATGGTCAAAAAGCCTTTATTGGGGAAAACTAAAACCAAATTCAAACAACTACTGTAGCGGGGTCCAAGCCAAAAATCTGTCCGAGCCGTGCGTCCAAAGCCAAAGGGTAAACCGAAAGAGTAGTCGTCAAGCCAGGTGCAGGTGAGTCGAGGAGCAAGGAGGTCAGTCTGATGATGAAGACAAGAAACACTGGGAGCGGTCACGGGGGAAGATCAGGACTGGAATGGACGGGAGCAGGATGGTTCAGGAGGCGCGGGAAGAGGTGGTAGGGAGAGTCAGGCGGAACGGGGCTGTAACAAAGACACAGGAGTAAAGCACCCGGAGATTGCATTTCAAACAATACCTCACACTGAATGATCTTCATGCGAGGTTTACAGTAAGTAGCAGAGAGGGGCCGTGTGTCTGATTGCTCACAGCTGTGTCGCCTGTAGGTAGCTAGTCAGAAGCAGACAGGTTACTGCAAGGCAAAGTAGGACTATCAAAGTAAAGCATAAAAAAATACCAGTTTTAATTTTTTTTTAAACACTAAGCAGACTACTTGATTACAGTAAGCAAATGATTTAAATAGTATTTGACAGGAATGATTCTGTCCCAAGCTTTCTTATCCATTATAAGCGGTTGATTACTATAACCATGATCACTATATGTGGTTGGTGGTGACTAGGTTGTTGTTTTAGCGTTTTTCACTACCTTTATGGAACTTTTTTTAGCACGTATAAGTCTACAAAGCAACCATTTTATTTAACTTGCGTTTCTCAAAAAAATTTGTAAAATAGCTTAAATTAGTATTGATTGTGTTTCCTGCAAACAAGATTTTACTTAAAATATTAATTTCTGCAGTTAAAACTGTTAGGGAAACCTTGACAGGAAGACACAGATCCAGGTATGCAAATCCACGCCTTGTTTATTGGCGCAATCGGGGCAAAGGCACAGGTTTGGACAGGCAAAAATCGTGGTCGTTGGACAGGCAGAGAGGTCGAGATCCGGGAAGTCAGTCCTACGAAGAGGCACGAGACGAGACCACACAGGGGGGCGGGAACGGGATGTGCCGGACTCGGCTGGGAAATCGGGTCAGGAGCGGGAGCGGGTCTGGAGAAGGAAAGGGAGGCAAGTAAGGAGAAAACACTAGGTAAACAGAGCAGGCGAGGGAGATGAGGGAGATAGACAAAATAGCGCTTGGTATGACTCGGAATCATCGGCTCAATACTTCGCGTTGTTCTGGGGTAATTTGGCCGTATTTGTACTCCCTCTCATTACCCACAACGCCGCACACCTGGTGGTTCCTGCCTGTGTGGGCGTGACAGTACCCCCCCCCCCAACGGTCGCCTTCTGGAGGCCGAGGACGTCCCCACGGTCAGGGAGCGGGTTGGGTTGGGTGGGCGAGGTGGAAGGCTGCCTTGAGGTCCGGGTTGGTTATAGTGCACCCAGCTGCGTTCTTCAGTGTCACCTCCCTCCCAGTCGACCAGATATTGGAGTTGTCCCCTGCGCCGGCGGGAGTCTAGGAGGGAGCGGACCCAGTTGGAGGGGTTCTCTTCTGGTACCTCAACAGGGGGGTCCTCAAATGGGGCGATGTCAGGTCGCAGGGGACTGCGTTTCATGGGTTTAAGGAGAGACACATGGAAAGTGGGGCAGATGCGACACCCAGGAATGCACAGGTTCCGGGTTGACAACCAACCAGCTGTCTGGCTCGATATGTGGGTCCCGGACGTTGTTGACGGTCAACCTGGATCTTCCTTTTCTCGGCCTGGACACTCAGTGCTTGTTGGATCTGCTGCCAGGCTCGATGGCGCGGTCGCGGTACCAACTCACCCACCCACCCTCGGCACCGGGCCCTCCGGGGAGTCCTATGGGAAGAGGTGAGGCTGGTAACCTAGGACGCACTGGAAGGGAGATAGGTGAGTGACGGGACACACCCGGGCGTTGAGGGCATACTCCGCCCACACCAGGTGAGCAGCCCATCCGGAGGGGTCGGTTCGACACAGTATATGGAGAGCCTTGGCCACCTCTTAATTGGTCCGCTCGGCCATGCCGTTTGACTGCGGATGGTAAGCAGATGAAAGGCTGAGGGTGATATTGAGTTTGCGACACATCTCCTGAGTTGACCCGGGAGTTGAATTGAGGTCCTCGATCGGAGAAGATGTCCTCTGGTAGTCCGTAGTACCTAAAGAGGTGTTTAATGATGATCTCTGCTAACTCTGATGCAGAGGGAAGCTTTGGGAGCGCTACCAGGTGATGCATCTTAGAGAACCAGTCCACCATGGAGGATGGTGGTCTTACCATCAAGCAATATTACAGCATTTATAAAACCAAAAATTTTACATGAAATTACCCAAAAAAAACTATTGCCAAATATAATTTATCAGAAAATAGTGTCTAGTAAGTTAGTGTTGTCAAGAGTTGTCAATAGACAAACAAACACAATACGATTATTACACTCACGAACATCACGATGATGATGCTGAAACTATTTATCCTTCACTACTTAAGTACACAGGGTATTAAATAAAAAATGTGGGGACAGTAAGAACATAAGAACTATACAAATGAGAGGAGGCCATTCGGCCCATCAAGCTCGCTTGGGGAGAACTAAACTAATAGCTCAGAGTCGTTAAAATCTTATCTAGCTCTGATTTAAAGGAACCCAAGGATTCAGCTTGCACTACATTATCAGAAAGGCTATTCCATACTCTGACTACACGCTGTGTAAAGAAGTGCTTCCTTAAATCCATCTTGAAATGTTCTCCCTCTAATTTCCACCTATGGCCACAAGTTTGTGTATTTAAACTAATGCTGAAGTAACTATTTGGTTGAACAGCATCCAAACCTGTTAGAATCTTATATACCTGGATCATGTCCCCCCTCAGTCTCCTTTGCTTGAGACTGAACAGATTTAGCTCAAGTAACCGTTCCTCGTATGACATTCCTCTAAGACCAGGAATCATTTTTGTGGCCCTACGCTGCACCTTTTCTAAGGCCACAATGTCCTTTTTAAGATATGGTGACCAAACCTGCACACAATATTCTAGGTGAGGTCTCACCAAGGAATTGTATAATCTTAGCATTACCTCCCTGGACTTAAACTCCACACACCTGGAGATATACCCCAACATCCTATTGGCCTTTTTTATTGCTTCCCCACACTGGCGAGAATGGGACATGGAAGCATCAACATACACACCAAGGTCTTTCTCATGATCAGCTACCTTTATTTCAGTGACACCCATGAAATACCTGTACTTTATATTTCTGCTCCCTAGATGGAGTACCTTACATTTATCGACATTAAATTTCATCTGCCAGGTATCGGCCCAGTCACTAATTAAATCAAGATCCCGCTGTAGCTGCTGATCCGCTAATTCAGTATCTGCTACACCACCCACCTTGGTGTCATCTGCAAATTTCATCAGTTTACTGTATATATTGGTATCCATATTATTTATGTAAATTAGGAACAATAATGGTCCTAAAATCGAACCCTGCGGTACCCCACTATGAACGCAAGCCCAGTAAATAAAACATGAGCAAATGACATAAAATTAATGACACAATTAATCACTTCTTAATCACTGAGAGCTTTCATTGTGATATGAAAAAGATTTTAAAAAAACATCAGTGCTTGGATACAAACTCATGGCTGTGTAGGTGAGAAAAATTGTATACCATGGTGAGTGTTATGTAGACCTGTCAATCCCACTTAAACACTAAGGCTATATGAGTAATGACGGATCAGGAAATTATAAGTGTTTATAGTGTAATTAAAATAAAAAAATACAGACAGCCGATTTCATTAATGCAGACCATTCACCTCTGAAACCATTGTAATTCAAACAACAGTGGTTTGAACTAACATGGTTCAAACTACTGTAGTACTAATAAAGCATGATGGTTTAGGGAAACAGTCATAATTCAGATAATGACCACCTAGCTTAGTGGGCATTAAGGCGTTTAGCGGACTGTAAGTATTCAACATTGTTATGGTCTGTTAAGGCCAGAAATAGTTCCCTTGTTCCTTCCAACCAGTGCCTCCACTCCTTCAAGACCAGCTTCACAGGCAGCAGCTCGCGATTCCCTAAATCATAATTCCTTTCAGTTGGCATCAGGGAGAAGAAAGCACAGGGGTGAATCTTGCAGTTAGTGGGGCAACGACCATAATGTACTCCTGGATAAAACATCAATAGAAGTTAGTGATCCCCAGAAACCGCTGCAGATACGTCCACAGTGTGAGGTTGTGGCCACTGGCTGACTGGCTGACTGCCTTCACTTTGGCAGGATCCATTTGGACTGTGCCTTCCGTGAGAGACAGCCTCTAAAAAGGATATGGTGCATAGGTGGTTCTCGGTCTCCTCAGCTTTGACATAAATGCATTTCCCACAGGACCTCATTGACAAGGTTTTGAAAAACGGCTGGGGCATTGGTAAGACCTAACGGCATTACAATATACTCACAATGGCCAGTGGACATGTTGAATGTGGTCTTCCAATCGTCACCTTGCCGGATCATTAGGTGATAGGTGTTCCTTAGGCTATGCTCACACTGCAGGACAAATGTGGCCCAAATCTGATTTTTTGCTCATATGTGACTTGGATCATATTTTTTCATGACAATGTGAACAGCCACATGGAATCCGTTTTTTCAATTCCGATTTGGGCCACTTCAGTATGTGGTCATAAATCAGATACAGGTCTGATTTTTTTGCAATGCGACCTCAGTCTGAACAACGAAATCAGAATTTATGTGACTTTTTCGTCACTCTCAGTCGACGTTCGTCATAATTCTGTGCAGGTGGAAGTCACCATATGTCTCCGTCAGAATGCCAAACATGGAGGAGAGCACAGAAATCGGCCAGTGGAGGGACAATGAGGTGCTGGATTTAATAAGTATTTGGGGAGATAAATCTGTTCAGGCAAAACTGGAAGGTTCATATTGTAACCGGGCAGCTTTTGAATTAATGAAGTGACGTCTTTGTTTTTGCACATGCACATTATTGTGTCTTTGTTGTTTTGTGCGCATGTGGGCCAGTTCAGTATAGTGAACTGTTCACATTGAAATCTTATATTGCCCACATTAAAAATACAGTAGTGTGAACAGAAAATCAGATTATGAAGATCCGCACACCCTGTAATTTGTCCATGACAGACGATAGCAATGCCAGAGGGTAATGGTTCTTTACGGTGATTTCATTTAAGCCTCTGTAGTCTATTGCCGTGTTACTCCTGGCGAGGAAGTAAAGGCGTCCCCTAGCTGGACTTGTGCCTGGGAGCAGGTCAACAGCACAATCGTATGGACGGTGATGTGGAAGGGACAATGCCCAGGACTTACTGAATACCCCCTGTAGGTCCAGATATTCAGCAGGTACTTTGGAGAGATCAGGAGCCTCTTCAAGGAAGAAGGGGACCACTGGTGACAGAGCGGAGTGCAGGCAGCGAGAATGGCATGACAGGGCCCAATCAATATGAGGGTTATGCCTGAGGAGCCATGGGTACCCCAATACCAGCAGGGCCTGGGGGGAATCAATTATTAATAGGGTAATATTCTCTATGTGATTACCCAATAAACGGAGACTCACTGGTATGGTAGATTTGGTCACCATTGCCATTCTTCTTCCCGTGAGAGATTGAGCCACCAGCAGGACCCTAACTGGTGTGGTTAGTATCTCCCACTGCTTGACCAGGGTGGCTTCTATGAAGCAGTCCTCATCTCCAGAATCAATGAGGGCTGCTAGAGACTGCTGATGTAGCCTCCCAGGCACTAAGGCAGGCAGGAAGGTTCTTTGTGGCGAAGAGGGGAGAGCTGAAACCACGCCCACCAGTACCCTCGTCCTTACTGGTGGGTTGTACCCTTTTATTGGGAGGACATTCGCCGTTGCTGCTCAGCAGGCAATAACAGAGTCCTATTGATCTGCGCCAGCTCTGGCATGAGTTCTCTGAGGTTAACTACTGGATCGACAGATCGAGGAACCTGGTCCCTTTCCTGACGCTTTTGCTCATGCTGAGAAAGCCAATTGTTGATGCGGAGAGCCAAATCAATTAAATCTTCTTGTGTGTTGGGGAGATCGCGTGTAGCCAGTTCGTCTTAAATAACTTCTGATAGCCCCTAATAAAAAGCATCAGACTTCTTGGTTCACCCCAGCTACAAGACATTGCCCGTGTTCTAAACTGGATAGCATAGACCTTAGTGGAGTTGCAATAGTTCACATGCCGCTTCTGTGCCTAATTTGGAGCAGTCAAAAGCATGCTTCATCTCCTCCATGAAGCTGGAAAAGTGAGCACAAAACAGGGCTCCGGGATCCCAGGCTGCTGTCCCCCACTCTCTTGCTGGTCCAGTAAGCAGGGTGATAACATAAGCGGCCCAGGAGCACTTGGTAGGAAAAATGGAGGGCTGCAGCTCGAAAATAATGGAACACTGAGATAAAGGCATGAACCAGTTCCGACAAGCTGGCGTGAAAGGAAGCTAAGGATTCCTCAATCGCTGTCAACTCCAACTGGTGATGCCCCAGGAGGATCCCGTGCTTACCCAGGGCTTCCAAAACTCGCTGGAGACCGTCTTGATCTACTGAGTCCATCTCATTGGTGAGATCCTCTGTTGGGAATGTCCGAAGATAGACACTGACAACGATCAGCTTTGGGTTAAGGTAACTGGGAGGCAAAGCCAAAGACCAGGCGAGGGTCAGGGTGACCAGTGTCAGTTCCAGTTGGATTGAGGCGAAAGTCAAAGTCAGTGTTCCAGGCAAGTGTCGGGCGATCAGCGTCGGTACTGAAAGGGATGGGCAGAAACACGGAATCTAAAATTAATCGTTTAGGTTAATCAACCGATCGGTTGATAGATTAATCTATTGAAAAAGAGTTATTACTGGTAGTCCTGGAGTGCAATATGTAAGCTCCAAAAGATTTGGTTTCACCATAAGTAGCAAGTAGAGACAAGTGGGAACGCAGGCATGGGGAGTCCCTGAATGTCAGCACTCCAGTTCCAAAGGGAGTGTGAAGCTAGAGTGACAGTTCAGTTCATCTAAAGCCAATAGCATCGATCCCCACCCAGCTCTGTACCTCACATTGTAAGCCTAACTGGGAGAGAGTAGTTAGCTAGAGCTAGAACTATGAGGTCCCTATAAACTAGACTATACAAGTGTGTTTTTTGTCTAGAACATTGAGAGTACGCCAGAATCTCACACATCCGCTAGGAGAGTATTCCACAGTTACGGACTGAATGTGGTGCAGTCTGCTGTAGTTATGTCTACTCTAGGTACTGATAGATACCCTACTCTTTGAGAATGAAGCAGGTGAGGAGGGTTGTAAGACATCAATTGATCTTGAGAAGATAGAGCATAGAATATGGCTAGTACAATATTTTTTTTTTAGTTTTTGTAAGAACTGTGGCTGCTGCATTTTCTATTAGCTGAAGTTTATGTAAGGATCTGGATGGGCAACCAGAAAGGAGGGTATTGCCGTAGTCCAGCTTGGCTGTGTTCCTAGATAGTAGAATGCAGTTCTAGTAATACTTCTTGTATGACCATCAAAACAGATCTGAATCAACAAGAACACCAAGATCTCTGACCACTATGTTAAGCTGAATAGGAAGACCATCAAGGTTGAGGTCAGACTTACTTCAAGCACGGATGCCTTTGGACACACATGAACTTTAATTCAATAAAAAAAAAAAATGTGTATAGCTTGTTTTCACAACATTACATTGTCTCAAAGTGGTTTACAGCATCCACGCCCAAAGCCCCCAGTGAGCAAGCCAGAGGTGACAGTGACAAGGAAAAACTCAAAGACTCAAAGAGGGAGCCCATCCTTCAGGCCAGCAGAGGAAGTCAATCGAGCAAGATGGCAAAGTCCCAATTTACATTGTCCCGATCTTAACATTTGAGTTACAATGTGGGGGGCAGGGAGATGATGACTGGCAAGCGCTGGTACTTCTTCAGTTGGCGGGGCGAACAGTATTATGGCAGCAGTGCATACAGGGAAGGCATCACAGGCAGAAGGATGAACAGGCCGGAAACATGTCATGGGTAGTGGAGACGTTGCAGACAGCAGGGTAGGCAGGATATCTTAAAAATTTGGAGTCTATCAGATTGCCAGACAGAGAAGTGTGATTTGTTACTCCAGAGAACACATCTCCACTGCTCTAGAGTCCAGTATACTAATATCACCATTTAAGCTGCTAAGACACATACGGATACTTTTGTATTGTACTGTGAGCACTGCGAACATTAGCCTGAGCACCAGATGAATGGGAGTCTTGCAGGGTTGCTCGCTCTGCCAGCAGTTGGGACGGTAACTGTCATATACTTACGCTGGGCATCAGTCATGAATTGTATTTGTCTTAAGTTGACAACGACCTGTAGTATTTAGCCATGTTACATTCTGAAAAAAAAAGTAGTTGGTTACTGGAAAAGCTACAGCGTTTTTAAAAGTAGCTGCACTACTGATAAGCCACTAAAGTTAAAAGTGTCGCTAATTGTACTGGACTACTACACAACACTGAGTATAGCTGTTATGTGATCTTGTTCATTTTCCTTCCTAGTCTATAGCCTAGCTGTGGCATTCTGAACTAGTTGTAGGCAAATAAGTGATGACTGATTTCCTTATGAGACATCCAGGCCGTAATGTCTGTCAGGCAAGCAAGTAAATTCAAAGTGAACGGTAACGGGCCCAGCACTGATCCCTTTAGGACACCATATTTAATTTTACTGGGCTCTGAGATTCATTATCCACATAGACAAGTTGATAATGATCTGTTAAATATGAACTCTTATCTGTGTGGATTTGCATGATAATCCTGCATTTCTTCCATTTCTTGGGGCTACAGAACAAAGAGAAGGAACGGATGAAGGAACGGGAAAAGGAGGCCAGAGAGAGAGAGGCGAGGTACAGCAATGGCCATCTGTTCACCTCGCTCACTGTGTCAGGCACCACCCTCTGCTCTGCCTGTGGAAAAAGCATCACCGCCAAGGAGGCCCTCGGTTGCCCCAGTGAGTAAACACTCCAACTACATCCTCAACACATTCTTGAACGGCTCTACCTGTACCTTACCTGTACCACATCCTTCAAGGGCTCTATCTAATAGTGTTACAGTACCACCAGACAGTAACATTGCTGTCTAAAGCCGTTACGGTACCTACATACAAAAAGCCACTAATACTGTTACAGTACCAACAACTTCTAATTCTGCTATTTAATACTGTTACAGTACCACATCCTCCAATGGTTCTGTTAGTGTTGTCACAATGTCGACACCATACCTCCATAAATATTTCAACACCAATACTTAAATGATACCACAGCAAAAACTTAAAAAATCAAGGAAATTAATGAATAAATAGATGACAGAACCCTGATTTTTTTTATTATTAATTAAATAACATATTTTGTCAATATCGGTCAAATGTAGCCTTTGTCAGAGGTGCAGAGCAATACTGAACATGTTTTTAACAAAGCTACATTTTTTCAGTTTCAGCTGTTAAGCTATATAGCTATTTAATATGTTTTAATACATTTATAACACTGATAATTACATTATTGTGAATAATTTGATCAATGTCTTACATGTGTGTTTGTGTGATTTGCTCTTACAGTTTTTTTTTATTTGCAAGATATCACTTAATAACCAGCAATATATCTCCTTGGCATAGGTCTGCACTCTCCTGAGCACAGTTTGTAGTAATAGAAGATATTTACACAAATGTACTGCATACCATGATTACTTTAGCTGAAAAGATTACCTAAAAAGGCAAAATAAAATTAAACAGTTAGGCTGTCTCGCAAACTGAAGTGGTAAAATGACAAGTTGTGGATAGTTGGCAAAAGCACTTGTACTTGCAGCCACGGCTCTCTTGTAGTGGTGTGATGTTCGCAAATGAATTGTTTGTGGAGAAGGAGTCCCTTGCAGAAACAGTACTCTCATGTTCTCTTCCCTACAAAGATCTGTTCTTTTTGTTCTTCCGATTGTCCTCAGAAATATGAATGCTGCTTCCATCCTTGACTATTGCCTGCGAGAGCCAGTGTGGTATGTACAGTAGGGTTGTGCTGAAGGGGGGGATATGATTGGCTGGAAACTAAACCCGGGACTGAATGTGCAGGAGTTTATGAGTTGGTGCAGGAGTGAATGAGTTGGTGAGCAAGGCTGCTGAACGAGAGAGCCATACCTCGGTCGTGACTAACGTACACCATCTACTGGTGTAGCATATAGCCTACATGTGCAGTGATTTTCTTTATGTTGCAATTGGATTTTAGAGATGCGACATTTTCACAATTTAAAACGATTTAAATCAGCGTTTGCCCTCGTTAGCTGGCTGTTTGATGAGCAGTTAGGTTTGCGTTTTTAACAAACATGACTACGTAGCTAAGGTAACAATGTTGAGAGACAGACTTTAATCAAGGAGGAACATACCTGGTAAGCAAGTATACATTCGCCGTATAAGGCGATATACATAGCAATTTCTTGTCACAGCAGCACAAATGCATTTTAATTTTATGTGCATTTGTGCTGCTATGACAAGAAATTGCCGTGCATATTGCTTCATATGGTGAATGCATACCTGTGTATCTGTTATATGCACCCTTGACTATAATTCATTAGCAAATATTATTTTTTTCACATGACTTTATTGGTGATATTTACCTTACTCCATAGCACTATTTAGCCTAAATAATGGGATTTTTTGATATATTGAAACATAAGTATTTCAAATATGTTTTATGCAAACAGGAAGTGCCACTGAACAGGTCGGTGAATAAAACGGAACAAATCTTTTAGGTGAACTGAATAAAACAACCTGTGTCCCAAAAAGGTTGAGTAGTTTCACTCATCACTACTCCCTTCTCTGTGAAAGTTGCAGGGTGAGAGAAAAAAAACGGTTGGCACGTCCACTGTGCCTGTTGGGAGAGGAAGAGAAAGTCGAGCTAATGACCCACTGCTGCACAATGAGCAATAGGGAATACTCATATGGAATACTCATACAGAATACTCATACGGAATACTCTTAAATATCCATAGTTATAAAATAGAAAATAATATAACTCTTTACAATGGGGTATATACACTCGCCGGCCACTATATTAGGTACACCTTGCTAGTACCAGGTTGGACTCCCTTTTGCCTTCAGTACTGCCTTAATCCTTCGTGGCATAGATTCAACAAGGTATTGGAAACATTCCTCAGAGATATTGGTCCATATTGAAATGATAGCAGTTGCTGTAGATTTGTCGGCTGCACATCCATGATGCGAATCTCCCGTTCCGCAACATCCCAAAGGTGCTCTATTGGATTGAGATCTGGTGACTATGGAGGCCATTTGAGTACAGTGAACTTATTGTCATCTTCAAGAAATCAGTCTGAGATGATTCGAGCTTTATGACATGATGCATTATCCTGCTGGAAGTAGCCATCAGAAGATGGGTGCACTGTGGTCATAAAGGGATGGACATGGTCAGCAACAATACTCAGGTAGGCTGTGGCGTTGCAACGATGATCAATTAGTACTAAGGGGCCCAAAGTGTGCCAAGAAAATGTCCCCCACACCATTACACCATCACCACCAGCCTGAACCGTTGATACAAGGCAGGATGGATCCATGCTTTCATGTTGTTGACACCAATTTCTGACCCTACCATCCGAATGTCACAGCAGAAATCGAAACTCTTCAGACCAGGCAACATTTTTCCAATCTTCTATTGTTCAATTTTGGTGAGCCTGTATGAATTGTAGCCTCTTTTCCTGTTCTTTGCTGACAGGAGTGGCACCTGGTCTTCTGCTGCTGTAGCCCATCTGCCTCAAGTTTCGACTTGTGCGTTCGGAGATGCTCTTCTGCATACCTTGGTTGTAACGAGTGGTTATTTGAGTTACTGTTGCCTTTCTATCAGCTCGAACCACTCTGGACATTCTCCTCTGACCTCTGGCATCAACAAGGCATTTTCGCCCACAGAACTGCCGCTCACTGGATGTTTTCCCTTTTTCGGACCATTCTCTGTAAACCCTAGAGATGGCTGTGCATGACAATCCCAGAAGATCAGCAGTTTCTGCAATACTCAGACCAGCCCGTCTGTCACCAACAACCATGCCACATTCAAAGTCACTTACTGTAAATTACCTTTCTTCCCCATTCTGAAGCTCGGTTTGAACTGCAGCGGTTCGTCTTGACCATCTCAACATGCCTAAATGCATTGAGTTGCCACCATGTAATTGGCTGATCAGTAATTTGTGTCAACGACCAGTTGGACAGGTGTCCCTAATAAAGTTGCCGGTGAGTGTATATGTACAGAGTGGAAATATATAAATATATGTACAACACTGTGGAATTGCACTCAAAGAAATATTGCACGTAAAAAACACTATGGTGTACTGAATGTGTGTGTTTTGTTAGTCTATGTTTGTGTGGTCAGCTGCAAGGACTTTGTTATAGAGTCTGACAGCAGATGGAAGGAAAGACCTTCTGAATCTCTCCTTTCCATATCATGGATGCAGAAGTCTGCCACTGAAAGAGCTGCTCAATGCTGTCAGAGTCTCCTGCATGGGGTGGGAGATGTTATCCAACAGGGATGAAAGCTTAGCCACCATTCTCCTGTCACTCACAACCTCCACCAGGTCCAGAGGGCATCCTAGAACAGAGTTGGCCCTCCAGATCAGCCTGTTCAGTCTCTTCCTGTCCATAGCAGAGATGCTGCTGCCCCAGCAGACCACACCGTAAAAGATGGCTGATGCCACTAGAGAGTGGTGCTGCAATTGGATTTTAGAGATGCTCTGATCTTTTTTGTAAAGTGCATTTGTGTTATGAATCCAGTCCAGTTTATTGTTCAGGTGAACAGCAGGGTACCTGTAGCTCTCCACAGCCTC
Organism: Brienomyrus brachyistius; assembly: GCF_023856365.1. NCBI lineage: Eukaryota > Metazoa > Chordata > Actinopteri > Osteoglossiformes > Mormyridae > Brienomyrus > Brienomyrus brachyistius. The sequence goes on along the minus strand of NC_064555.1, from coordinate 10,963,127 downwards.
AATGTCCATACCCTGGATGTTCAGTGGTTGCAATGCTTGTTTGTGCCTGCGGAAGTCTACCACCAGCTCCATGGTTTTTCCAGTGTTAATGTGGAGGTAGTTATGCTGGCACCAGTCCACAAAGTCCCGGGTCAGTGCTCTGTACTCCTTGTTGTCCCCGTCAGTGATGTGGCAGACTATTGCAGACTCATCAGAGAACTTTTGCAAGAAGCAGTTGGTGGGGTTGTAGGAGAGGTCTGCAGTGTAGATAGTGAAGAGGAACGGTGCCACAGCCATTTCTTGTGGTGCCCCCGTACTACAGACGACCCTGTCCGACACACAGCCCTGAGTACTCACATACTGTGGTCGGTTAGTGAGGTAGCCCTGGATCCATGTGGAGAGGTGATGGTCCACTCCTGTGTACTCCAGCTTGTCAAACAGGATTGTGGGTAGGATGGTGCTGAAGACACTGGAGAAATCAAAGAACATGAGGGAACGATGTAGGATTTGGATGACAGCATCATCTACCCCAATGCCAGGCTGATAGGCAAAAAGTAAGTGAATGGGGTCTAGTGATGAGCTCATCAGAGGCCAAAGCTGTGCAAGGACCAGCCGCTCCAGGGCCTTCGTTAAGTGTGATGTCAGGGCCACCAAACTGTAGCTGTTGAAATGCTTTGGATGTGGAGTCTTCGGCACTGGTACCATAGAAGAGGTTTTCCAGAGCTGTGGTACTCTCCCCAACTTCAGGCTCAGGTTAAAGATGTGCACAATTACCCCACACAGGTGATCCACGCAGAGCTTGACAACCCTTGAGCTGATGCCATCTGGACCCGCTGCCTTCCTGGCTTTCATCCTCCTCAGTCCCTTCCTAACCTGGGTGGCTGAAATAGACAGGCTGGAGCCATGTGCTGGATGCCATGGTTGGGGGGGAGGAGCAGGGACTGTGGAAACGATCTGAAGTATAGTGTAGGTGTGAAGTGTCTGAGGTGGAACAAAGGTGGAGGTGGGAGTGTCTGTAGCAGATGTTGGAGACTGCATCCGGGAGGGCAGTATCGGTGGAAAGGCAGGAGCAGATGAATCAAACCTGTTGAAGTGATTTAGTTCATATGCTTTAGTTCATATCTCCCCACCGGCAGAGAGTTCTGTTTTTTGTAGCCTGAGATGGTTCTAAGGCCTATCCAGACTCCACTGACATTGTTCTGCTGAAGCTGGTTTCCCATCCTTTGCCTGTAGCTATCTTTCCTGTCCCTGATCAGTCTTCTCATCTCCTCTTTGCCTCCTGATTTGAAGTCCCTCCTCTTCTGCTTGAGGATGGCCTTGATTTCTGGGGTAGTCCAGGGTTTCTTGTTTGGGAAGCACCACACAGTCCTGGTAGGTACGGTGTTATCCACACAGAAATTAATGTAGTCCGTAATGCAAGTCACAAGGCTGTCAATGTCCTCCCCATGGTCATCACAAAGCACTTCCCACACAGTTGACTCAAAACAATCCTTTAGAGCCTCCTCGCTCTCCTTCGACCATCTCTGCACTTAGCGGGTGACTGCTGGCACATACACAGGGACAAGGTGCACCAGGTTGTGATCTGATTTTCCCAGGGGAGGGAGAGGTGATGTATTGTAGCCTCTCTCTTGTTGGCATACAGTAAGTCCAGTTTTCTATTGTCTCTGGTGGGGCATGTGATATACTGGTTGAAGGTGGGCAGTGTGGAGTCCAATGATGTATGATTAAAGTCACCTGTTATTAAAAACAGGGCTTGTGAAAACCGTGTCTGCAGTCTGCTGATTACAGAGTGGAGAGAGTCACAGGCTGCCTCCGCATTAGCTGGGGGGGGGGCATACAGCGTTATTCCCTGGGGAGATAGTATGGTTGCATGCTAACGGCCAACAGCTCAGTGTCTCTGCTGCATAGTTGTTCTTTCCCAGTGATGTGCCCAGAGTTACACCATCTGTCGTTCACAAACACTGCCAGTCCCCCTCCTTTCCTCTTACCGCTCTCTTTTGTCCTGTCCACCCGCGGTAGCTGGAACCCGGGCAGCACCATGTTCGTGTCTAGAGTTAGCGGTGTTAGCTCCTCTCGAATGTAAACAAAGGAGCCACGCACTGAGTCATCAAACACGGGTGAAAAAAGTAAAAAATACCAAACAATGGCCAAAATTATCATGAAACGGTAGTGCATGGCGTCCGATTTAAGTTATAAAGACTAAATTAAGAAGTAAGAGAATAAAAAATAGAAAAATAAGAAAGAAGCTCAGAAATGAGCAGAGCTGTCGTAAGAGGCTGCCACTCTCCTGGAAGTAAATATCCAGAATTCTCACTAACACCAGGAAAGCAGAGCATATCACACTGGCTCTTAAACACACTGGTTTCCTGTACATTATAGGATTGATTTAAAAATATTATTACTTGTGTACAAAGCACTAAATGGTCTGATTTGCCTAAACATTATAAGGCATCCAGACCCTTGAAGACTCAAGGTTTACTTGGTGTTCCCAGAATAAAGACAAGGCAGGTGACCATGAATAGGACAAGTGGTTACAGATGGAATGGAATGTACCTAGTGATCACATAACCCTAATACTGACTGAACTTCAATGGCTCCCCATCCCCTAAAGGACTGAGTTCAAGATCCTTTTACTTACTTTTAAAGCTCTTCATAAACTTGCTCCCAGTTAAATGTGTGACCTCCTCCTTTCCTACTCTCCTTCCCAGTCTCTTCACTTTTCTTTACGTTTCTATTTAGTGTTACTCCTGTCTGCCTCAGCACGATGGGTTGTAGAGCCTTCAGCTGTGCAGATCCTAAATTATGGAACTCCCTCCCTCTCCGTAGTCGTCAGCTGTACTCTATTGCAACATTCAAATCACATCTCAGAATTATTTTAGTACGTTTTTTTCACTCCCTTGACCATTCCCATTCTCCTCCCATTTCACTCGTGTTCACCATATGTCTAGTCCTGCGCTTTTGTACTGCTGTTTTATGTTTTACCCCCAGGTCGACAAAATGATGGTTGTGAGTTTCTGGAATGATTATTTTGAGGGGTTGTGAGCTGAAAAGTTTGGTAAACCATCGTTTAGTGGATTATCCATATATGGATATATCCATATATATGGATGGCATGTGCTTGTTTGTGTATTGGGGGGAGAGTAATTCTGATATTGTCATATGTCCCAACATTTTCTAATTAAAATGTTGCATATAATTTTTTAGACATCACCCAGCCCTAATTGGTATCAGTGAGTACTAGATAGTGAGCATTGATACTCATACTTGGTCTGAAAAAAAGGTATCATTACAGCCCTACTCTGCAGATGTTTGCTTCAAGAATCGTTAGAGGATAGAGGAAGACTACTTCTATAACTCCACGTTTATGGGAAAAATACTGAAGGCTAAATATTGGTCCTTAAAAAGATCTACTATATATTAGTCTTCAAAACTTTGTACCCCATTGTCCCACAAAAGTCAACATTGCTTGCACTATGGTTTATTGGAAAACATGCACATTTAGGACACATCATTTTAAATGAAGTGTTGAAATAGTGACAGACTGTCTGCTTGCACCAAGCATCCATCCATCACCGTAACTTCTTAAACCCAACTGGGGTCACCAGAGCCTATCTCAGGAACAATGGGCACAAACAGGAACCAACCCTGGGCACTCACCAACACACCACAGGGCCAATTCAGACTCATGAATCATCCTGCTTACACTTTTGGACCATGGGATGAAACTGGAACCCCTAGAGGAAACCCACATGAATACAGAGAGAACATGTGAACTCCACACAGAAAGGACCCGGGACCAAACCCAGGCCCTTCTTGCTGGGAAGCAGTAGCACTAACCGCTGCACCACTGCACAGCCCTGTACCAGCCATAGTTAGTTAAATTTATGGTTAATGAATGGTTAATTCATTCGACACACTGTTTCAGAAGCATTTTGAGTAATTAAGAGTAATTTTCCCTTGTAAGTAGCCTCCAGGCTAGGTTCCGAATCCCCTGTGATCCTGAATAAGACAAGCAGTTACAGAAAAGGGACGGATGGATGGATAGATGGATGGATGGATGGATGGATGGATTGATGGAGAAGGATTTTTGTTTGTATTTCCAGGTTTCTGTAATGGCTTATTTTGATTTTCATTCACGTGTGATGACAACATTTTTAGGCTAAATATTTAGTTTGCAGCTTATTTTAAACTTAGATGAACTCCTTGGTGCCATTAGCTATAACTTATAATTCATCTCCAAAAGGCCCTTAACGTTGCCTGCTTTGCCTGTGGTCTGTACCGTTGAAACATAGTGCAGCACCTTTACGACCTTCCTGTTGTAATGTACCCCTCTGGATTTAGAACCATGGTGACATCAAATGTGGAGGCATTGCCAAGTTCATGGTCGCAAGGAACCCCGTAAGATGAGGGTTGGGGAAAAAAAAAACATAAAACACTTAAAATGTGATGATACCAAAATTTTTAGCTGTTGATTGCTGATTTACGTTTCGATTGAACTTCATGTGTGTAGTGAACTATGTGAGGTTGCATTCCAAAACGCTCAGGTAAACCTTAACACGCTCAGTCTACACCCTGCTGTGGAGGACGAATAAAACTAATATTTACAAAGTGAGAACAATGGTGGAACAGTAGCAAGGCCTTCCTTGTTTATTCTCTATTGTTTGTACTAATTTTGAAATCAATCAGCTATTGAGACCCATCACCACCCACAGTCTAGCCCTTGCTCCTCCAGACAAAGGTCATAGTGTATGTCTGCTGGGCTGCTGCAGCTGGGGGGGGAGATGATGAGGAAGGAATGGGGAGCATAGCAGAGGAGTGAAAGCAGGAAAAGGACAGCAGGAAGGAAAATATTCTTATTAAGAGGAAAATGAAATGTCGAAAGCCAGCTCTGATGAATATGCATTGGTTCAGGACTTTGAAAAAGAAGAGTGAAAGAAAGGCTGAATGAAAAGAACTGGGTGAGGTGAAAATTAATTTTTAAAATAAAGAAAATACAGTGGTACTTCAGAACTTAATCCGTTCAGAACTTAGATTCAAATCCTAAAAATAAGAACATATACTAAACACATCTAAGCACATTTATCAAAACAGTAATTTGTAAAGTAAGAAAATAAATGTATCCAAACAATGTGTAAAGTTTAAAAAAAAAAAAAACAATTACGTCATGCATTTTTTTCTTAATGGCTTCCAAAAGGATAAAGAATGTACCCCAACACTACCAAAGCCATGCCCCAACACTGTGCCAACACTAGACTATGCCATGTGATCCATTGTTTATTTTTCTTATTCTATATTCGTTAATTTGTTCATAAAGTTTTAGGTCGTAACATTTGTACAATTATTATGTAACTTTTTGGTGAGCAATGGCTACCAAAATGATAAAAAGTACAGTGCATTACCTGATACAGTATTTTCAATAAATAAAAAAGCACTATCACCAACAAACTATGCCATCACAGCGAATGTGAGGCTGAGACTGAAGCGTTACCCTTTGTTGCCGCTGAGAGATGCGCCGCGTAAAACATTTCCCCGCGCGTACAAGTTATCTTAGGTCGGTGTTCACGGTTTGAGTTCTAGGTAATTTTTTTTTTCAAACCGGTTGGTTTGACTTTAAAGAAACTGAAGCAGTATGTTCTGTTAACTAGCTAACTAGCAAATATCTTCTGACTTTATTTGTTAGTTATTTAGTATTGACACTTAGTAATGCTTATTAATGTATGATTTGTTAGCTCATTAAGCATTTCAGTATTTACCAATGTTCTAATCATTAGTGAATGCAGTAACTCATCATGACTCAGGCATTAGTTGAACTATTAATGTATGCTTATTTGTGTACCAGTATTTTAATGTGTTGCCATTTTATTTGCATAGAGGATTTTCACAAGTAATGTTTACTGCAAAGTCAACATTTGTAAATGTTAATTACATATAATAAAGATCTCAAGCGATTAACTGCAAAGTTTGGATCTTACTATTATTAAATAATTAAATAAGCACTTGATTATGAAGTGACTGCATAGTGGTCTCTGGCTGCTTCGGCTCAGCTTCTGTCTACCTAGGAGCCTGTCACAACACTATGACCAAATCCATAATTTAATTATGCAAGTAAATAAATCTTGTAAATAAATGTAAGTAAATCTTATTCTAAAACACTAGAACATAAAATAAATACAGGCTGTATAAGCAGGTGTAGAAGTAGATGTTCCAGTTTGCTGTTTGTTTGCTGATGTTGTTTTGCTGTAGTTGTAAAGAATGAAGATGTTAACGATTTGTTTTCTGCATTGTGGTACAGCTTGCAGTGTTACCATCCACAATCGCTGTCGGGATACTCTACCTAACTGTGCGAAGATGAAGCAGAGGGTAAGAAGAATGAGGGCTTGGGTGGTGGGTTAGTATAAGATCAAGGTTGGGCTTTGGTGGTGGGTTAGTATAAGATCAAGGTTGGACTTTGGTGGTGGGTTAGTATAAGATCAAGGTTGGGCTTTGGTGGTGGGTTAGTATAAGATCAAGGTTGGGCATTGGGTGATGGGTTAGTATAATATCAAGGTTGGGCATTGGGTGGTGGGTTAGTATAAGATCAAGGTTGGGCATTGGGTGGTGGGTTAGTATAAGATCAAGGTTGGGGAAACACTAGATCAAATATTTATGGATTTTAAAATAATATTAACATGGTGGGAGAATGGTAGCAGTAGCTGACGATGGAATTTACTTGTTACTCCAAGTAGTTTATATTATATTTATATTGAATAACACTACTGTCAGACTCATGGTCTCTCCTGCATATATGTTGGCAGCAGCAGAAACTGAGCCTTGGGAGGAACAGCTCAGCCCTGCAGAACGTCACCATGAGGACCAAGAGTGAGTTCCTCATCCTCTGTCCTGTTCTCACTTCTTTAAGTATGACTTCTGTCATCTACAATCCTTTCACTTTTAATCTTTTGTACAAGAGTACAGCTGTTTTATCCATCACATACTTAAAATGTACAACTAGATGTTCCTGTATAAATGGGGTGGCATATAGCTCAGTAAATTGTGGATCTGTGTCATGGGTTCAAAGCCCATAGCCAGCAGAATAGTCATATCATTGGGCCCTTGAGCAAAGCCCTTAACTGCAACTATTCCAGTGACGCTCTCTGATCCGCACTTAAATGTCATTTTTGACCAAAGTGTCTAATAAAAAATAAACATCTATATAGAAACTGTTAAGTTAAACTTGAAACTTTTGTTTTTAAAAGCAGTAAAAGTAATATGATAACTGTTTTGAGAATGAGTAGCACAAAATCACCTCTCTGGTCCCTCTTTCTTCATTTCTTTTTGGAAGAGGTGTGAAAGTTACACGTGTTTAAAACCTTGTTTTGTGTCCCCACCTTCACATGCAGCCCCAGGGTTAAAGGAGAGGCCCAGCTCAGCCATCTACCCAGCAGACAGCTTGCGCCAGTCCCTGCTGGGCTCCCGTCGTGGCCGCCCTGCCCTCTGTCTCTCCAAGAGCGTCTCCACCAATAATATCACAGGGTGAGCCAGCTTAGCAGGTGGAGCTGCGTGAGGCTGGTGGGATGGAAAACAAAGTTACTGCCCTGATCAGAGCCTGGAGCACACAAGTGCCTTACATGATGTGGTGCTTTTATGGAGTGTCTTTTATTTATGTTGTTACATATCCTTTTCTGTATTGACCTACATATTAACTGCAGTACAACTCCAAGTTGCTATTGTGTTGTCATCATGCATATAAAATGCTTTAGTTGTTACATAGCATATTTGTATGTGTATAGGAACCTCAATGAGGACTCCAGCCTGGGGTTACGCAAGATTATCTCCCAGTCTACAGAGTCACTTAACTTTCGCAGTAGAGCCATGTCCATGGAGTCTCTCAACGATGAAGGTGAGCAGGGAGGATGTTGCATTGGGGGCAGAGATTAACTCCAGGCACTCTAAACTATGTGAAAGACATAGCTGAGAAGTTTGAAAGTGAGAAGTAATTACCAGAAATTACCCCCAGAAATGACCTTACCACATCTCAGTGGTTGGTATTGCTAAATAGCATCTTTTTTTATTGGTTTTGTTTGGTATTCTGGCTTTTTCTTTCATAATAAACCATTTAGTTTTACTCTGGATCAGTAAGGCGCCAGTTTAAGCACTAGATGAAAATTGGGGCTGAACAGGTTTAGAATATTTGATCTTCCACAACAAAACAGGAACTGAATGAAAGAAGAGCTCAGAGTACTGCTGACTCGCTGCATCCGTCTTTCCTCTCCTCTCCTTAAGGGGAAATGTACTACACCTCCATGCTGGAGGAGCTGCAGCTGGAGGGCCGGGACTTCGAGGCAGACTCATGGAGCAGGGCAGTGGACTCCTCGTATCTGCAGACACAACGGAAAGATGTCATCAAGAGGCAGGACGTCATCTATGGTGAGCTGTACCCTGAACCCAGAGGCACATTAACATAGTCAGAGGCCCCTGGGCATCAGCCTGGGTGAGCCCATGCATTAAAGTGCCTCTCCCTGGGCCGCATGCAGTATGCCATTCTGCATTACTCTTTGGATCTTAGCACTTGTTAACTAGTAGCTTTTCAGAATGTTCAGCAAGCCTGTAGCTAGTCCACATACTGAAGCTTTTGTGTGCTCTGTGGGTTAGGACTCTGAGCCCATGATTGGAAGGTCCATCCCATGGCTACTGGATTTTCCCTTTGAGCCTTTGAATAAGACCCTTAACCCTACTCTATCAAATGTATATCCATCCATCCATTTTCCAAACCGCTTATCCTACTGGGTCGCGGGGGTCCGGAGTCTATCCCGGAAGCAATGGGCATGAGGCAGGGAACAACCCAGGATGGGGGGCCAGCCCATCGCAGGGCACACTCACACACCAGTCACTCACACGCACACCTATGGGCAATTTAGTAACTCCAGTTAGCCTCAGCATGTCTTTGGACTGTGGGGGGAAACCAGAGTACCCGGAAGGAAACCCCACGATGACCCAGGCGGAGACTCGAACCCGGGTCCCAGAGGTGTGAGGCAACAGTGCTAACCACTGCACCACCATGCCGCCCCCTCAAATGTATATCACTTTGGGTAAAAGCATATTCTAAATGAATAAATGTAATGTAAATGTAATGTCCCACACACTCTTTCTCCCTCAGAGCTGATCCAGACAGAGCTGCACCACGTGCGCACACTGCGTATCATGGAGGGTGTGTTCCGGCGTGGCATGTTGGAGGAGATGCAGCTGGAGCCGGGGGTAGTGCATGCCATCTTCCCCTGCCTGGACCGGCTGCTGGGCCTGCACACACGCTTTCTCGGTCAGCTGCTGCAACGCCGCAGCCAGAGCCTGGCGCCTGGCAGCACTAGCAACTTCATCATCCAACAGCTAGGGGACCTGCTTGTGGAGCAGGTAACATTGGCCTGTGGGAAGGAGGGAAATGCATGCTGGGAAAGAAATGTAGCTGTAAAATGAAGGCATCCTTTAAAGCAGGGGTCTCCAGCTCCGGTCCTGGAGAGTTATCGTCCAGTAGGTTTCTACCTGGCTTCTGATGAGCCACACCTGTTCTCAGATAAATACTAGGAACAGGTGTGGCTCATCAGAAGCCAAGTGGGACAGAAAACCTATTGGATAGTACCTCTCCAGGACCGGAGTTGTTGCCCCCTGCTTTAAAGAAACAACTAATAATTGTTTATAATTCTGGGCGGCAACACAAGTTTGTCAGAGAGGGAAAGACATGGTCCGCCGAGGAGCCTGGAAAGTGTGTGAGAGTTCCTGCTCAATACCGTGTTGGACTCACTTAAACCCACATGTTCTGTTGGCCCAGTTTTCGGGCCCATTTGCAGATGAGATGAGGAAGGCCTATGCTGAATTCTGCAGCCGGCACCTGAAGGCTGCCAAGCTGTACAAGGAGCTGCTGGCGAGGGACAAGAAGTTTCAGCACTTCATACGGGTGAGGGAGTGTGTGGGGGGTTATGTGAGTGCAAAAAAAGTATTATATATTCATGTACACTACTGTGTAAAAGTCTTAACAAATAAAATGTTTAAAGCTATTTATCTGGATAGTAAGTGTATGTTTGCTCAAAAAAACTAACATTTTATTATTATTATTATTATTATGTCTTTTAAATGTGATTTTAATACCTTTTATTTAAATGCGTTCTGCCTTTGTGAAGCACTTTGAATTGCATTGAATTGTGCTATATAAATAAACTAGCCTTGCCTTGCCTTGGAACATATGGAAATTAAGAGTAACAAAAAAAAAACTACCAAGAACTACTTCTGTTCTCCGAAAAGTAACCGATATCTTGGTAGATGGCTAGTAGAAGATCGCTTCAGTTCCCAACCCCAGCCATTCCATGTATTTATTCAATTTTACCACTAACTCAATTAATGAATTAACTTAATTAGTTAAACAACTGAAAGTGGTATTGATTAGTCAAACAAGGTGGGATAGTCAGGCATGAGAAATTTCCGACTTTTGACGGAAATCCGATTTTTTTATTGCCAAAAAGTTGGGTCCTGAGATTCATGCAAATCTGCAATAAAAATAATAGGGGGTAGGATGGGGGTGGGGCCAATCTCCCTAGCCCCGTTTTTGATTGCCAGATCAAGCTATGAAGTCCAACAGACGCCTTGTAATAGGCGACCCAACGGCGATTACATGCCGAAGTCGCATCACGAACACTCATAATTTATGCGTGATTACGTCGAATACATTCCCGCCGAAATGGAGTTCTCAATCAGCACGATAGTAGCATGACCTTATTAGGCACTGAAGAGAACCACGTAACATATCGTCTGCACGCATGGCACCGTGGGACTGCATTCCATAATATTAGTTTTTCTTACGTCAACTATGATTGGATGAGCACTTCGGCACTAACCAATCGACATGATCGGTCCAAACGGGTCACGTAGTGAATCCGTGTGTTAACTTGCATTGTCATGCATGCAGTCGCGATCATCTGTTATTGTGATTTAACTTCTAGTTAAATATGTGGTGGTTTCTACCTGTTCATACACCCGTCAATGAATTGGAGAAGTCTGTGAAGAATAAATTCAGATGGATGTTTTTGTGTTTTTGAATTCCAGTAACTTTCAAGAGACCCTGGATATGATAGGGACTGTTCTTGATGATGACCTTTCATTTTTGCTCTTATACATATTTACAACATTGATGGTACTACCAAGCCAGTTCCCCTTGCATATACATTCAAGTGCATCTAGTGAGTCTGTAAAATGAGAAAGTTATTGATCTGGAGGAGTTCTTTGATCTGTATGGTTGATCTTCTCGTATTGTGACTGTTCTTTGTTCTCCATCAGTGATAGATTATGAACTGAAGCTGAGGAATGTGTAATCTGTGCCAATTTCATCACTGAAATATACTTAAAATCACTTCAAATAGACAGGGAATTTTAAAAAATTTTCGAACTCGAGGGGGGACACCCCCTTCAAGCAACCCCCACTCGGGCTTCGCTCTCGACTCGTCTGCTTTCGGCAGACTTTCCTATTTTTGTTCTAGGATTTGTTCTCATGCCTGGATAGTGGTGGAGTCACAAAATGCATTGATTTATTGGTTGGTTACTGCAAATACTGGGGTGACTGTAGGAGAAATGCTAAGCTGACACACTTTTATAGACAAATCATGCCTGTAGTTTTACACCAACATGATGATCATTTATACATTATTTTCTTTGACTACCCAAGATGTTTGCAGTGTACTGTATATTATTATTACTATTATAATTAGTTTTGTGAAAAACACTCACTGTCCACTTATTAAGTACCCCTAGGGTTATTCCATGAAGCTGGATTAAGGGAAAGTCTGGCTCATTTAAGTGGGAGTTCCGTTCCATCAACGTGTTTTAAATGAATCCCAGCTGAGCTACCATGGTAACTTAGGCGAGTGAACAGGTCTGCTCCGGACCAGGTTAACTGTCTCATTTAGTTAAGGGTTGTCTCAAAGAATGTCCGACGTGTGGGAACAGATTCCCAAAAGATCGTTCTGTCAGACCAAATTCTGCACTCTCATTACTCATGTCATGTAATAAATATATAAAGCCTATAAAAATCACATCTCAGCATTCCAATTAATTCCAAAATAATTAAAATAAAAGTGTACCCATATTGCCAAGGTCAAACATGAAATGCAATGAAATGAAAAAAAAAATCTGTTAAAATAATATGAATAATATGGCCTCTCAATCAGTCTACATCCACACCAGCCCTCCACACAACAGGCTCCCCACCACTGGTGTATACTCTGACATGCTTTGCTATATGCTATTGCTGTTCGTTCTGACTTTAAGCATGATTTCCATCCACTTCGGCAGAGGGTGAGTCGGGGCCAGCTGCTACGTCGCCATGGTGTGCAGGAGTGCATTCTGCTGGTCACCCAACGCATTACCAAGTATCCTGTCCTGGTCCAGCGCATCTTAGATAACAGCAGTGGTGAGGCTCCTTGTAACCATGGCACTATGCAGTCCATATCTAGGCTTGTGATTACGGTGTTAGATATTCAACCCAATTAAGATTCTGATCCAACCTGAAAGATGATTTTAAAATATGGACAATGCTGATTTGAAAAATGCTGTTAATATTTTATTTGTTCTCAGTTTTTCCACTTGGGGGCGCACTACAGTGCTAATGGGAATAAAATACACTGCTCAAAAAAAGAAAGGAACACTATTTAATCAGAGTGTAGCATCAAGTCAGTTAAACTTCTGAGATATTGATCAGGTCAGTTAAGTAGCAGAGGGGGTTGTTAATCAGTTTAAGCTGCTTTGGTGTTAATGAAATTATCAACAGGTGAATTAGAGGGGCAACAATGAGACGACCCCCAAAACAGGAATAGTTTAACAGGTGGAGGCTACTTCTCTCCTCATCTTTTCTGACTATTTTTTGTTTTGCATTTGGATACGGTCAGTGTATCTACTGGTAGTATGAGGTGATACCTGGACTCAACAGTGGTTGCTCAGGTAGTCCAACTCCTCCAGGAGAGCTGGACTGGGCCGTAGAAGGTCCTTAACCCATCAGCAGGACCAGCATCTGCTCCTTAATGCAAGGAAGAACAGGATGAGCACAGCTAGAGCCCTACAAAATAACCTCCAGCAAGCCACTGATGTGAATGTCTCTGACCAAACAATCAGAAACAGACTTCATGAGGGTGGCCTGAGGGCTCGACATCCTCTAGTGGGCCCTGTGCTCACTGCCTGGCACCATGGAGCTCGATTGGCATTTGCCATAGAATTCCAGAATTTGCAGGTCTGCCACTGGCACCCTGTGCTTTTCACAGATGAGTGCAGGTTCACCCTAAGGAAATGTGACAGACGTGAACATTGTCAGGCTTCATACAAGCACTTGGGGGGCATACAACCTACTGGGTATGATTTTGAGTTGCTGCAATGAAATTTCGCCAAAATGGACTAGGCTGTCGCATCATTTTCTTCATTTTGATTTTCTTGGTGTCTTTGAATTCAGCCCTCTGTAGGTTGATAATTTTCCTTTTCATCAAATGATGTGTGGCATCCTTTTGATCCTAACACATTACCTAGTTCATATCAGTATAGATATCCAGCATTATTTTCTTTCCCATTGAGATCTGATGTGTTTCCAAAGTGTTCCTTTAATTTTTTGAGCAGTGTGGTGACAATTGTTCCTCACCATGGTGAAGAATCCAACGGTTTGCAAGGACAACTGAGAACACTCAAAATGAATGAATTGCTGATGAAACTAAAGAGACAGCAGTTAATTTCTGTTTGGAGCTATACTGTAAGAGCAATGATGCAACGATGAAAACCATCTGCCTAATTTCCAAAGCAATTACTGTACTTTGTACTGTACTTTGGGATGACCTGCCTGCTCAAAACTTTATGGCGAAAACTGCCCCATGTCTGAGGAGAAATGCAGCTTCAGACATGAATTTAGACCCTGCCTGTATTTTGTGTTTTTCCTATATTCATCATCACTTGGTAAATAACTGCTTAAGCTGCACTGGATGTCAGATAAGAACATAAGAACTATACAAACGAGAGGAGGCCATTCGGCCCATCAAGCTCGCTTGGGGAGAACTAAACTAATAGCTCAGAGTCGTTAAAATCTTATCTAGCTCTGATTTAAAGGAACCTTTAAACATTTAAAGATGTAGGTGCCTGGCATCTTCTTGGGCTACTCAGAATGTACCATGCTATCTCATTTCTTGCATGAATGTGACATTAGCCTCCTACACATGGATTTTTTGGGTTCAGCCTTCAGGATTGGACTGGGTGCAACATGGCCCATTACCTAGATAGAGTGTGACACCCCAAGTTTATTTGAACAGCAGATTGCACTCTACTTGTGCAGAAGTCGGATGATGGAAAGTAACCTGGTCTACTCCCCCATCCCATGCCCATAGGTAGCCAGCAGGAGGCCTCTGCTCTCAACCAAGCGCTAACGCTGATCCGGGAGTTGCTGACTTCTGTGGACCAGCAGGTGCTGGAGCTGGAGCACAGCCAGCGGCTGCAGGAGATCCAGGCCCGGATGGACCCGCGGGCGGAGGCCCAGGTGCGGGGTGGAGGGTTGTTCCGCGTGGCCGAGCTGATGAGGCGGCAGCTCATACACGAGGGAACGCTGCTGTGGAAAACCGGAGGATCCCGTCTGAAAGGTGGGGAGGGGGCAGAGTGTAAGCTGGGCATGAGGGGTGTACGTGTGCAGTGTGTGCATCATTGACGCTGCCCTACCTATCTCTGCTCGCAGATGTCCAGGTCTTACTGATGACAGATATCCTGGTATTCCTGCAGGAAAAAGACCAGAAGTTCATTTTCCCCTCCCTGGTCAGTATGACCTGATGAGCACAACCTCTCCTGCTGGCTGGCCATATCCTACAGTTCCAGCTGAATAAGCCCTCTTGGTTTCTGCCCCCCCCCCCCCCCCCCCAGGACAAGCCACCCATCCTGGCCCTGAGGAACCTTATTGTGAGGGACATCGCCAACCAGGAACGTGGCATGTTCCTCATCAGTGATGCCGCCCCGCCAGAGATGTATGAGCTGCATGCATCTTCCCGGGACGACCGGAACACTTGGATGAGGCTCATTCAGCAGGCTGTTAGCAGGTGGCTGATGTGATTCCTTCACACCTGTTCACACGGCCCTGTCACTCACAGTGTGAGCTGTGCATTTGACTCTGTCTCTCTCTTTGCACTGCAGCTGCCCATCCAGGGAGGTTTTCCCACTGATTGAGACAGAGAACAAGGCCCGACTACGAAGACTCCGAGGTCTCAGACTCCATGTCTGCTGTTCAGGGCCGGCTCAGTCCGTTCCTGGGCCTTAAACAAAATTTGATTAACCAAATTGTTATTCGTCATCTTCCTTTCCATTCTGACAAGCTGCTCAGATGCCCTGGTGGCCACTGAGCCCCAAGCAACCACTTAGTTTGCTTCTGCCTTGTGCAGGCCCTAATACTATTCCATATGAATCTCTCTGTAGTTTCTCCTCACTTTCTCTGTAGGTTAACCACAATCTCTCTCTGTCCCACAGCTGATATCCAGCAGAAAGACCGGGAGCTGCTAGAGCTTCTGCAGGAGAGGGTGACCCTGTTCTCAGAGCTGGCAGAGGTGACAGGGGTCACCCTGCCTTCCAGTTCCCAAAATCTCTTCAGAGCAGACAGTCCCCAGGCCCCATGTGGGGAGAAGCTTTTGATGGAGGCCATTGCAGAGGGTGCGTGAGTCAGAGGGCTTGGACAACCTGGGGACAGATGGAGTACTACTTACTCTAAATAAATCTGGACACAAACAGAAGATTATCTCATAAATCAGTAGTCAGTGATTGCAATGTATTAACCCATTTCTGCTTTTTATATTGAGCACACAGAAATGATCCCTATAGAGAAGATTTAATCCAAAATGCTGTAAAAACCTATGGATAGTAATGTTGAAGCTCTCTCTCTCTCACTGTCCCTCTCTCTTTCTCTCGGGCACTCAGTGGACAACTTGAGTGAACTACTGATGGGCTCCATTGCTGATGGTGTCCAGCCACCTTGTTGTCCCAACAGTGACCTGAACCACAAGGGGCAACTAGTGATCAGTGAGTGTCAGTTGCTTTGTTTAACAGCTGCATTAATGTAAGGCCCCACCCCACTACCCCATTTTTTTTACTTTTTTTTTCTACAACTAATTCATTATCCATAGCTGTTATTAATATGCTTCATAATTACCAGTTCCCCCCTTTTCTCATTGACAGATGGACAGATGTTGTCCATTAATGGAACACTTGACAGCCCATCGCATAAGGTGAGGCTGAGCTGTATCATTAGTGATTCTGATTTCCAGCTTATGTTCTACAGGCCACTTTGTTTATGTGTATGCGTGCGTGTCTGCATGTGGGTGTATGTGTATGTGTGTGTGTGTGTGTGTGGGTTATGTATATATTCCAATGTGGGGACCAGAAAATGTGACTAAAACCTTTTTAGCGTTTTGGGGACCTCTTCTTTGGTCCCCCCAAGTGGAAACTGTATTTTATAAAATTCAGTGACTGTAATCAAAAAACTTAAAAAGTCTGTGTTGTTACTTTTGGTGAAGGTTAGGGCTGGGTAGGGTTTTTTCCACAGAAATGAATGGGGAGTCTTTACATGTCGTAATATTGTTTTGTATTTATCTCCACAGGACAGAAATGGGAATCAGCTAGAGGACAGGGCCTTGAAAGAGGTTTGTTTAGCCTGAATGGCATTGATCACAGTTACTGTAGATACACCTTGTTTTCATTGGTAGGTAAAACTTACAGTAGGAGTTGCCATAGTTGTGCTGCCATAAAAAGTTGATAGGTACAGTACACACTAGTGGCCAAAATTGTGGAAACACTTTCAATATATAGAGATTGCAGAACTTTGTTCCAATTACTCTAGTTACTTATTTAATCATCCAGTGTATGATATTTGTTAACATTCTTTGCTTATAAACATTAAGGCCAATATTCATGTTGTAATTTTTAAAGCGTAATGCCAAAAATGCTAGGTATTTTCATAATTTTGGCCACTAGTGTAGACTTTAAGACTGTGCTCTTACTGTGTTATGCTGTGTGATGCTGTTTTCCTTTAGGAGGTGTGTCGTAGACTGGTGAACCTCAGTGCCCAGCTGCATGCTCTACAGGTCAGTTACTGCTCTACTCAAATGAGTTGAATTTACATGACAGTAAATAAATTTCCTAAATATGAGTAATGGTCGTCACAAGGGTTGGTCATCACAAGTGAAAATAACCTCCCAGGAAATCTCCCAAAGATTTAAAAAAATATATAAATAGCGTATTTCCAAGCTGAGTCACTTTCCTTGTGCTGCTTTAAGTGGTTTCTGCAGTAGTAATGGGGAATAATGGAGTTTCAAGAGCTGATCTCTCTTCTAACAGATCCTATGACCTGTCGTCCTGCCTTTTTACTTACAAAATGTAGATGCATCCACTCACCTGATCATAGTGGGTCAGCAGCACCAGGCACGTTGCATGGATATGAATCCATTGTTTGGCACACATTCACATGTCATGGATATTTTAGAGGTGCAAATTCACCTGAGAAATTCTGCCCTTGTAGGCACTAACCATGTGGCCTACCCAATTCTTTGCTTCTGTTTCAGGGAGCAGTGATACGCCAGGACTCCGTGGTGGAACTTTGCCTTCAGGAGGGCACAGTCTCTCCACTTGTCCTGGCTCCAAGCACAAGCACAGACAAGGGACTGACCCAACTGCAGCCAGTGCAGCAGCAGCACGGCGTCTCACAAGCAGTTCAGGTGAGAACCAGCACTATGAGACTGAACTGAAGAGGACCAAGGAGGTACTAAGATGCTAAACTGAAGCAGGACATGTTTGGGCCAAAGGCACAGTTTCAGCTCAGGGGGGGTATTTTCTGTACGTCGCTTAAATCATCCGAGATCAGATGCCTCATCTTGGATGAGTTAATGCCGGTGAAACTCATCTGGGATAAGTCAGTTTTTCAAATGCAGCTGTGTAGTAGATTAGTCTAGCTGGATCCATTCATCTGAGATGATTGCGCGTGCCCATTCTGCTTGAAAAGCCCATATATATAGAGTCTAGAAAACCTGATCCTGGCTTCCACAAAATGTCAAAGAATAGTTAGGGTTAGGGTTATTGTATTTATCACTTGAATGTAGTATTACGTTTCCAATGTTTCATTATTATTATTTTGGTCATAATTACCAATGAAATACAAGCATTACAAGTTAAATTGAAGTACAAACACAACATTTCATTCAATTTATATATATGTGTGTGTGTGTGTGTGTGTGTGTGTGTGTGTGTGTGTGTTTGTTAACTTTATGTATATGAAATGTAGGAAATCTGTAATATTTATAAACCATTCCTTTTGAAGCTAATAAGAAGAAGGCAGACAAATCCTTTGAGAGTTCTGGGTAATGAGAATATTAGTGTGATTTTTAAATTCTTTATAGAACTGGAATTTTATTGAGTATGCATTACCTGCAACGGCGTAAAACGCCTCTTTAATTGCCTGCACTCGCAGGAGTCTGGGAAAAACAGTTGTGAATTGCCTGGCAAACTATACTCTTTGATACATTTTCTGCATCGCCTACAGTATACAAAAAAGTGCCACTTGTAAAATATTTTAAGGCAATGCACAGTGTCCGTGTGGCTGTGAGAGCCCGACTTCACCTAGTTGAACTTCTACTATATGGAGCTAATAAATTTAGGATATAATATTCTCCCCAACCCCCCCCCCCCCCCCCCCCAATGGATGGATGGATGGATTGATGGATATAATATTCCATCTCGGCTGAAGTGTTATCTTTCAGAATATCATCAGGCAACAATACAGGATCTTGCTGTCTCAATGTGAAATGCCCATCTTATTATTTGTGTACTGATTACAATTGGTCACTCATACATGAATGGCTTATACATCCTGACCAAACAGGTTTTGTCAAGGGTAGACGCTCAGCCAATAATACGCGTAGACTATTGAATGTTATAGACTACTGCTCCATTAACAAATTATTTATATTATATCTCTAGATGCAGAGAAAGCATTTGACAAAGTAAATTGGAAATTTCTATTTGCAGTTCTACATAAATTTGGATTTGGTTCATCCTTCATAAGCTGGATTAAAACACTATACAGCTCTCCAAATGCACGTGTTAGGACAAATTAACTAATTTCTCAAAGCTTCCGTTTGCAGAGGGGCACCAGGCAGGGCTGCCCGCTCTCTCCCTCGCTTTTTGTTATCTTCATTGAGCCACTAGCAGCGGCGATTAGACAAAATGTAGATATTAAAGGAATTCAAACAGGAAAAATAAACCATAAGATAAGCCTTTATGCAAATGACAAATTACTCCTTCTTATGAACTCACCAACCTCTCTTCTTAGGACAATATCACTTATAGATAAGTTCTCATCTATATCAGACTGTTCCGTCAACTGGAACAAATCAACAGTTTTGCCTTTGAACTGTAATTTCCAAAACACAACTGCTACTCCGTTGCAGTCGGGTAACCTTAGATATTTAGGCATAAATTTTTCCACCAGGCTCTCAGACTAGGTACAGATGAATCACATTCCAGTATTAAAAAAAGTAGAAGATGATCTCATGCGATGGAAATCTCTACCTATATCACTCATGGGTAGAATTGCCACCATTAAAATGATGGTCCTGCCTAAAATCAATTACTTGTTCTCACTGATCCCTAATAAACCCTCTATTGCTTGGTTTAAATCACTAGACTCAAGCATCTCATAATTTTTATGGAAGAACAAACCATCGCGAATAAGCTTAAAAACCCTACAAAAAGCTAAGGTAATGGTGGTCTAGAACTACAAAATTTCTATCACTACTTCTTAGGCAACAGATTGCAGTATTTATCAAATTGGATTAAATCAAGCTCAGTAGACAGTCCATGGCTAGACTTAGAACAAGCAATCAGGGCAGAAGTACAAATCTCTGATCTACCCTTTATAAGCCCTAGCATTAAGCGTTATAACTGTTTTAAAAGCCTTAGTATTAACACGTCATTGACAGCCTGGTGGGAAAGTTTAAAAATAACTAGGTCTGCACTTATCCCCTATAAACTATTTAATCCATTATTCAGGCGAGGTTCAATCCGAATTAGCTTAATTTAGAAATACCTCCATGGGTACTTTTGAAATCTCTCTTGCCCCAAATTATAATCAAAATTGTATAAGTTATTGTCAAAAGTAGATGACTCAATTTCCCTCCCAACCTCAAAATGGGAGCAAGATCTATCCATTGATCCAGAGCAAAACTTTTGGAATCAAATATGTTTAAACACTTTCAAAATGAGTAAAAATCCCAACTTACAACTTGTACAATACAAAACTCTCCATAGAATACACTACACAGGACAAAGGATGTTCCAAATGGGCCTTATATACTCAAACCAATGACTCAAGTAACTTTGTGGAGAACTACATGCATGCAATATGGTCCTGCACACTGGTGCAGAAGTTCTGGCAGAGGATATGTGAAGATCT
Source organism: Brienomyrus brachyistius (assembly GCF_023856365.1). Taxonomy (NCBI): domain Eukaryota; kingdom Metazoa; phylum Chordata; class Actinopteri; order Osteoglossiformes; family Mormyridae; genus Brienomyrus; species Brienomyrus brachyistius. The sequence continues at coordinate 10,942,684 of NC_064555.1, read as the reverse complement.
ATCAATATGGTTTAATTGTCATATCCCAACCTCACCCACATTGTGCATTTTAGGTGATGCTAGTGAATTAGATATGGCGGGTAGCGGGGTTGGGGTTGGGCCCTCGAGCTATGGACGTCTAGTGGCTTCTTGGGGCTGGGAGGCTGGGGGGCTGTGGCTGCTGTCTTGTAATGTCTGGGTGTCTGCCCTGGCTGGTGCTGGTAGGGGGGGAGCTTGGGCGGGTGCTGCCTGGTGGTCATGGGGCGTTGGGTTTGGAGTGCTGGTGGTCGGCAGGAGCCGGCCCTGGACTGGGTGGTTGGCCTCTTCAGTGCGGGAGTCTGGCCATTTCCTTGGTGGGTGCCTCCCTGCGCCAGGGTGGCCTGTGCTCCCCCCGGGGTGCTGCTGGGGGGTCGGGCCATGTCTGGGCATCCCTGCGTAGTGTTGGGGGTGGTGTGTCTCAGGCCTAGGCTAGTCTGCCACAAATTTGTTGTCGAGTGAGTGACTGTTTGAGTGCGGGCTGCCATTCGGGGATGGGGGGGGTGAGTTTTGGCGCTGGCAGTGCCCTGGGGTGTTGTCTCTCTTTTGCCAGGGGGTGAGTAATCTGCCCCTCTCCCCCCTCCAGCCCCTCGCCCCCCACATTCAACAACATGCCACGCACACATGTAGGACCTCGGGTTGGCATATGCAGTGCATGCTACAGTGGGGAGGGCCATTTATATGGCCTTATTCACTGTGCTGCACGGCCTTCTGCCTCCCCCTGTTTTAATTGCACTTTAGTCATCACATACCAGTATACACACAGGGCCTTGGGGGGGTGGGGGCACTACTCAGAGGCTGGTGATATCACTTGCCTCTGTGCTGCTGCCGCCCCCCAATTTTATACATTGATATACATTGAGGGTCTTGATGGGGGGGTGATGTGGAGGAGAGCTGTTCACAAGCAGCGCTCCTCTACACTTCCCCCGTCAATTTTAAACTCATCTTAGTTTCTCAACAGTAATACTCACCCCTTCACTACATACAGTCACATACATCTCCACACGCATCCAACACTCTACCTCTCACATGTGCAGGGGTGCGTTTGCGGTGTGTCTGTGTGGATGGTGGGGGCCTGGGTCCGGGGCTTGCTGCTCCGTCCTGGGTGCAGTTGGTCTCCTGGGCATGGTTGCTGGCCCCTTACCTTGGGGTGGTGGCCTGGGGGGCTTGGGCCTCTCCGGCGTGGGTGGGACTCTCTACTGGGGGATGTTCGGCCCGCGGTCATCTGGGGTCCTAGGGGCCCTGGCCTTGGCTCGTGCGAGAGTGGCCACATCCTCGTGGGGTTTGCTGCTGGTTGCCTCTGGTTCTCTCACAACGCACGCACAAAACACACGCACACAACGCACGCACACAACGCACGCACAAAACACACTCACAAAACGCATGCACACAACACACCCGCGTACACAATCCTGCATGTCGCCTACACAATTGAGCACGCATGTACATATTACTTGCACGTACCCCTCCAAGCACACAAAAAGATTTTATATGCTTGTATAGTTGTGTTACTTTCTTCAGTCTTTATTTTTGTTTGTGTTCCTGAATTTATCAATTTCTGCGCTTCTTTCAGATGCTGTTGATCTTTTGCCTTTCTTTCTCCTTCCCTTTCCTTTACAGATGCAGCAATTGGAAATTGTGTTTTCTACACTACTCATATCACTCCTGACTTATGTTTCTCACTTACTCTTTTTTTGTTCTTTTCTTTTATTTCTTTTTCCCCCTCCTAATCTGTCCCTCCTCTTTGGCCAGCTCAGCCACTGCAATATTTTACATGTGCTAAAAATGAAATAAATAAAATAAAAATAAATCGATCAACATGAGGGGCCTATACAGAGCTTATAGAGCCCCTCATGGTAAAGCAAGCATGTTTGGCACAGCAGTGCATTCAGACCATGATTTTGCTTGCTGCCGGACAGGACAAAAGGAAAAAAAATGAATGGCGAGGCCATGACTCCATGACACTGATTACATGTGCAAGCTAATCCTTGTTTACACAGAACAAACCTGCTCCAAGCAGGTTTGAGGATTTGGATGTGCCGCTATGACAACACATCCAACAAGAGTTTCGAAAAACCAATAGATCTAGGATCATGCCAAATCGTCAACAATTACATCCGGCTAAATGAGTAATCCATGTACGAAAAATACCCTCCAGGTTGGTTTCGGGATCAGTCCAGGTTAGTGTCTAGATCAACTTTGACATGCTTTAGGATATGTCCAGTCATATATAAAGATTAACTAAGGTGTCACTCAGGATCAGCCAAATCATGTGTAAAGATCAACTCAGGTTTTTCAGGATCAGCCATGTTAGCAGAGATTCAGAGTTTTTTTCCCTGTCGCTTCTTATACAGGTCCCTCCGCATGGCCAAGGAAGCAACATTAAGCTCCTACCTGTTTGTCCATCACAAGAAGGCCCCGGTGTGGCAGCAGAGCCATTGGAAAAAGGAGATGGCAATGCCCCCACCCAGCCTGGCAGCCCAAGGGGTTAGTGCAGCAAAAACATTTCACCCTATAGATACATTTAACTCTATATTCAGAACAATGTTGTTTGTCCCACCCAATATTTTCCAAGATTTTGCTTTCAAAAATATGAATGAACTTTTAGCAAACGATTTCATTAGAAATGCATTATGATATAGTATGAGATCATTTAGGATAATGTGAGAGGACGGATTTCACTTAGTCACGTAATGGATATGTCCCTGTGCCCCCAGTACTGAGAAGACGGGGGAGGTTATGCTGTTGGATCAACCGTTCCATTACCCTAGTATAAACTATATTATTTACCCTAGGTAAAAAATATTATTTTCACATTACATTACTTTCTCAAAATTAAACATTCACGTCAAAAGAATCAATATCTCTGTATCAATCTGCACACCCCACAATACATATTCAGGCTCTTAGTCTATTGCCAAAAGCGGATTCGGCATTAAACCTTATAACTCCGATACCACGGTAAAGTTAGCTTTACATATAGTTTTCTGGCTGTTGTATGAACAGAATCAAGCAACAGATTTCCACATTTCGTTATGGGCGAATTTTAATTACTATGTCAGTGTTTACAGTTGCACTTCACACTCAGTAGGCCTTGCTGTCTTAGAGGCCTACAATCGCTGATGATGATTAGTCACAGTGCAGTTTCTAAATTATATATAAATGTATAAAAATGGGGCGGCACGGTGGTGCAGTGGTTAGCGCTGTTGCTTCACACCTCTGTGTCGTCGTGGGGTTTCCTCCGGGCCCGGCTCCAGATCCCCCACAACCGTGTATAACAACCTGTTTCAGAAAATGGAGGGGGCGGCATGGTGGTGCAGTGGTTATCACTGTTGCCTCACACCTCTCGTCCCAGGTTCGAGTCTCCACCTGGGTCACGTGTGTGGAGTTTGCATGTTCTCCCCATGTCGTCATGGGGTTTCCTCCGGGTACTCTGGTTTCCCCCCATAGTCCAAAAACATGCTGAGGCTAATTGGACTTGCTAAATTGCCCGTAGGTGTGCATGTGAGAGAGAATGGTGTGTGAGTGTGCCCTGCGATGGGCTGGACCCCCATCCTGGGTTGTTCCCTGCCTCATGCCCATTGCTTCCGGGATAGGCTCCGGACCCCCCGCGACCCAGTAGGATAAGCAGTTTGGAAAATGGATGGATGTATAAAAATGCATAATCTGATAAGTAATGTACATTGTACTGCATCCATTCAAAGTACGAAGAGTAGAATTAATTAATGGACTAATGACTTTAAAACTGAATAGCTGTCACTCACTTACAGTCATTGGTAGTGAATGGACACATTGCAATTCTTAATAAAAATATTAGGTTTAGTTCCACTGGGTTCCAGAAGTGATTACTAAAGTGTCCTGGCCACGCGAAATTATCAGGTGCGTACAAGAAATTATTAAGCGTGCAGACAAAAGTATGAGCATTTTAAGTTTTTGCACAGATCCCTTCAGTGGCTCTGTAATGCATTGTCACTTAAATTACATTACAGTTAGTAATGTCACGATCAGTCGCGGGGAGAGCGGTGATCGTGCGGGCAGGTGTGCAAAAAGCAGGCGAGACATGCGAAATCGGGGCAAACTACGGGGTTTATTGGGGAAAAGGGACCAGGAGACATTTACCACAACAAACTACAATGACGGACAAGGGGAACAGGTCAGACCAGGACTTAAATACACAAAGACTAATCAAAGGAAGCGGACACAGCAGGAGACGATCAGGGAAGCACACGTGGGTAATCAGGGGGCGTGGCACACACGAGGAGCGGACGAGCCGGGCATGACAAGTAACCACTCCAATTTACTGTCAGTGTCTGCAGAGTACATTTTTTACCATGTGTAATGGAAAACCTGTGATACTCCTTGGTCCAGACTTTCTTTGTTGCTCAGTGTAAATAAATTATTGCCACTCAAAATATAAACATGCTCACTCTTAAGAGTGACATAAATATAACTCCATATTCTACAGCAGGGGTGCCCAACTCCAGTCCTGGGGGGCCAGAGTCCTGCACATTTTTGGGTTTCCCCTCATTTAACACACCTGATTAAACTCCTTGTGCTAATTACCACCCAGCTTTTGAGCTGAATCATTTATTGTGGAACAGGGAAAGAGCTGAGTTACACAGGGCTCCAACCCTCTAGGACTGGAGTTGGGCACCCCTGCTGTACAGCATTATCTTTGAAGCAGCAACCCATAGGAAAGTGTAAATCCCAATATATATGATTCTGTTAAATCTGTCACTTTGTATGCTAATAAGGTTAGACATTGGGATACTTAAATGTCTTAATCTAAGTCTCTGTTTTTCTCCTGTTTTGACTGAAGTTTCTTGGTAGGAGGATTTCTCATAATTGAGTCACCCATACTTGCTTTACTTTGTAAAGTTTGATTTATTAATTACATATCAGTTGTTTGACCTTTTTTTAATACAAACTTCAATGAAAGTGGATGTAGTCACTGTAGTAAATGCATGGGTATTGAATCTGGTAAAGCATATTTCCCCTTACAGTTTGGTCTTAAATTCTGCTTGAAGTGGTATTAAAAAGGGCTTACAAAGTCTTAAATTTCAGATAAAAATTTCTGCAGACACCATGAAGTAGCTGTGCTCTGTATTGAACTCTTCAGATCTACAGGATATCCCAGAGGAAGGCGAGAGTGGCCCAGAAGTACGGGAACCCCAGGCCGACACAGGCCCCTCCTGTAGATAACCACATCTCTGCCGGGATCCAGAACCTGCAACTGGAGCTGAACCCGGAACTCAGTACCAAACCCACTGGACCTGAATGCCTTCACCCAAATTTCAGTCTGTACCTCAAATGTTGCATGTGCAGTAATCACCAGCCTCCATTTATGCGCTTTTGACATACGGTACAAGTCATAATTGATCATGCTATATGATGTGACATTTGCCTTTGTCTGCATTTCGTCACTTTCTGTCTGTTTCTCATTCTTTAAAAAGATGCATATTATCTAACAATGTTTCAGCATTTAATGCATTTAAAATGTATTAGTCCACGTCTTCTTAATTTCATTTTCCTGTCCATTCTTGAAAAAGGCTACTATTTACTGTTTTACTTTTTGAAGGGAGATAATGGAGAAAGATAAAAGAACTGATTTACGATTCTACAAGATCCTTGGTGTCGATAAAAAATAAAAGCCATGAGTCTTTTTAGAAATAAAATATGAAGGAAGCATCTGTGTCCCTCTATGGCCTTACATGGCTAACAAAGAATTAATTAGCTGCACTAACGACAGTAAAATGCACAACATGCATTCTGCTAATAGTATTAGTCAAAATCAAAAAAGCAAAAGGTTAATGAAATCACTTTTGTTATTATAAGGAAAAAAAACACAAGCAGAGTGAACTACTAATTCAAAGAGCTGCTGCCACAGTTTGACATACTTTTTTAACGGTAAACTAAAATAAAAAGCACCCAATATAGACTGGGGATCTAAACCAGGTAGCAGTGCAGAGTATGAGGTTAAGCAAAGATTAACTTTAAAGGGCTCTGATCACTTCTTCAGAGTCAATAAGAACATTTGTATTGTATAAGTGGATTTATGTTATTTGTTATATATTATACGTAAACTGTGTATCTGTGTATAAATATATTAGCATTATTTTGAAAATTGAGTAAATTCTTGTACTTAGAATTTTACACTACTTAGATCAGTTTTCTGTGTTTGGCCGTCATGCATGTTTGTATACAAATTTAAATGTAAAAGCTGGTAGACTTGATTGATGGCACCTGGGCATTTTATGCATGACCTCACAGCACCAGTACAGTGCAGCATTACATTTAAAATGCTTTTTTAATTGTACTTTATACTATTTACAGTACAATGTGCAGTACCAGCACTGATAGCACCAGCACTACACAGATCAAACTATTTTAATAATCTGGCTCATTCAGAGTATTTCATACCTCATGACACTTTAATATTGTGGGATTTACTGACTTTGACTTAAATGTCTGAATTATTAAACAGCCTGTCTAGGTAGACATTGAAACTAATGTAGAGTTAATGCTAGTGTTTCTGTTAGAATTCACAGTGAAATGATTGCAAGGTCATTGTGTATGTAACAGAAACACTGGTTGTGAAAAAGTCTATGTAGCACAGGAGGAACCTGCTATCTGCTGTCGTAATGAGCAGCCAATTCAGGATATCTTTGACTGTTTCTTTCAGCTGGTTGTTTTTAAGCGATGATTTGTATCTATGTTTGTAAATATATCCGCTGTACTTGCTTTAATGCAAAGAGCAGAAGAACATTCAATTGCTAAGCAATCAGCCAGTATTGAGTATGAACTGCTCTGATCACCAGGACTCTAGAATCACTACTGGTCAGTGTGAGAAGGGTTCAACTTTTGTAAGTTTCTGTTTTTGAATATTTGTCAGTTTTATACCTGCAGTGCGCACTGTGTATTTCAATTTAACAAAACCAGTCTTGCTGACCTAAGAAAACTGTAACTGTTCTGTTTTCTGGCTAAAAAAAATTGTTTTTGTGCCCTAATGCTGTACTTTGAGAGTGTCCCTCTGTGTATGAATTGAAGCATTTTAGTTCAGCTTTCTAGTTTGCTAGTGTTGGTTTGTTTTAGCAAGCTGGACTTGTCATGCATTTCTCAGGCCCTCAGGAGCCTGTGTAGCTGGTAATAAAACTGTTCTTAGAATGATGTCATGCTGTCCTTCTATGTCTTTACAGGCTAGTTTTATTGTGGATATGTACATTACAGCAAAACATTTTTCCAGCCACTAATCTTAATTTTACATGAATTTATAAATATTTTTTCTTCAGCTGGGGAATTTTAACATTTGTGATGGTTAAACAGTGAAGAAAAGGATTATATGATATATATTGTTTTCAAGGGGAAATTTACAGTATTTGCATACTAGCAAGGAACCTAAAGTACACACATACAGACAAAAAGACAGATTGTCAGGACAGTACACACAGTGCACATAAAGTACAAGACACACAGTACAGATAAAGTGCACACAAACAAACAAAAAGCTGCATAACTCAGACAGTACAAACTGCAGACAGTACTGTGTACAAAATAGTTCTTGGTTAGCTGTAACCCCCATGGCAGATTTTTCCTAGAATCAGAACATGATTTAATGAATTTTATATACAGTATAGCACTAGTAGTAATTTTAATGTAAAATTATCTTTTGCATATGCACCAGAAACATACAAACGAATATAGGATCCAAATACAGATTTGTAATGGAACCAAGGGTTTCTGAGTCATTTCTTGTCATTTAATACAATTAATGTTACATTTGACTGACATATGGGGTTCTAGTTTTACAATCTAACGTAAGGTGTAAAGCGCATAACACAACTAACATTTATGGGTGTATCCAAATCCATTTCACTCTTTTGATGCCAGAAAAACCAGACTTTGTGCTAGTGCAAGGAGCAAAAGGGTTGTCCTAACTCTCTTACTTATTCAGAGATGTGTTTTGGGCATTACATGCAATGAACCAATAGGAAAGGCACATCACCTCACCATTAAAAGGCAGAAGTGCATGATCTACAGCGGACTATTACAATAGCACGTTTGCCCGGCAAACAAAATCACTTTTCATCCGAGGATAGGAATGTGCTTGTGAGCTAGGTGAAAATGTGCAAGCACATCATCGAATGGGAGTACCACTGTTGCTCCTATGCCTTTCGAGGTGAAGGAGGCATGGGATGAGGTAACAGTGATTGTGTCCTTGTTTTCTGGAATCACCAGATCATCCACGTAGTGCTGAAAACAGTAAAATGATGTCAGAAGATGGGGAAACAACTGGGAATGGGGACCTAATTTTCAATTTAATTTTATTTGTGTAGTTCATTTTCACAACATTACATTTTCCCCTCCCAAAGTCCTCAGTGAGTAAGCCATAGGCGACAATGGCAAGGAAAAACTCCCTAAAAGGAAGAAACCTTGGGAGAAACCAGACTCAAGGAGGGAGCCCATCCTTCCGGCCAGCAGAGGAAGTCAATCGAGCAAGATGGCAAAGTCCCAGTTCACACTGTTACAATCTTAACATTTGAGTCACAAAGTGGGGGGCAGGGAGGTGATGACTGGCAAGTCCTGGTACTGCTTCAGATGGTGGGTTATGGCAGCAGGGCATACAGGGAAGACGTCACAGGTAGTGAAGATGTCGCAAGCAGCTGGATAGGCAGATTTTGATAATTTGGGGACTCCAACCAGCACATTCCAGGAGTAGTAGGGGAAATAAAATGCAATTAGCCAAAGTAGGGAAGACTAGAGGCCGTGCTAACAGTTAGAGGAGTGCAATATGTAAGCTCCAGCAGATATGGCTATGGCAGCATACGTAGGAGGGAGAAACAAGTGGGAACACAGGCATACTAACTACTAACATACAACTAGAGTGACAGCACTGACAGTTCAGTTCATCCAAAGCCAATGACACCGATCCCCAGCAAGCTCTACATTCCACACTATAGGAGGTAGTAGGAAGTAAGCTAGACTAAACAAGTGTGTTTTAGTCTGTTCAGTTCAATTCAATTAATTTTTATATAGTGCCTTTCACAACAGAGTCATCCCAAAGCACTTTGCATGGATGAGTTGTGATCCATAAAACATCATTAGACATAAATACCAAATGGGACAAGGAAGAAAATAAATTTAATTTAAAAAGCCAGAAGACAATGGAGGAGAGGAACCAAAAACTCCCAAGTAAGGAGAAAAAAAACCTATGGGGGTCCAAGGTCAACTGGCTGCCCAACCCCCCTGGGCATAATAATATCACTGAATACAGAAAAGAGTGGAGTGGCATGCTAAAAGCTAGGTATAAGCTGTGACAAAGTCCATCAATGAGTCCATTATCCACACTGGCCAGTGAAGGATGACCAGAGTCCATGAATAAGTCTTTTTCTCCACGCTGGCCTATGTCAGGTCTCCATGAAGGCTGCACCCATGATGATGCAGTTCATACAGTAGGTCCCATTTGTGATGTCACCCCTCCATGGGATTGAACCAGGACTCCAGCTCCGACAGACATATGGGAAGGAAGAGAGCATGGATGGACAGAACATGTGTTGACACATGAATGGACATAGTAGAAAACAGCAGCAGCAGCAACAGCCGTAGTTATGGTGTGTAGGTTGCGGGTAAGCTAAACTGAAATAATGGGACAGAGACTGAATCGGGATCCTAAATAAGTTGGTAAACCATTCCACAATATAGGGGGCTCTGTAGCACGACCCACTCACTTTATTTATACATGTATGTGGAACGACAAAGACACCTGCACTCTGTAATCTGAGTGGACGATGCGGCTTGTAAACTTGAAGTAATTTTGTCAGGTAGGCAGGAGCTAGACTTTTATGTGCCTTATGTATAAGTAGGAGAACTTTGAAGTCAGCTCTAAACCTAACAGGAAGCCAATGCAGGGAACTAAGAACAGGGGTTATGTGTTCAAACTTCCAGCTCCTGGTTCGAGTTGCTGCATTTTGAATACAGTGCAAGGTATTTAGTGTGCAGTGTGTGCTCCCAGATAACAAGGCATTACAGTAGTCTAAGCTATTGTATATAAAGGCATGTATTAATTTCTCTGTGTCTTGAACAGTAAGAAATAATCGAAGTTTGGCTATTTGGCGTAACTGTAAAAAGCACGCATTCGATACTGCACTTACATGTGCTCGCCAGTTGGGGCTGGAAGGACATTGTCCACTTTTTTCCCACTCTGGCAGTAGCCTGCTTTGAGAGGGTTTCTTGGCCTCCCAAGAGCAACTTCATTTTATTTTATTTATTTATGGTTCATTAGGAAGTTAGTCTCGGGTAAGTAATTGTTAATTTGGTTATCTTAAAAGTTTAATTTCAAACGTTTTTATCTCTGAACCTATCAGATAATTGAAAAAGTTCTGTTTTAACGTAAGTGTCAACTTAGTGCAGGGGTATCCAATCTTATCCGCAACGGGCCAGTGTGTATGCGGGTTTTCACTGCAACTGCCTAATTCTGCCTAGGTTCCTAAAAACCTGCATAAACACCGGATGAGATTGGACACCCCTGACGTAGTGTTTTATTGTACTATATTATAGTAGTATTACACACTATATTGTATTAACTATATGTTAATTAAATCAACTTAAAGTTAAATACGCTATATATACTGGGCTGGGAGTAAAGGACGGGGTCATAGTGAGCAAGTCAATTTTGGGGCCAGATCAGTGTTGTGTTTCCAAGAGGTTTGCCCTTCTGTATGTTTGCGTCTAGTCATACTTCATGTGCGAGCAATGTAAGATAGTGAACTCACTCGTGGTCAAGGTTCGTGACCTCGAGGAACAACTGACTGTCATCCAACACAACACAGTTAGAGGAGAGAGTTAATATGCCTTTTATACATCCTGTACACTATACGATATACGACACACGATCAAGCAGAAATTTGACCCGACTCCAGGAATTATCGCACGAGTGAAAAATCAGCTCAAAAATGGGCCGAAAATCGCACATGGATGCCCAGCTTTAGGAAGACATTATGTACAGCACAAGTGGGGAGGGGGGAGAATGAAGAACAGTTGAGAGAACTGGGTAAACATAGCTCATAGACGTAAGAATGGGCGTTCACTGTTTAGAGGAGGCATCACCTGAAGCGACTATGTCTATCCGCTTTCAGGTGCTTCCAGCTTTAAAATTGGAAGAGACTGGGGAGGCAGGTGGTCATGGTGCATGTTGGCACCAACGACATAGGCAAGGGGAGGAAGGCTGTTCTGCAGAATAAATTTATAGAAGTCGCGGATAAGCTTAGGAGCAGAACATCCACGGTGGTCCATCCATCCATCCATCATCTCCCGCTTAATCCGGGGTCGGGTTGCGGGGGCAGCAGCCTCAGCAGGGAGACCCAGACTTCCCTCTCCCTGGCCACTTCATCCAGCTCCTCTGGGGGGATCCCGAGGCGTTCCCAGGCCAGCCGAGAGACATAGTCTCTCCAGCGTGTCCTGGGTCTTCCCCGGGGTCTCCTCCCAGTGGGACATGCCCGGAATACCTCCCCAGGGAGGCGTCCCGGAGGCATCCTGATCAGATGCCCGAGCCACCTCATCTGGCTCCTCTCGATGCGGAGGAGCAGCGGCTCTACTCTGAGCTCCTCACCCTATCTCTAAGGGAGAGCCCAGCCACCCTGCGGAGGAAACTCATTTCGGCCGCTTGTACCCGCGATCTCGTTCTTTCGGTCACTACCCATAGCTCATGACCATAGGTGAGGGTAGGAACGTAGATCGACTGGTAAATCGAGAGCTTCGCCTTTTGGCTCAGCTCTCTCTTCACCATGACAGACCGATGCAGCGCCCGCATGACTGCTGATGCCGCACCGATCCGCCTGTCGATCTCCCGCTACATCATTCCCGAGATACTTAAATTCCTCCACTTGGGGGAGGACCCCATCCCCAACCCGGAGAGAGCATTCTACCCTTTTCTGGCTGAGAACCATGGTCTCGGATTTGGAGGTGCTGATTCTCATCCTAGCCGCTTCACACTCGGCTGCGAACTGCTCCAGTGAGAGCTGAAGGTCACGGTTCGATGAGGCCAACAGAACCACATCATCCGCAAAAAGCAGAGACCTAATCCTGAGGTCACCGAACCGGACGCCCTCAACGCCCTGGCTGCGCCTAGAAATTCTGTCTATAAAAACTATGAACAGAATCGGTGACAAAGGGCAGCCCTGACGGAGTCCAACCCTCATCGGAAACGAGTCCGACTTATTGCCGCCCATGCGGACCAAACTCTGGCACCGGTCATACAGGGACCGAACCGCCCTTAAAAGGGAGCCCGGTACCCCATACTCCCGGAGCACTCCCCACAGGACCCCCCGAGGGACACGGTCGAATGCCTTCTCCAAGTTCACAAAACACATGTAGACTGGTCGGGCAAACTCCCATGAACCCTCCAGAACCCTGCTGAGAGTATAGAGCTGGTCCACTGTTCCACGGCCAGGGCGAAAACCACACTGCTCCTCCTGAATCCGAGGTTCGACAATCCGGCGGACCCTCCTTTCCAGGACCCCCGAATAGACCTTGCCAGGGAGGCTGAGGAGTGTGATGCCCATGTAGTTGGAGCACACCCTCCGGTCCCCCTTCTTAAAGAGGGGGACCACCACCCCGGTCTGCCAATCCAGAGGCACTGCCCCCGATGTGCACGCGATGCTGCAGATGCGTGTCAACCAGGACAGCCCCGCAGCATCCAGAGCCTTGAGGAACTCTGGGCGAATCTCGTCCACCCCTGGGGCCCGGCCACCGAGGAGCTTTTTGACCGCCTCAGCGACCTCCACCCCCGAGATAGGCGAGTCCACCCCCAAGTCCCCACATTCTGCTTCCATATCGGAAGGCGTGTCGGTGGGATTGAGGAGGTCTTCTAAGTACTCCCTCCACCGACCCAAAACGTCCCGAGCTGAGGTCAGCAGCGCACCATCCCCACCATAAATAGTGTTGATGCTGCACTGCTTTCCCGCCCGGAGCCGCCGGATGGTGGACCAGAATCTCCTCGAAACCGTCCGGAAGTCGTTCTCCATGGCCTCACCAAACTCCTCCCACACCCGAGTTTTTGCCTCAGCGACCACCAAAGCCGCATCCCGCTTGGCCTGCCGGTAGCCATCAGCTGCGTCTGGAGTCCCACAGGCCAGAAAGGCCCGATAAGACTCCTTATTCAGCTTGACGGCATCCCTTACCACCGGTGTCCACCAGCGGGTTCGGGGATTGCCGCCGCGACAGGCACCGACCACCTTATGGCCGCAGCTCCAGTCAGCCGCCTCCACAATGGAGGCACGGAACATGGCCCATTCGGACTCAATGTCCCCCGCCTCCCCCGGGATATGGGAGAAGTTCTGCTGTAGGTAGGAGTTGAAACTCTCCCTGACAGGGGATTCCGCCAGACGTTCCCAGCAGACCCTCACTATATGCTTGGGCCTGCCAGGCCTGGCCGGCTTCCTCCCCCACCAGCGGAGCCAACCCACCACCAGGTAGTGATCGGTTGACAGCTCCGCCCCTCTCTTCACCCGAGTGTCCAAAACATGCGGCCGCAAGTCCGACGACACGACTACAAAGTCGATCATCGAACTGCGGCCTAGGGTGTCCTGGTGCCAAGTGCACATATGGACACCCTTATGCTTGAACATGGTGTTCATTATGGACAGTCCGTGACGAGCACAGAAGTCCAATAACAAAACACCGCTCGGGTTCAGATCGGGGGGGGCGTTCCTCCCAATCACGCCCCTCCAGGTCTCACTGTCGTTGCCCACGTGAGCATTGAAGTCCCCCAGCAGAACAAGGGAGTCCCCAGGAGGAGTGCTCTCCAACACCCCTTCCAAGGACTCCAAATAGGGTGGATATTCTGAACTGCTGTTTGGCGCATAAGCGCAAACAACAGTCAGAACCCGTCCCCCCACCTGAAGGCGGAGGGAGGCTACCCTCTCGTCCACTGCGGTAAACCCCAATGTACAGGCACCCAGCCTGGGGGCAATAAGTATGCCCACGCCCGCTCGGCGCCTCTCCCCGCGGGCAACTCCAGAGTGGAAAAGGGTCCAACCCCCCTCAAGGAGACTGGTTCCAGAGCCCAAGCCGTGCGTCGAGGTGAGTCCGACTATATCTAGTCGGAACTTCACAACTTCGCGCACCAGCTCAGGCTCTTTCCCCATCAGAGAGGTGACATTCCATGTCCCTAGAGCTAGCTTCTGCAGCCGAGGATCGGACCGCCAAGGTCCCCGCCTTTGGCCGCCGCCTAGATCACCTCGCACCCGACCCCTATGGCCCCTCCCATGGGTGGTGAGCCCATTGGAGGGGGGACCCACATACCTTGTTCGGGCTGCGCCCGACCAGGCCCCATGGGTGTAGGCCTGGCCACCAGGCGCTCGCCATCGAGCCCCACCCCCAGGCCTGGCTCCAGGGGGGGGCCCCGGTGACCCGCGTCCGGGCAAGGGAAATCGTGTGTCCAAAATTTTCTTCATCATGAGGGGTCTTTTTGATCCACGGTGGTATTCTCTGAAATACTTTCTGTGCCACGGGCAAGCCAGGCTAAGTTAGCTGAGATAAGGAGATTAAATACGTGACTAAAAGGGTGGTGTAGGGAAGAGGGGTTTAGGTTTATGGGGCACTGGATGACCTTCTGGAACAGGTGGGACCTGTTCAAGCCGGACGGGTTGCATCTGAACCAGAGGGGAACCAGTGTATTGGGGACGAGTATGTGTTGAATAGTTGAGGAATGTTTAAACTAGGGACTGGGGGGTAGGGAGGTTATTTAAGAATATAGGTGGGGGGCATAGGCAGTTTTAGACAGGGGCCAACAGGAACCAGTGTTGTTGTGGCCCCTGTGCCGAAGAGATAATTTATTAATCAAGCCCTTTTTATCGAAAAGAAAACTTGAAACTGTGATACATGCATTTGTGACTCTTCACATCTTGATTTTTGTAACTCACTTCTTGTGGGAATTAGTCAGACCCCAATTGCAGGTTTACAGCTCGTGCAGAATGCCGCTGCACGTTTTTTTTTTTAACTGGCACTAGTATGCACGAGCATATTATACCAATTTTAGCCTCTCTTCACTGGCTTCCTGTCCAGTTTCGAATCCGGTTTAAAAGTCTTTTATTTGTATTTAAGTGCCTTAATGGCTGTGCCCCTCCTTATTTAGCAGAACTGCTTCACCCATATGCTCCATCTTGATCACTTACATCAGCAGACCAGCTGCTTCTATTCGTACCAAAAGCGAATCGTACACTAAGGGGCGATAGAGCTTTTGCAGTAGCTGCACCAAAACTCTGGAATGATTTGCCATTGCATGTCAGGCAAACTCCATCTCTTGTTGTTTTTAAATCTCGCTTAAAAACCAATTTTTACTCTTTGGCTTTCAATCCAGTGTGTTGTGGTGACTGAGACTCTTCTTTTTCATTTTATTATTTTGCTTTAATTTGTTTTGTGTTTATATTTGTTTTTCTTATATGATGTACACGTGTGTGTGTGTCACGATCGGCGGTGAGACGGGTGAAAGCGGGATCGCTCAGGCAAGCGGGCAAGGAGCAGGCAAGGCAGGCAAGGTACGGGGTAAACGGGGATTTATTGAAAGGAACAAGATGGGACGGACTACTGACATTGACAACATCAATGACAGACGATAAACTAAGGAAAAACAGGGACTGAAATAGACCAGACAACATGGTACAATCAGGGAAGCACACGTGGATAATCAGGCGGGTGTGGCACACACGAGGATCGTATGAGCTGGGCGTGACAGTGTGGAGTTTGCATGTTCTCCAGATTTCGTAGTGGGGTTTCCCCCCACAGTCCAAAGACATGCTGAGGCTAATTGGACTTGTTAAATTGCCCATGGGTGTGCGTGTGAGAGTGAATGGTGTGTGAGTGTGCCCTGCAATGGGCTGGCCCCCCATCCTGGGTTGTTCCCAGCTTCGTGCCCATTGCTTCCGGGATAGGCTCCGGACCCCCCGCGAACCAGTAACATAAGCGGTTTGGAAAATGGATGGATGGATGGATGTACAGCACTTTGGTCAGCCAAGTGGTTGTTTTTATAAGTGCTTTATAAATAAATTGGTATGGTATGGTATTAATTTCTTGCTGTGATATGCGCTGGCATGGACGCCAGAACACAACATGGCGTTCCTCACGGACTCCTTGTAGCACTACATGCTCACTGTTTTGCCTGAAGCTGTTTGAGCAGCAGCACGGGAAGAAAGGAAGAAGAAAGGAGAAAGAAGACCAAAAGCGCGAATTGTGAAAGTTGACTAAAGTTTAAAAAAAAAAAAGCGAAGTAAAGAGAGGTAAGCAATACGATTCAATTTCGTAAAGTCAATGTTTGTGCATGTTACTGTTGTTCACTACAACAATGAAATCCAGTTTCACTGATTTAACATGGATCTCGCGGGCTTCAGAGAATTTTTTTTTATCATTCTTAATTTCACTTAAACAATGAATTAAAAATGAAGGTGTAGTGGCAATTTTTCAGAGCTTTACATTTTTTTCAGGGTTTGAAATAAATTCAACCACTTCCTCATATGAGCAGACCAGACGACTTTTTGACTCGTATCCACATCCACTTCGTTAACAACCCCACTTACTCACTCGAAATCCTTGTAACCGTCGAACTCTTTTATTTTCAAAAAGGTTGTCATCAACGGGATCACATCCAGTCGTGAATAAGCTTCAGTGTTTCCAATTAACAATCAACAATGAACAAAATAATAATGGATTAGGATTCACGGTCCAAAAACTATATACTGCCAAGCTGCGCATATGTCCCCTTTTTTTCCTTTTCCTTTTATTTTTTTTTACCGTTGTCACATGCACAGCCTTGGATTCACCCTCTGACCAACAGAAACGCAGCGTCAATAACGCTACATACATTTCCGTACTTTTAACCATAACAAGTTACCTTTTGGTACGTATGCCTAAAATAACGTTCAAATTTGAAATATCAACAAAAAATATTAAAAGGATATTTTTTTGTACTTTGGCTCTAACAGAAGGTGTTGCACTTTTAGCTTCAGCCATATTAAGATAAGATCACAGTTTTCACCTGCTAGAATTTATTGCTTTCTGACAGCACTAGGAACAACATCAGTTACCATAGCTATGTAGTTGCCACGAAAAGACATTACATCCTTTTTTGCCCCTGTTAACAAAGGACAGCGTAGAGAGTGAGAGAGGATAAAGATCATGAGAGAGCTGAGGAGCTGGATGAGAGAGAGACAGAGGAATTGGTTGGATAGGAGGCTGAAAGTCAGAGATAAGATACAGAAACCGTCAATCCTGAGAATGACTGTAAGGGAAAAGTGAGGGACAGAATGAGGGATAACCAGTGCATTATCCATCATGTGCACCAAGTACAGTACCATCAGGTTTGTGATGCTGAATAAAACTCTGTGTGTGTGAGTAGTGTGATTGCAGTTCATACCCTGTAAAGTGCATGTAAAGTGTGTAGGCTATCGGCTTCAATTTGAATAAATAATAATGAATAAATAAAGTCATGAGTTAATAATGATAAATTAATATTGTTCTCAGTTGCACCTTCATGTTTACTGCACATTCATCTCTTTTCACATATCAGCAAGTGCATGGGTGACCCACCAGTGCAGCCAAATTTAAGAACATTTCCAACCACATTAATGGGGGACAGGAGACGCAGCTTCCAGCCATGCTGGTATGACAGTCATCCTTGGATTGAATACTCTATAATGATAATACAGAGATTTCAGCCCGCCAAATATCTCAAGCACTGTATTTCACTCACCATCTGACTTCAGGAACTGGAAAAAGTGACTGAGAGGGGAAGGGCGTTTTCAGTACATGCAAAGTCCGACAGACACAAGGGATTACCAGAGGGCTGTGAAAACCAAAACAACATTGGCAAATGTCCTCAACAAGGAGCACAGTAAACAAGTTAAAGAAAATCATGAATATATTAAAACAACTGGTGAAGTGATATCGCTTACAGCCAAACAAAATATAGCGCAGAGGACATAATATGTCTGAGGAATCAAATAACAAAGAAAACTTAAGAGAAATTCTCGAAACAGTTGCTAACCACGACGCAGCTTTTAAACATAGATCGACGACCATTCACAACACAAAGTACACAAGCAATATAATTCAGAATGAGGTTCTCGATTGTTTAGCAGAAATGGTCCATTTTGAAATCGTTGAAGAAGTAAAAAATAGTGAATATTTCAGCATCATGGCAGATGAGACAAAAGATGTTTTAAAACGAGCAGATTTCATTCGTACTCAAGTACTATTATAATGGAACCATCAAGGAGAGTTTTCTCCATTTGAATCTGCTGAGAGGCTAGATGCAGCTGGGCTTACTGAAAAAATAGTCCACTTATTGGAACGCCATGGCCTACACTGCAAAAACAACCTTATGGCCCAAGCATATGATGGCGCTGCTGTAATGAGTGGTAAGCATTCAAGGGTCCAGGCTTGAGCAAGCTAAATATGTCTTTTACGTCCACTGCAGTGCCCTATGTCTCAATTTAGTCTTAGTTGATGGAGTCAAAGCCAACCCAAAAGCAGAGGAATTCTTTGTTCTGTTACAGAGTCTTTCTGTTTTCACTTCTGGCTCATATGTGCATCTGTCATCAACTGCTGACCTCTCAAGAGCTGATGATTTAATGGAAGCTTTGGTTCAGACTTCGACAGATTTCAGAATCGTTTTTTGATAGGTTTTGGGATGAAGTTTTGAACATTTGTGTGCAATGCGATGCTGCCACACCGACGGTGGCAAAATGGCAAAGTAAGCCAAGCTCCAGGCTCGTGAATACCACATACTAAGCTCTGTTGGTCAGAGGGAGCTAGATTGTGATAAAGAAACATTTCAGTCAATGACTGAGGAAGTCTGATCAATTCACTAAGCATGCAAAGACCAATTCAAAAACATCAACCCAGAACACCTGGCAGCAGACCTTCAGCATCTTTCCACAAATTTTTCATCAGCTGATGAGGGAATGCAGTGGACTACTATAACAGCCATCTGAGTAGCCTTCTGGACCACCATGCCCCTGTTAAAACCAGAGCTGTGACCTTCTCACGCTCAGCGCCCTGGTTCACAGATGGGCTTCGGAAAATGAAGACAGCAGGTCGGGTCCTTGAGCGGCGCTATAAAGCATCTGGCCTTACCGTTCACAAGCAAGCCTACCGGGAGCACCAACAAAAATATTCGAAATCTCTCATAGAGGCAAGGTCGAAATTTTTTTCTGATGCCATCAGAAATAGTGCGGGAAATTCCAAACAGCTTTTCTCCACTGTTAACCATCTCCTCGAACTGCAACCCCTCCTCCCACTTACTGGCACCACAGCAGAGCAGTGCAACCATTTCATGGATTATTTCACATCCAAAATTGCACATATTCGCTCTGCCCTTTCCGGTCCTCAGATCCAAACCATTTCCTCAACATGTGCTATTTCTCAGCGCCTAAACTGCTTTTCTCTGGCTTCATCAGAAGAGGTGCAAAACATCATCAGGAAGATGAAACCCTCCACCTGTGCCTTAGACCCTTTCCCAACTTCCCTGGTGCAGACCCATATCACTATCTTAAGTCCCCTTATCACCTCTGTTATAAATAACTCTCTTCAAACTGGTCAAATCCCCTCTGTCTTAAAAAAAGCCATTATAAGACCACTTCTCAAAAAACACAACCTGGACCCAGAAGTCCTTTCCAATTATAGGCCCATCTCCAATCTCCCATTCATATCCAAAGTGATTGAGAAAGTAGTTGCCATCCAGCTGCATAACCACCTGAAACTCAACAACCTCTATGAAAAATTCCAATCTGGTTTCCGGTCAAACCACAGTACAGAAACTGTACTCGTAAGAGTCACAAATGATCTCCTGATGTCATCCGATGCTGGCTCTTCCTCCTTGCTTATTCTCCTGGACATATCTGCTGCATTTGATACAGTTGACCATGACATCTTATTAAATCGACTCCATTCCACCTTTGGACTCACTGACATTGCCCTCAGCTGGATTCAATCATACCTCGCAAACGGGATAGAGTACCTTGCTATGGGTGACTCCACCTCAAAGCCACACACAGTCTCCTGTGGCATTCCCCAGGGGTCAGTTCTTGGCCCCATGCTCTTCATTCTTTACCTTTCCCCGCTCGGTCAGGTCATCAGCCGCCATGGATTTTCCTTTCACTGCTACGCTGACGATACACAGCTTTATGTAAATGCCACAGCTGCAACGCCACTCTCATCATCCCCATCATCACCATCTCAACTCACCGTCTGTCTGGAGGAGATAAAGGTTTGGATGGATCACAATTTCCTTCAACTCAACAGCTCCAAAACCGAGGCCATTCTGGTTGGCACCCCTCACCAGATAAAATCATCACCCATAACCAGTATCATCTTCTCTGGCTCTAATATCTCTCTCTCATCAACAGTCACAAATCTTGGCGTAAAAATGGATCCCCAACTCACCTTTGAATCCCATATCAACCATCTCTGTAAGACCTCCTACCATCTCCGGAACATTTCCAAACTCCGCCCCATTCTCTCCCTATCTGATGCCGAAAAGCTGGTCCATGCCTTTATCTCCTCTAGACTGGACTACTGCAATTCACTTCTCTTTGGGATACCTAGCAAGAGCCTTCAGAGGCTCCAATACATTCAAAACTCTGCAGCAAGGATCCTGATGAGAGTGCGAAAACATGAGCACATCACTCCCATTCTCCACTCACTTCATTGGCTTCCCGTCTCCGCCAGGATTGAGTATAAGGTTTTGCTTCTCACACACCAATGCGTCCATGGACATGCCTCCCCCCCCTACCTCAAAGAACTTATCAACCCACAACGCGCAACACGTTCTCTCCGTTCTACGCAGGCTAACCTCCTCCACAAACCAAGAACCAATCTGAAGACTATGGGAGATAGGGCTTTCTGTGCTGCTGCTCCAAGCCTATGGAATGCCCTCCCTGACTTCCTGAGGGCACCACAACCCACTGACTGTTTTAAAAAGCATCTAAAGACTTTTCTTTTTAACAAAACCTTTGGTTCCTCCACTTAGAAGTTTTAAATTTGTTTACTTTTAAACTATTTATTTTGTCTCTCTTTATATTAACTTGTAGCCCTTTGAGATCCTGGGATGTAAAGGGCATTATAAATAAAATGTATTATTATTATTATTATTATTATTATTATTAATTGTGAGCTGATGTGCAGTATCCGATCTCTCAACCCCAAGAGTGATGCATTTTTGAAAGACACTTTGTTTGAATTTGGTCGTCTGTATGATGCCAACATTGATGACCTGGGGTATGAACTGCATCAATACAAGATATTTTTTGAGAAAAAAATACAGAGTGGAGTGATTCAAAAGTCATCCGATGCAGTGGAGATGATCCGTTTCACTGAGTCATACAAAGATGTATTTTACAAGCTCTTTAGACTGTGCATATTAGCTGTGGCACTCCCAGTGAGTTCCTCCACTTCTGAGCGGAGTTTCTCCACATTAAATCTAGTAAAAACCTACTTCCAGTCCACCATTACTGATGAGCATCTTGGCAATCTAAGGGTGCTCAGCATTGAATCCAGAAGGGCCCAGGCTTTGAACCTTGAAACATTTGTGGACCATTTTGCTAGGAATCATCAACGCAGAATACTCTTATTGTAGTGTTACAGGGTACTATTGCAAATAATAGAGGATGAGAGACCATTGTGTTTGATTTATCTTTTTCTTTCTTCCTTCTGAGAAACAGAACAGAAACGGAATAGAAAATGTGACTGTATATTTAAGTTTCATGCGGTAAAAAAGTCACTGTATAAAAAAAATACATACCTACATAAATAAATAATAAGAAAAACAATGTCATTGTAATATCATTGTACAAAAAGTTATTGTATACCAAAAGAGAAACGTTACTGTACAAAAAAGAAACTCTGTTTCAAGGTTTATTGTGCACATATACAGCATGTGAAATCTTCTGTTTGAAACTCATTTGTAAGTCTTATTGCTTAATGTTCAATTTATTCTGTTCCAAATAAATTCACTCCATATATTAAACAATTCAATATCGCCTCATATTTGCCCCCCTGGTAAATTTGGTCTAGAACCGCCACTGGCGGGGAGAGACGGAAAGCCCCAATTAATATTAAAAGTGGGCACTGTAAAAGGCCTACCCTTTCCTGTCTGTACTTAAATGCTAGGAGTATTAGAAACAAAATTCATGATTTAGAGGCTTTTATTTCATCAGACTCTTATGACATTATAGGAATAACAGAATCATGGATGAGTAACAATGATGGAGAAGAATATAATATGGATGGTTACATGTTGTTCCATAGAGACTGGATAGGCAAGAAGGGAGGTGGTGTTGCAGTATACGTAAAGGAAACCTTGCAGGCAAGGGAGTGTCATGCCCCAATTGTCCACTCGTTCCGTGTGCCACGCCTCCTTGTTAATCTCGTGTGGATTCCCTGTGTTTACCAGCTGTATTCTGTTGCTGTCAATAGTCCAACGTATTTAAGTCCTTGTTTAAGTGTGTTTGCCCAGTCCGGGCATAGAAGTCTTACGTCCGATTCTGTGCATAACCTCATTGTTTTCCCAATAAATCCCTCATTCCCCAATCCTCAGTTTCCCTGCTCCTGCTTTCCCGGTATTAATGCATGACAGGGACCTCACTGATAAAAATAAAAGTACAGAAGCTCTATGAAAAAATGTGGTGGTTATGGGTGATTTTAATTTACCTGGGATACAGTGGGACATAGTCTCTGGCTCTTCTGTAAATGAACTTGTGATGGTGGAATTAGTACAGGATTGTTTTTTACTCAGTTTGTTAATACCTCTACCAGGTGAGAAGCCCTTCTTCATCTTGTTTTCTCTAACAACTAGGATAGGATTGGAAAATCAGAGGTTTTAGAACCACTAGACGGTAGTGATCATAACATTATTAGATTTGAGGTCAATTTTAATGTCCGAAGAGCAAAGTTCAAAACAAAAACATGCAATGTTAGGAAGGCTAACTTTAAATGGTATTAGACTGAAACTAGACACTACGTTGCACTTCCTGCTACTGATAACCCTTGAGAAGTATGTTTTCAATGTTTAGATTTTTTTTTTCTTGTAAGGAAATTTTATATATCTGGGTGACAAGCGGATTATGCCGTCCCATACAGCTGGCATGGCGCAACTTGGTGTTGACTGAGAAATACCCGATTGGTCTGCAAGTTCTTGCTGAAAAGCACCTGTGGCTAAGAACCCGAGAATAGACAGAACTTGTAAAGGAACAGGTATAGCGCAATTCCTCATCGTCCGCCTTTGTAATGCTGGCCCCAGTTCAGCACACAGCTCCGAAAGGATTGCTCTTGGAAATCTGAATCGACTTAGAAGCCAGTCATCATCATGAGCCAGGAAATCACTAAGATCCGTGAATACGTGTTCTCTTCTAATTCTTCCATAAGCTATGCCTTCCAATAATGCAAGAGCTGCCATGGTAGTTACAATAATTCAGTCATTTTCTGCACCGTTTTATTGTTACAAATTAATTTAAATCAGGGGTCGTACATTTGTAAAAAACACACAATCAATGTCGGTGTATTGGATAAAGTCAGTGTCATATGATTGTGAGTTTAAAAAGGGAAACCACTGTAGCAATGATTTGCCACTGGGTGTCGTCCATTTACAAAACCGAGCAGAAATCTGCGTACGCCATGTCTGGAGCTGCTCTAAGAATGTGCATAGTGGTACGCCAAGTTTTTATACATCTCGACGTGAGCGTGGAAACAGATGTACGCAACATTTTCGTGCGTACATGTTGTACACGCTGAGTAATGAGATGTTTCTCCAGAGAAAGTTCCAACTCATTTATTGTTGGTTACACTGAAATATAAAACACAGTTGTCTGACCAATAAGCAGGCAGCTACTTTTTTACCGTTGTCTCTGCTAATTTCCTGTAACGCAGAGACTTAACCAGACCAAGTTCGGATAACACAAACCACCGTTTAACCATCCATGTATATAACATGGGAATCAACAGATATAACAAACACTGACAACAAATACATCAACCACAAAATTACTTATCCTTCCCATTAGAATGTGAAGCACACAAATATTATTCAGCCAACCCGCTAATATTACCACATGCGTTCGCGCACGGTTTGTTAATTAACTTACAAATAACCGTGGAGGTATTAGTAATGGGGCTCGGCAATTTAATGAACTCACTGTGCAATATATTACTGTTTATGAATGGGATAGGACAGTTATCTTGCTTGTACACATATTCTCACCTGCAACATAAAACACAGCTGTCTGACACATGTGCAGGAAGCTACTTTTTACCGTTGTCTCTGCTAATTTCCTGTAACGCAGAGATCGTCGTGCCAATTATGTAAGTGAGTAGCAGCTGCTACCCTCTCGCGGTAGGGGTGGGTTTCCTTTTATTTGTGACAGGGAAAAGCAGGTGAGCTTCCTGTCTCACTCAGGCCGTCAAGCGTGCATGCCAACAGATAACAACAACAAATAAACATCAACACAAGATTCATCTGGGACAACAGCACGTCTATGCGTGCTTCATAGCTACCTAATGCACCCAGGGTACTACACCCACACCGTTTATACATTGATATGGCGTGAGGTGTTTGGGAGCAGGGCCTTAGCGAGGGTTTAAAAAACAATGAGGTCTGAGACCGGGGGGTTGGGTGGGTCTCATCAATCACACATTACATGCAGGAGGCTTGTTTTCGGGGACATACAGTAGGCAGTGTTAAATGAGAATTCATATCAATTAATTGATAGTTTAGGTTATATGGAATATTATTTAGCACTATATAACGTAGAATACAAGTATTATGATATTATTAAAAAGTATGTCAAATATCCATGATGTAATCATTACAATGTAAACATAATGTAATCAACACAATGTAATCAACTGAGTATGTATCTGCACCTTTTGTTAGTCTGAGATTCTGTTAGCTACTTTATGTTAGTCCTGAATCTATGAATATTCACTTTTTTTAACGTATATTTTATCACTATGTTAAAGGACAAATATATTATCAACCTTTTAGTTAGACAATGTGTAAAAGGCTGAAACTGCCTAGGTTTACTACTGAAGGAAGGGATTCGCCTGAGTTCACCAGAAGTTCACGGCTGAGCATTTTTAAAAAACCAAGTGGAGCTGCTCGCGCCACCATTATGTTCAGCCGAGAGACCAAACGGTAAAAGAAATGATGGACAAACTTATCACCTAGGGGTGTGGATTAAGGGAAAAAACAATTATTGTGAATGGCTGAAGGAATGATGATGCTTAAGTGATGAGATATTGTTAAATGATAAGAAATTATATAAAAATTGGTGTAAAACAGTACTGGACACACTTTTACGTGTCCAGCCTTGGTTGTAACTTCATTGTTGCAATAAAGACTGAATTCTGGATAATGCACAAGCTGACCTCTGACTTCTGATTTGGCGGGGAAGGAGAAAAAACCACGACAGTTACAGAAATTTATGTGGAGCTGTTAAAATGAATGCGCCTTACCATAAGAACATAAGAACATAAGAACTATACAAACGAGAGGAGGCCATTCGGCCCATCAAGCTCGCTTGGGGAGAACTAAACTAATAGCTCAGAGTCGTTAAAATCTTATCTAGCTCTGATTTAAAGGAACCCAAGGATTCAGCTTGCACTACATTATCAGGAAGGCTATTCCATACTCTGACTACACGCTGCGTAAAGAAGTGCTTCCTTAAATCCAGCTTGAAATGTTCTCCCGCTAATTTCCACCTATGGCCACGAGTTCGTGTATTTAAACTAATGCTGAAGTAACTATTTGCTTGAACAGCATCCAAACCTGTTAGAATCTTATATACCTGGATCATGTCCCCCCTCAATCTCCTTTGCTTGAGACTGAACAGATTTAGCTCAAGTAACCGTTCCTCGTATGACATTCCTCTAAGACCAGGAATCATTTTTGTGGCCCTACGCTGCACCTTTTCTAAGGCCACAATGTCCTTTTTAAGATATGGTGACCAAACCTGCACACAATATTCTAGGTGAGGTCTCACCAAGGAATTGTATAATCTTAGCATTACCTCCCTTGACTTAAACTCCACACACCTGGCGATATACCTCAACATCCTATTGGCCTTTTTTATTGCTTCCCCACACTGGCGAGAATGGGACATGGAAGCATCAACATACACACCAAGGTCTTTCTCATGATCAGCTACCTTTATTTCAGTGACACCCATGAAATACCTGTACTTTATATTTCTGCTCCCTAGATGGAGTACCTTACATTTATCGACGTTAAATTTCATCTGCCAGGTATCGGCCCAGTCACTAATTAAATCAAGATCCCGCTGTAGCTGCTGAGCCACTAATTCAGTATCTGCTACACCACCCACCTTGGTGTCATCTGCAAATTTCACCAGTTTACTGTATATATTGGTATCCATATCATTTATGTAAATTAGGAACAATAGTGGTCCTAAAATCGAACCCTGCGGTACCCCACTATGAACGCAAGCCCACTGTGACATTGTGCCTCTTATAACTACTCGCTGTTTCCTATCTGTTAACCAGTTATCAATCCAGGTCGCTACGGTACCTAAAATACCAGTCGCTTTGAGTTTAAGTAGGAGCCTCTTGTGGGGGACAACATCAAAAGCCTTTTGGAAATCTAAGTAGATGACATCACAGGCCTTCTTATCATCAACTTCCTGAGTAGCTTCCTCAAAAAACTCCAACAGATTTGTTAAACAGGATCTACCTCTTCTAAATCCATGCTGGCTATCCCGCAAAATGTTATTGGAGTCCAGGTAATCTATCATTTTCTCTTTGGTTATAGCCTCCATAACTCCATAACATTACCAAATGTATTTAGACTTATAAGAACATTATAGAGCATAAAAATATTATAGGTATGAAGATTGTAATTTAAGGTTATTTGTAACCATATATAAAAATAGATAAAAACGAAAAAGAAATGCTTGATATTAACACACCATTACAAGCCAAAGTCAAATACATTTGTTTTGCTATTCAAATTTGGCTTTCAAATGTTTCTATGGACAATTTTATTGATACTGTCCTCTTCATAAGTCCTTTATTATTATTTTTTATTAATACCGTTATGTGAAATGTTAGTTAGACTAATCTAGCCCATTAGGCATTATGAAAGAAACCCGACCTTTAACATGGCCAGAGTAGCCTAGCCTACGTTTACATTTTGATGTTTCATACAATTATCTATTAATTAGCAGGTCACAGTTTTGAAACGTTTTTTCAGATAATGATCATTGTCTTGTCTTACCGAATAATATGCGCACCCTCCCTCAAATGCTGCATAATTACACACACACACATCGTGAATTTAAACTGGTTTCAGTGAAGAGAGTCATGCATCCTCATGCTGATACTGAATGCTCTAACTCACAAAACACAAAGCAGACTAGTAATAACACATTTAATCTGAATTAAGAATGCACTTGGCCTGCAGACATTTCATATGTTATTTTTAGCTCTTAACAAAAATACTATAACAAACCTCTGTGGGCATTAGAGGTATATCCTTTAGCTATCCTAGCCCCATTACCCACAGGTTACCCGCCCAGCAAGCCCAATGGATACACGCCACCAATTAAGGGATCAAATACATCATCTCTGTTTAGCTAACCCTCAGCATAATACAACCAGCGAGGGAACAGATATAAACGGGCCGTACTCCCGCCACCGGAGTGTGCAACACAGCAACTCAGTAAATAATCACCAGCACCCAACTATCACAAAAGCACAGCAAGCCAGGAATAATTCTAATTCACATTCTGTTGTCTGTCTGTTTTTTTTTCGTGAAAAGTTAGTAAATGACTAAGCTAGTGTGTTTTGAGGCTTGGATGCACATCGCGGTTCTATAATTTCACAGACCTAAAGTTAAACTCTAAAGCCACTGACCACTAGTGTATGTGTGTGTGTTTGTGCACATGAGCATGAACAAACATTTATT
This sequence comes from Brienomyrus brachyistius, assembly GCF_023856365.1. Lineage (NCBI taxonomy): Eukaryota > Metazoa > Chordata > Actinopteri > Osteoglossiformes > Mormyridae > Brienomyrus > Brienomyrus brachyistius. The sequence goes on along the minus strand of NC_064555.1, from coordinate 10,914,705 downwards.
GAAAAAACTAATTTATTAAAATAACTAAGGCTTTATTCTGTCAATTTTGTTTTAAAATAAAGCCAGCAGATAAACGGGACGTTATATTCCATCTGTAGTCTCGCTGCATAGTGGATGACCGCTGGCATTGTTGAATCTGGACTATGTTTCATTAACTATCAAGCAGGCTGCAGCTCAGTTACCATTATCAACTTAACATTATACTCCAGCAAGCATCTCAAATCAAGCTTGAAGATGAAGCTGGGGCCATGGGGCACCTTGTATGATGTCTTTATTAAAATAACTAAGGCATTATTCTTTAAAGTTTTTAATGTGTATTTAATGCATGATGCTACATGCAGCTTACTAGTTTCTATTGAATGTAATTAAATAATTATGTCCATCTTCTTTAAAATAACAAAAATGTATTGTAAATTCTTACATCCCTGCCTGATTCCACAGTACCTACCCCACACTTATGTGACACCCCTCCCATCCTTCCATGGCTTGTGAGATAAGAAAAGCACACTTCTGACTGCCTGGTCTATCATTTCTCTCTGAGGTTCTTCCTCAAATCCCTATGCCTAAATGCCTAAATGACTTATATCACACTCATACTAATTTAAAATTTCGCTATAACAAAACGATCCTTATACATTTTAAGAAAAAACTTAAACTACATATGTCAGGTGCTTTTTTTTTTGATTAAGCAAACTCTAAAGGCCCTCCTGTGGGTGCATTCTTGTGCGCATGTCCGATACAACTGAAGTTTGAAACATTACCAAAAACCGCTAATTTCGTTTCTTTAAAATTTAGAAGTCTATTTCTGTCTGTTTTTTCGTGATAAGTTAGTGAATGACTAAGTTAGGGTGCTTTGGGGTTTGGACACACACCGTGATCACCAACCTAAAGTCAAACTCTAAAGCCCCCGACCTCCGAGGTGTGTGTGTGTTTGTGCGCATGAGCGTGAACAAACATTTACTGAACAAAACCTTGTTTATTAAAATAACTAAGTCTTTATTCTGTTAAAGTTTTAAATATGTGTTTTTGATGCTATTTACTAAATGCTGGCTACTAGTTCCTATCCGGGGCTACGGTGCCATCTCTGGATCGAGCCTTGTTTTATGAAATCTGCAAAACTTTGCCGGTTACCTTCCATATTGGAATCTTGAAGATGTTTTTGATGTATATTGCTAAATACCATTCACTATTTCCTACAGCTATTAAATGTAACTAAATAACCGGAAGCATCTGTAACGACTGGGTGCCGGACGAGCAAGCGGGGTGCGGGAAAGCAGGATCAGAGAGATCCGAATCCAGGACAATGGGTTTATTCGGGAGTATAGGTAGACAATGGAGCAGTCGGTACACACGTCAATGACCAGACTGGGGAAACAGACTTGAGGCTAAACAGATTCAGCTCAGCTAACATCTCCTCATAAGACATTCTTCTAAGACCAGGAATCATTCTCGTAGCCCTACATTGCACCCTTTCCAAGGCAGCAATGTCCTTTTTAAGGTATGGTGACCAAACCTGCACACAATATTCTACGTGTGGTCTGACCAAGGAATTATATAATTGTAGCATCACCTCCCTTGACTTAAACTCCATACTCCTAGAGATGTAACCCAACATCCTATTATTTATTGCTTCCCCACACTGGCGAGAGTGGGACATGGAAGCATCAACATACACACCGATGTCTTTCTCATAAATCAGCTACCTTTATTTCAGTGGAACCCATAAAGTATCTGTACTTTATATTTCTGCTCCCTGCATGAATTACCTTACATTTATCTATGTTAAATTTCATCTGCCAGGAATCAGCCCAGTCCCTAATAAAATCAAGATCCTGCTGTAGCCTCTGTGCTGCTAGTTCAGTATCTGCTACACCACCTACCTTGGTGTCATCTGCAAATTTAACCAGTTCACTGTATGTACTGGTGTCAGTATCATTAATGTAAATTAGGAACTATAGTGGTCCTAAAATTGAACCCTGCATGGATGCAATGACTCTCCTGGAAAATGTTGCCTCAAGTGGTGTTGGTGGACACAGTAGCAGACAACAGCAAATGTGACCATTTTGCCCCTAGTTTTCCCAGTGTTCCTTGAGATGCAAAGAATCCCCCGATGCATTGTCTGGATGGACAGTGTGATGGCTAGACCCTCCTGAGAGACATTGCAGACAGTTTGTGAACTGTGGCAGCGGACCAGTTTGGGTCTGACAGCAGAGCAGCAACCCAAAAGAACAAGTGCAAACCCACTGCAATCATCGAACACCAGATAAATACCGGAGATGCCCCATCCATCTGTTTTTGACCTCGCTTGCTAGTGCTTACGTAGTGATAGGCAACAGAACAGAAAATCCTCAGGTAAGAGTGATGTGGCACCACGACTCCTATTAGACAGAACGAATTATTCCGTTTACCACCATGACTTGCACCATGAATATGTGTGTGATTGTGTATTAATGTTGTAAATACTAAGTGTTTACTGTAGAATGTGTGAGTTTCCATTACTGTCTACCTTGAGTGTGAGTGTGATGGTGTCAGTTTCCATGTCTGCACTGCTGCTGGTTGTCAATGGCAGGGGGCTCTTAAGTCTGACTTTCCATTTTAAAGGAGCTGTCATCTCTCTTATTTAAATTTAAATGACCCCACACATGTTTCAGTATAATGTATATTTGCAAGGGTTATAATATTCTAACCCAAAGTCATCTACTACTAATACTCCATTGTCTGTGTTTGTTAAGTTCCACTCTAGTTCCACTCCAAAAGGACACTCCGGGACAACTCTTGATTCACCTTTCGTTGAGTTTTATTTACCAACTTAGACTTGTTGGTTTCAAGTTAATCAACCAATGTTTGAACCGTCAGGTTGATAACCTACAAAGCACAGATACAGAGGTTCACCATGTCATTCTGTAAGATGTTAAAACAATACATGAGCTTTTTAGATTATATTAATTAAATTAAGGTAAACAAATGAACCATTCTAAGTATTTCAAATGAATTAATAAAATTAATCTAGTGAATTAAGTTAAATCAAATAATAGATTCCATTAAATGCTCGCTTCAAACAACAGAACAGTTAAACATCAAATGTAATAAAGACAATCAAACGTCAAACAGACAATCAAATCAAAATGAAAGCTTTTGCATTTTAGTTCTTTCTAACTAATATAACCTAATAACATTTACCAACCATTGGTGTCTTTGGAGTAAACTCTTGAGTAGAGCTTGCTGTGCTGTTCCTTGGCTTGTTTGAAGACTGAGCTACCATTCCTGTTCAGGTGTTTTCATTTGTGATCAGCAGCCATTTTGTTGGTGCATTATGGGAAATGTAGTTTTCGACGGTGGTGGCAACCTTAGACCTACTACTGTTCACTTATAACCCAACAGTGTTGGAATGGCAAAACTTGCACATTGTGCACATTGTCCTTATTTAGTCATTCTGAAAGTATGCTTCATTGCTGTGGAAACACTACAAGACAGAACAGCCAAGAAGCAAAAAATTCGTGATGTCACTGGTGTATCATTGCCAAACTGCTAATGCCTTGTTGCTTTGAGCTAAGGTAGGACTGGAAAGCTGTAGATCTGTTTACTAACAAAATCTTCGTTAATATTATAGCTTTTCAAATATTTTATATTGCATAACAAGCAACTGTTCAGGTTCCATAGTTCGAATCGATATTTTTAAAAATCTTCATTTCACTGATAAGAGTAGCATGGGCATATTGTTAGGCTGTTTGTGCACGTCGGCGCGTGTGTGTCCTTACCTGTTTGCAGATACTTCAGTATTGCACAAGATTCTTGACACAAGATTGAGCCACAATAAATCACGCAGCTAGTCTGAGCACGTTTCTTCAGATGGGTCACAAGAAAATAGCAGAAAAGGTGCAGGACTAGTCAGCCTATACCTGTACTGCTTTGCGGAAAGGCTCCCGAAAGTTTGCCTGAAAAAATATGTGTAGTACATGTACATGTGTAACAGAATTGAAGCACTCTAAACATTTATGCACATGTTTAAGATATAAGATAATCGGAAATGTTTTACGTTAAGTCTTTCCAAAACATCCATTAAAAAAACCCCACTCTACATTTAAGGATAAATACTTTGAGAGACCGGAGATTGATATAGATCTGTTCCCTGATTAAATCAGGCACTGTACTGTAAAGGTGATAAAAGTGTTCTGGATTGAAGTATATTTTGCGATACCACTTAACAGTGAAATAAATATCCTCCTGTGTCACGACGCAGATTTATGTAGGGGAAGTTGTGGGAATGGCACATTCTGATCCCAGATCGGCGCTTGGAGCCGCTCCCTCTCGGGACGGCGGAGGACAAGGCGGAGTCGACGGATGTTGCTAAAAGGAGGAAGAGGAGGGAGGTGCGCGTGAGCGACCAAGCATGAACCTTTACCTGGACGACGTTTCGGTCGGTCGCTTTAACTAGTTCCCCAGTAAACCTCGAGTTAGGCCACCTGTCGGTTAAGTGCTCCTTTTTCCAGTCGACTCACCAGTATAACTTTCCAGCAATTGACTACCTACTAAAGTAACTGTTGCACTGGTTTTCTTTTTTTATGAAGCTGTGTCGTAAGAAAGAGAAAAACTGTCAGCTGCTCGACCAACAGTTTTGTAGGTAAAACATGTGCCAGTTGGGATATCGTGATTAAGCAGCAGTTATAGAGGGTGGTTTTAGTCGACTGGGCGTTATTTGCTTGGTAACTGGAAGAGCGCTGCCCGTTGTGTCACGCCTAACCAGCTATTTGAGTTAAGAGCTAACTTAATAAAGTTTTATTTATAGTTTCACTTGATTAATTGCGTTTTTGGCTACTTTGTCAAGCGCCGTGGGGAACTCGCTAAAGTTAATAAACAGCGAAGAAGACTATGGCCGGAGCCGGTAGCGTGGAGGCGGTGAAGCGCAAGATTAAGGTGTTGCAGCAGCAGGCGGACAAGGCTGAGGAGAGAGCCGAGGCGCTGCAGAGGCAGGTGGAGGAGGAAAAGAGGACGCGAGAGCAGGTACCCACCGCCGGCACCAGGGACACAGGGCACCCCGGGCCCGGATCCTACCAGCAGCTTTCGCTTTCTTTGACTTCCAGCAGGGATTCTGTTTTACTTTGCGCCAACACATGCTTACAATAAGCTAGCAGTTTTGCGGAATTGCCGTATTAAGTCTGTGTACGCCTTAGTTGGCCCTTTAACCTCATTTCCTCGAGGGACTAGCTGACCCTGCTTTCTCTCCAAAAAACTGCTTCTGATGGATGGATTAAGTAATTGTAATAAAATGCAAACCGAGTTTGTGGAGAGTGTAATCATTGTATATTGAAATGAATTCAGAAGAAGGGTGACATTCAAGTCAAATATGTGGATCCAAACGTGTATGTTTATACACACAAAAATTAACTCTTAAATACAAACTTCGATTTGGGGTTTAGTTGGGTTTGGTGGTATATCAGGGAAAACTGAATTTGTTTTGAAATTAAAATGGAAAACAATTAGGAACAGATGTTAGAATAGCAAAACCTAAGATGCTTATTTGCACATATGTAAAATAAAAAAAAAAAATCAAATATAAATACAATAGGGTTCCAGTACTGTGTGATTGGCCCCCTACCAATCAAAATGAACCAAGTCTTTCTAAATCCCATGTTACCTACTACTTTTTTTTAAGCCCGATCTGGATTTTCTAGCCAATGCGACTTGGATGCCACAGAAAGACTAATTACTGAGGCTGTTTCAGCCTTGCTTCATACACACACATACATACACACATACATACATACATACATACATAGATAGACAGACTCTCTCTCACTATTATGATGATGTCTCAAGTGAGTTGGCACACTGGATATATTTCCAACCGATGGTCTTATCAACTGCACTCTCTCCAATGCTGGGGTAATTTATTGGGAAACAAGGTGTATTTATATTCTGTTGCTTTGTTTGGATGGGGTGATAGGAATGTCCTCCCCACTGGAGTACAGCCTGGGGGCTGTTTTTTTATTATTCTCCTCCTCTCTCCTCATGTTATTCTGTTTCTTTTCTTCTCTCTTCCCCTGTCTCCCGACCAAATCAAATGTATGTATGAAGCGATGTAGCCACATACCATAGTTATGTTTACTGTATTCTGTTTTCTCAATCTGAACTGAAATGAAGCCAGAAGGCCAAACTTAATCAAAAGACTAAACTGTGTGTTCTGATTGTATGGAAAAAAAACCTATCAACATGTACTGAAATGTTTAACAGGAGATTGTCTAAATTGACTTGAATGAACTCTTTTCTAAATTATAGTCTTCTGGTTCTAGAGTTTATTTTTTTAAATGCATTACAATGAAATTTGTTATTGTACCGAGTAGAACGAAATCAAGTAGCAATTCTTTTGGTGCGTTGACACACAGATATCCGTTAACAGTGGAGAGTGTTGAGCTGCTGAATCTGTGTGCATGCGCCGCTGTCGTAATATTGTCACTGTACAGAGTAGTGATCCCTGGGGAAGTTGTCAGGTCACTAGAAAGGGGTGTGTGGCACTCCTGGTATCTCTCTAAGAGGAGGTCCATGTCTTTAGAACTCTGGTGCCCCCTGTTTTGCTGTATGGCTGTTGGACATGTATGCAATCCAATTACCTGAGATGAAGACTGAACTCCTTTGTCTCTTTCGTGAATCCTTGGATAAAACTAGTTTGACTTTGTGTCGAATGAGCGGTTGTTCAGGGACTGCTGAATGAGGTACATTACTTGCATTGTGAGGGAGTGTCAGTTACGGCACTACAGCCATGTAGTGTGGTTCCCTGAGTGTCATCCAGCTTGCAGGATCCTCATTATTAGGGAACCAAGCAGCTAGACCAGGCCAAGGGACATCCACATAGCACCTGGCTGCGGCAGACGGGCATTTCCTGGGGGTGGAACTGGACTGTGTGTCAGCCTGGGGATTCAACAACCAGAATCCCAAGGTGTTTCGTTATCTGTTGGGTATGGCAATGTGCTGTACCAATGCTTGCTTTCTAACCTGATCTGTCCTGAGCTGACCTGAGCTCATAAAGACTAGACTGCACGATTCTGGAAAAGAAATGTGAATTGCAATTCTTTTGCACAGAATTGAGATCGCTGCTTTTTTTTTTTATACAAGAATTTTTTTTCTTAAACATTTATTGCACTCATTAAACTGCAAAAGGATACACAACAAAATGTGACTGTGCCAAACATATAATTGTTCCAGGATTGGCATATGAACTTCTGACAGCAGGAAGGAAATGCTCAAATGGTGATTCTATTATGGTAACTAAAAGTGCCAGTGAGGTACTTTTTTGGGGTGGGACTTGAAATGCTTTCTTTGTGGATTTGGTTATGCAAAACAGCCTGCTACTGAAACACAATACAACTGCCATCTTGAAAACAGTTGCAAACTCAGAAAATGATAAATAAGGTAGTAGTAGTAACAGTAGTAAATGAAGTAACCCAAGCTTTAACTGCAATGTGGTTAGAAGAACCAGAAATCGTGATAGCACAAAAAGAAAGTGTTTTCTGTAATATACAGATGCTCCTTTACTTACGAATGAGTTGCGTTCCGAACGGCCGTTCATAACTTGAAATGCAAGTCATTATTCATCATCATTTTAAGGGTATACGCAAGTACCAAGAACTAGGATGCTGGGAGAGTGCACGCTATGCTGCTGCACGGTGAGAGTATCAGCCAGAAGTGATAGTAGTAAGCCTGCCACGATAACAGATTTTATTGCAATAAACAATAATATTGCCTTTGTGAGACCATTTTCAACTGATGTAATAATAACATTAATGCAAGTACACCCTTTCAACGATCAGTAAACTTTTAATTTCTAGAGAATATTTAACACTGAGACTGGAAGACATTTTTAATATCCAAAATAAACAAACAAAACAACCAAAAGCAATAAATAAAATGGATTATGAAGACTCTGTAAACAAAATTGCCCTTAAAATATTAAACATTAGACTCAGAGAGGGAAAACAGGCAAAACTGCCAGTTAGCACTTTTGGTTTACAAAGATCCTAACTAACAACAAAACACTCCATATAAATAAAAGCAGGTGCCTCAACAGGCCATATGCAAATCTGTAGCTACTTTAGTCTAGCAAATTCCAAGCAAGAAATATAATTTATTGCCACATTTTACTTTACCGCTTATAGTGAACACGTCTGCCTGTGCGAAATTGATAATTATAATCGGATGATCATCATATCCGATTTTTTTTTTTTCTTCATGTCTTAGTCTAACGCCAGCCACAACTTGAACGAATAAGACTTCCCTTCGTATCCGTGGATGTAAGATAAGGCAATCATCTTAAAGCCTTTCTCTAATTTACTCGTTGGTACTTTGGAGAAAGATTTACAAAAGCGATGTACGTTGTTGATCATAAGTTTGGACAAGTCCTGTAAACGGCATGTCATTTTTCACAGACCGGAAATGAGTGAGCCGCATTTCCATGAACGCGGAAGCTGATGGGCAAAGAGCCCACTGGCACAAGAGTTCATGCCTCATTATTAGTGATGTGTCGTTGGCGAACAAGACAGTTCTTTGAGCTGACTCTTTTTAGTGAACGATGGGAGCCAGCTCCTGTTGAAGAGCCGTTTTATTAATGTTTATAGAATTGTCCGGGTTTTTGAGCTGCCTAAACTATGGGGCGCCGTTTGTAAAGATAGCAAACATTTTTGTACTTGCCACTTTTTCAACATTTAGTGCAATTTTCTGACATTTAGCTAGAAGTCAATGGTGTTGTGGATCATCAGGTTTTTTTGCTGTGTAAATTATGTTCAAAATTGTTCAACATATGTAAATATAAATGGCTTGTCTATATATAAATATTAAATGTAAATGTTAAATATAAATGTTAAATGTAAATATAAATATAAATGTTAAATATAAAACTTAAATGTAAATGTAAATATAAATGTTAAATATAAAACTTAAATGTAAATGTAAATATAAATGTTAAATATAAATGTTAAATGTAAATATAAATATAAATGTTAAATATAAAACTTAAATATAAATCTAAATGTTAAATGTTAAATCTAAATGTTAAATGTTAAATCTAAATGTTAAATGTAGACTCTAAATGTTGAGAACGTATGCAAATTAGCCACGTCCATTTGCGTAAAATGGGCGGTACCGACGAGAGCGCAGGTTAGGGCTGATGCAGGACAATATGGCGAATTCCGCTCACTTAGAGGCCATAGAATGTGCAGTTTTGGCAGTTGTTCGCGCTGCGTTACATGGTATTGCTACACAGCCGGGAGCAACATCATGTACACCTTCCACTGTGACATCTGAAAGCTATGAATGTATTTTGGGGCGGGAGGGGGATCGTGGTTATCGGTCACATTTCAATAACGGCAGTGCACTCATGCACATCCAGTATTAATGCCCCTACATCACCGATATCAGTAAGTTCTGACTTTAGTGACAGCTAACAGATAGGTAGCAACATCAGTCTGCAGAGTATTTTTGTAAAATGTAACGAATACATATAGGTATACATATATTTTTTATTTATGTGTATGGTAGCTTCCTGTTGGCTAGACAATATGATTTTTCATTTGCACATGAAGACTGTTGCATTAATGTTTCCCCTTCATTCCATTATTATTACTGCATACTTTTTCTGTTTGTCAGATGAAAATCACTAAACACATCACATGAAAGATAGCACGTTCGCGTGTCAGTATTGACCAATATGCATCAGCCCTAACCTGCGCTCTCGTCGGTACCGCCCATTTTACGCAAATGGGCGTGGCTAATTTGCATACGTTCTCAACATTTAGAGTCTACATTTAACATTTAGATTTAACATTTAACATTTAGATTTAACATTTAACATTTAGATTTATATTTAAGTTTTATATTTAACATTTATATTTATATTTACATTTAACATTTATATTTAACATTTATATTTACATTTACATTTAAGTTTTATATTTAACATTTATATTTACATTTACATTTAAGTTTTATATTTAACATTTATATTTATATTTACATTTAACATTTATATTTAACATTTACATTTATTTATATATAGACAAGCCATTTATATTTACATATGTTGAACAATTTTGAACATAATTTACACAGCAAAAAAACCTGATGATCCACAACACCATTGACTTCTAGCTAAATGTCAGAAAATTGCACTAAATGTTGAAAAAGTGGCAAGTACAAAAATGTTTGCTATCTTTACAAACGGCGCCCCATACTAAACATTAAGGACGACAGTGGCCGGAACACATTGTCTTTCAAAAAAGCCCGCTTACTAGACAGCGTCTTATTTTTAACAATCTCAAATCGGGTCACACTAATCAGTATCAGGTTAAACGAAGAGAGCGGGGGGGTTTTTAAAAAGAGCCGTTTAGGAGCCCGAAAGAGCCGGCTCTTCTTGGTGAGCTGAGCCAAATGAGCCGGTTTGCTAAAAAGAGCCGATATTCCCAATTGCTAGGGAGAGACACGAGGAAGGCAATTTTCATTTATCGACCTCATTTTAATTATCATGCAGTTAATTGATTTATCGTTTATTGCAACAGGCCAAGATGCTAGGCAGAATTGGTGCGCAGGAAAAAAAATTGATATGAACTGGCAACGGGAGCCCAATTAACACGGTTTGGACTTAGTCCTCTTCGTTCGTATGTCTGAAAGTTCTTAAGTAGGGGAGTGTCTGTACAAAGACAGCATGGTATTGGAAAATTTCTAAGTATTGCAATGTAGTTTTGTTGTAATAAATATGTGGGTATTTATAAAAAAAAAGAGTTCAACAGTTTCTCAATAACCCGTTTAGGAGTGATTTAAACAGCAAGGATGAAAATTATGATTCTCTGAGTACTAATGCAACGCTCATGTAAAAGCAGCCGAGGTGAACTTTTAAAACTGATTTATAAACATATGCTAGATAATCTTGAAAAGGAATAATTATCAAGTTTTGCTAGTTTTAATTATTTTTTAAAGAAAAGCCTCATCTTAATCTAGCTTACTGGCTAATTAAGAATTGCACATGCACAACGTGCAATACTTGTATTAATATTGCACATCAATCAGGCCTATAATATACAGCCATTTTTCGAATTCAGTACAAAATACCCTGCCTCGCGCTGTGATGTCATTCAGCGCTGGTTCCGGTTTTTACACTGGTAGAAAACCAACACCTTGAAGTATTGTACTTTTGGCACTTTTCTTGAAGTACCGAAAGTAAGGTACCTGGTGCGGTGAGAGAGTGCCCTTTAAGACAGTGTAGAATTATGGCATTCTTGAGACTCTCCGGGGAAAAGTAGGAGTGCTTGTTTTCATCCAACTTGTATAATATGATGCAGAAGAAGCATTATAATTTAGAAATGAGATTGCATAAAGGTGTGAATCGAGATCATGTGTGTTTTTGTGATTAATTGTGCAGCCCTAATAGTGGTCTTTATGTGATACACACAACTCTGTCTTTAATAACGAAACTGTGCTATTAGTTACTTAAACATGTAATGGTAAAATTTTCTGTTGACCCCTGTTAGTTTGATCAGACTTTTCATATACAATTTTCTTGCTCTGTTTTGTGGTCCTTCTCATTAGTATGAGCATCCCCAAATGCTGATCCCTCCGCATTGTCTTTGGTTGTCCCAGGTTTTCTGGTTCATTTCTGTTCTGATTGGTGTTGCTGTTTTAATTTTGCTGTAACAGCAAAATTGAATTTTTCTATGCGTGTGTAGTGTGGTTTTTCCCTTTAAAATCAAAGGTGAGAAATGAAAAGGACTTATTTGGGCAGATGAATGTAAAAAAATAATCAACTCAGATGAAATGATAGATATCCATTTCTTCAATTCAGTTTGCATTTATTCCAAAGTTTAACTCAAATAAATTAGGTTTAATTATATTGGGTATAGCATTTGAGGTATGCGGAGCACACCTGAGCTACTGGAGTGTAGATTGCTCTGAGCCAGAGGTCCCAAAGCTGACCTATGGCCCAAAAATTTTACTGCCCCTATACGACGTGAAAAATTTTGACTTTTATCAAAAACAGCACACGTCATGGTCTGGAATGTAATATATTGGAAAGCCAACATTTAACACAGTGCATTGACCTCCTGCTGCATATAGCTGAGGATCTGACTTGTTGGTCCAGCTCATCCCACAGATGCTTCACTGGCTGTCCACATGATGCATCAGAAAATGCGATTCATTGGATCAGGCAACATTCTTCCATCATCCTATGGTACAGTTCCAATGCTTTTGTACCCTCTATAGGTGCTTTTGATGGTAGGCTGGGATTAACATGGGCACTCTGACTGCAATGGCTATGCAGCCTCATACACAACAGAGCTTGATGACCTATGTAATGGTCTCGTGAGCATAATTAAATTATTCCTCTGCTTTTGCATAGTCGTCTTCTGTTGGTTCAAACCCGACAGGATAGCCTTTATTCACATTCCACATTATTGAGTCTAGGCTACCTAGCACCCTGTCAGTGGATCATGGCTTTGCTCCAAGAAGGGAATTCTCAGAAGGTACTTGCCGTAGCTGATTGTGAGTGAGCACCCCACAAGCCTTGTCATTTCGGAGATGTTCTAATGATATGGTTATAACAATTTGCTCCTTATCAGCCACTAAGGTCTTTACTCTTGCCTATTTACATTTACATTTAATTTACATAAATTATATAGATACCAATATATACAGTAAACTGGTGAAATTTGCAGATGACACCAAGGTGGGTGGTGTAGCAGATACTGAATTAGCGGATCAGCAGCTACAGCGGGATCTTCATTTAATTAGTGACTGGGCCGATACCTGGCAGATGAAATTTAACGTCGATAAATGTAAGGTACTCCATCTAGGGAGCAGAAATATAAAGTACAGGTATTTTATGGGTCCCACTGAAATAAAAGTAGCTGATCTTGAGAAAGACTTTGGTGTGTATGTTGATGCTTCCATGTCCCATTCTCGCCAGTGTGGGGAAGCAATAAAAAAGGCCAATAGGATGTTGGGGTATATCTCCAGGTGTGTGGAGTACAAGTCAAGGGAGGTAATGCTAAGATTATACAATTCCTTGGTGAGACCTCACCTAGAATATTGTGTGCAGGTTTGGTCACCATATCTTAAAAAGGACATTGTGGCCTTAGAAAAGGTGCAGCCTTTTCAAAAGGTGTAGGGCCACAAAAATGATTCCTGGTCTTAGAGGAATGTCATACGAGGAACGGTTACTTGAGCTAAATCTGTTCAGTCTCAAGCAAAGGAGACTGAGGGGGGACATGATCCAGGTATATAAGATTCTAACAGGTTTGGATGCTATTCAACCAAATAGTTACTTCAGCATTAGTTTAAATACACGAACTCGTGGCCATAGGTGGAAATTAGCGGCAGAACATTTCAAACTGGATTTAAGGAAACACTTCTTTACACAGCGCGTAGTCAGAGTATGGAATAGTCTTCCTGATAACGTAGTGCAAGCTGAATCCTTGGGTTCCTTTAAATCAGAGCTAGATAAGATTTTAACGACTCTGAGCTATTAGTTTAGTTCTCCCCAAGCGAGCTTGATGGGCCGAATGGCCTCCTCTCGTTTGTATAGTTATGTTCTTATTTCCTTGGCATTCAACATGTTGACTATGAGAACTGAATGTTATGTTACAGTGTAACATATCCCAGGCCTTGTTTTTAAGAGTCAACATTATTCGCTTCCTGTCATAATGTTTTGGCTCATCAGTGACTGTTCATATAATGTCCCAGAAAGATGGGGCTGTCTACTGAAGCAGCTTATCTTAAATTTGTAATACCTCGTAATTTAACATGAATAGCAATTGCATTTCAAAATGACCCCTATGGAGGGTTGTTAAATCAGGGTTATTTACAGTCATGAACACATTTTTTTGTGATTACACCATTAAGGATGGTATTCTTTGGGTCATCAGGTACTGCAGGTTGGTTATTAATTATAGTAGTTTAGCTCTTATTGTGGATTGGAACGTAATTCAGAAGCAGAGTTCTGTTTACAACTATTGGTTTTCCAGTAAATAATTGTTTCCTCAGAATTCAAGTGAAAGGGGTGTTTTGTCTTTATTTTTCCTGGCTGTTCATTTCTTTTCACATTGGTTTGCCTTTTCTACCATTGAAGCTTTCCTTCACAAGTTAAAAACTTAGGCATACTGGTACAAATTCCAGCTCAGACAGGCTGTCATATCTATAAAGCACTGAGAAAGGGTGCCTCATTTGAGTGTATACTAATTTCGAGCACATGAGTACTGTCAAAGAGCTAGAGAAGTTGGTGGTCATTTCAGCATAAAATGCTGATTGAATCTTCTGCCCTTTTGTCATACCAGCAAGGTAAAGTAAACTGGTTCTTCTGAGTGTGCAAGTATGTTTCATCATGCCTGCTCTGATTTTTCTGGGCAGGCTGAAGCTGAGGTAGCATCTCTAAGCAGGAGGATCCAGCTAGTGGAGGAGGAGTTGGACCGTGCCCAGGAGCGGCTGACCACCGCCCTGCAAAAGTTGGAGGAGGCTGAGAAGGTTGCTGATGAGACTGAAAGGTCTGTGCTCCCTATAGCGGAGGGATGGGTGGGGAGTGCTGATTAACTGGAACCATTATCTACAGCTGTGACCAAAGGGCCTTGAAGGACATCCAGGTCTTGTAGTCCTTAGTTGAACACACCGAAATTCTTTGGCTGGTTTCAGTGGTACTCAGCAGGATTAGAGGTTCTCTCTAGCCTATTTTAATGGACAGACGACTTTAATGGACAGTCCCCCAACACCCCCCCAAGATTTTATATAAGCTAGTGCAGGGATGCCTGACATTTTTTTAGTGTGCGATACTTTTATTCCGAAAATCTACAGAATCACAACGGTATTGTCGTCTTCCGTCGATTTGCCACTCTTGAGATAAAGCATTATCCATTAATCATCTCGCTATCACCCTGGAGACCCCTGAGGTAGTAGTATTATTTAATGAATTTATTTTGTTATAAAAGAATGCTCAGACTGGTGAGGTAAATCCAGCTGCTAAATAAGGGACTGCTACTTTCTTGGTCTGTATTTCAGGGGTATGAAGGTGATTGAGAACCAAGCCCTGAAAGATGAGGAGAAAATGGAGATGCAGGAGGTTCAGTTGAAGGACGCCAAGCAGATTGCTGAGGAGGCTGACCGCAAGTATGAAGAGGTGAGCTCTGATGCCTGCAGGCCTTGGGTAGGTCCCCCCATGGCTGAGCAGAGTGGTACTTATGTATGTGCGTGTGTGTGCGATCTCAGGTGGCTCGCAAGCTGGTCGTCGTTGAGGGAGACCTGGAACGTGCTGAGGAGAGGGCGGATTTGGCAGAAGCGTGAGTCACACAGATGTGCATATACTGTCAATACCCACAGTACAGGTGGAGATAGCAGCAGTGCAGGAGTTGCTGTTACTCCAATGCAACACTGTGCTGCACCTTCTTCATTTCCAACACAGCTACTGAAGAGTAATGCATAATGGCAGCTTCGCACAATTTTTTCCCCCAAACTATTAATAAGAATTTTATTCTGTCCCAGTTTAGCAATTTAAAAAAAACCATGTCCATGTAGTACTCTTCAATTGTTAGCAGCTTAAGTGAAGGGAAAATGTGGTTTTGTGAAAAGGAATGCTGTTAGCTGCTAACTATGCATGTTATTGAATTTGTAATGCTGTTAGTGTGGGACTTACTTGCAGGCTTTCCAGCAATTTTGAACCTGCAGTGTTCTGTGAAAATATATAGGGTATTGTCCACCCTCCCCAGTTCCTGCTATAGTGCTATACATTCGTTTCAGGAGTTTCCCCATGTTTCGCCAATAAATACTGTATTTATTTTTTTCTTGTAGCCATAGTAAGCTGACCCCTCCTCAGACAAAATTGGATGCAGTGAGAACTTTTTCGGGCCCTTTTCCACTGCACCAGGTACTGTGCTTTTGGTACTTCAGTAAAACACCAAAAGTACAGTACTTCAAAGTGTTGGTTTTCCACTGGCATAAAAACTGGTACCGGAGCTGAATGGCATCACAAATCGAGGCAGGGTATTTTGTATTGAATTTCAAAAATGTCTGTAATGTATTACAGGGCTGGATGATGCATGATATTAATACCAACTTCACCTGCTATGCACAGGCAATTCTTGCATTGCTAGTGAGCTAGATTAAGATCAGACTTTCCCTTACCTTCAATTCTGTACGGACATTATAGCGCAAGGTGTTTTTGCTAAAACATTTTTACTCTGTCATAGGGATAAAAACCTAGCAGTGTGACGCCCGCTCCGTCTGCTCCTCGTGTGTGCCACGCCCCCTAATTACCCACGTGTGATTTCCTGATTGTGCCCAGTCGTGTCTTGTTTCCTGCTGCCTTGTTTCATGTTGCCTTGTTTCATGTATTTAAGTTCCTGATTTGTACTAACCCGTGTCTGTCATTGATGTCAGTCTGCGTCCAATGTTCCCGGCTCCCCGAAGCCCGATTAAACCCTCGTTTACCCCGATTCCTGCCTGCTTGTCTATTTTGGATCGCTCGCGCTCCCTGAGCGATCTTCAGTCCAGCCCGTCCTGCATTTCGCGTGACAGAATGACAGACCAAAAAGGGAAAACAGCTTCCGTAACTGAGGAAGATTACATCAGTTACGTTGAACAGCTGTTGTTTTGGATAGCCCAGCCCGGCATCCGGGAGGATTCCCCGGCGTGGGATCTCATTAGCCGGAGTTGGGATCTCCTGGACCGGATCTCCCTGGAAGAGGACGCGCACCTAGCGGAGGAGGTGTGCGCGAACTTCCAACGAGTGGCTGAGCTCCGGACCGAGCAGTACGTCGCGCCAAGCGAACCAGGGACTATCCTCCCGGCGTCCGCCTTTACGGACATAGCGCCGCCTCCCTCCACCACCGTGCGCCGGAGGAAGAGGAAGAAGAGACCGGCGATCGCCTCGACGATCGCCCTGGGGGCGTGCACCCTCGTCCCCACTTCTCTTCTTGGAGGTGATCGGGAGTACTTCCCAATCACTACAGAGGTCCCTAGCGCTACTAAGCTGCCTTCCCCAGCAGCTTCCCCCGTCCGGAGAACACGCTGGGTCGCTGCGCAGCTAGAGCAGCCGTCTCTGCTGCTCGCTGCAGCCATCGGACCTGAGGAGCTCCCTCCGCTCCTGCCACCTGCGGCTCCCGTGCGGCCGCCGCTGCCGGCGGATCCCGCTCCCGTGCAGCCGCCATTGCCGGCGGACCCCGCTCCCGTGCAGCCGCCATTGCCGGCGGACCCCGCTCCCGTGCAGCCGCCATTGCCGGCGGACCCAGCTCCCGTGCAGCCGCCATTGCCGGCGGACCCAGCTCCCGTGCAGCCGCCATTGCCGGCGGACCCAGCTCCCGTGCAGCCGCCATTGCCGGCGGACCCAGCTCCCGTGCAGCCGCCATTGCCGGCGGACCCAGCTCCCGTGCAGCCGCCCCTGCCGGCGGACCCAGCTCCCGTGCAGCCGCCCCTGCCGGCGGACCCAGCTCCCGTGCAGCCGCCCCTGCCGGCGGACCCAGCTCCCGTGCAGCCGCCCCTGCCGGCGGACCCAGCTCCCGTGCAGCCGCCCCTGCCGGCGGACCCAGCTCCCGTGCAGCCGCCCCTGCCGGCGGACCCAGCTCCCGTGCAGCCGCCCCTGCCGGCGCAGCCCCCACTGCAGCTCCCGTGCAGCCGCCCCTGCCGGCGCAGCCCCCACTGCAGCCGCCTGCAGCTCCCGGGCCGGCGCCCCCACTGCAGCCGCCTGCAGCTCCCGGGCCGGCGCCCCCACTGCAGCCGCCTGCAGCTCCCGGGCCGGCGCCCCCACTGCAGCCAGCTCCTGTTCCTGACCGCGCTCCTGTTCCTGTCCCGGCGCCCCCTCCGCCTGCAGCAGCTCCCGAGGCGCCCCCTCCGCCTGCAGCAGCTCCCGAGGCGCCCCCTCCGCCTGCAGCAGCTCCCGAGGCGCCCCCTCCGCCTGCAGCAGCTCCCGAGGCGCCCCGAATGACTTTACTTCCTGGCCCCGCAGGGGAAGGGGACACAGACGCAGGGCTGGGGTCCCGCCCGCCCTGCCCCCTGGCTCGCCCTGCCTCGCCTGCGCTGGGGCTCGGTTGGCGCCTGCGGTTCCTGGCCCTCCGGGCCTCGCCTGCGCTGGGGCCCGGTGTGGCGCGCCTTTGGGGGGGGGTTCTGTGACGCCCGCTCCGTCCGCTCCTCGTGTGTGCCACGCCCCCTAATTACCCACGTGTGATTTCCTGATTGTGCCCAGTCGTGTCTTGTTTCCTGCTGCCTTGTTTCATGTATTTAAGTTCCTGATTTGTACTAACCCGTGTCTGTCATTGATGTCAGTCTGCGTCCAATGTTCCCGGCTCCCCGAAGCCCGATTAAACCCTCGTTTACCCCGATTCCTGCCTGCTTGTCTATTTTGGATCGCTCGCGCTCCCTGAGCGATCTTCAGTCCAGCCCGTCCTGCGTTTCGCGTGACAAGCAGGTTTTACTATTTAAAAAAATCAGTTTAAAGTTTACCTCCACCGCTTTAGCATGAGCACTGCGTTCTCAGAGGGAATCATAACAATTTGCATCCTTACTGTTTAAATCATTCCTACATGGGTTTATGAGAAACTTGTAGATTTCCGTTTTATAAATACTCTAGTATCTATTACAAGATAATACTGTGCTGTCCTAGTCCTGTGGTGCCTGCGGTTCATGAACGTTGTGGCCTACGAACTATTTGGTTTGCTACCAAAAATTTAGTAGGGGGAAAAATGCATTGGTTCACGTACAAAATTTTGTCGATCAGATTCACCCAACGAGCACCGAAACCAAATACACATATGGGAGAAACAAGGATGTCAGACGCGGAACTGCAAGATGCACACCCGGTGGAAGATTTACGTATGTTAAATACACGCGAGGATCAGACCACGTATACAAAAGAAACTGGCAAACACACACAACAATAGGGAAATGCAACTATTAACAACAACAATACAAGGGCTTTAAGGATTGTTGGTAAAAAAGCGTGATTTCCTCGGCAAGCAAGTCTCCACGTCTCTCTCTGCTCCCGATGCCTCGGTCCACCCGTCACCACATTATATTGTGTTTTTCTTTAAAGTTTTTACTATAAAAACCAGAATTTATAAATTATTATTTGGTAGGCTTATTAACCAATTAGTTAAATGTCAGTGCTTTTTTTATGGGAAAAATTGACTTGATTCGTGTAGAAATTGATTCCCGACCACTTTCCAGGAATGGATTGTGTTCGTGAACCGCAAGCACCACTGTATCTTATAAAAATGTGATGCCATCCTAATTTTGTACCTGTTCTTCCAACCGGAATGCAATTTAACCTTGGGTCTTTCATTTGCCACCTGTGCATTATTTTATTTTATTTTTTTTCTTCATTTATTTTCTGACTTTTCAAAGTGGTGTTTGTATTGTGTTTCAGAAGCAAGCTATTTGCATAACCAATCAACAAAAAAGCATTTCAAGTGCCACCCCAAAGTACCAGAATAGTACCCCAGTTCATTTGGCACTTTAGGTACTGGAACTTATGGTACTGGTACTTGACTAGAAGTGAATGGAAAATGGATCGTAGCAAAAGTACTAAACCAATAGTACAGTACCTGGTGAGGTGAAAAAACACCCTTACTTGTTTGGGTAGTGGATAAAACGCCTAACAGACATTCGTTTTTGCTCATTCATTCCAAAATGATCAGTTCTTGAAAGGCAGTATGCCCTATTTTTCCATGTAGGGGCTGCCTCTTTTGGCATTAATGATGCAGTGGTATGATTCTGTTTCTGGAGAGTTAGCCTCATTATTCCCAGGTATAGCTGAAAGCCGGGACTCAACTCCAGCCCACACATGCCCCAAGGTGCATGTACAAGGTGCTCCTCACTTTACTTTCAACTTCAATTTTGTTTGACTTTGAGTATTTCAACCTTGCAATAGTGATGCATATTCATATGGAACTAAATCAGGGCCAATAGATTTAATTTGAAAAAAGAATTGAAACTAAAAGTTCAAGTTTTGATGTTGGACTTTTGTTTTTCAGCTTTAAAATAATTAATTCAGATCAACAAATTTTTCATTTTCCACTCATTGATTTGTTTTTTTTTTTTTGTTTTTTTTTCCCCCCCAAATATTTGTTACTTTTTTCAGAATTATCACATTTGAATCTTTCCATTGTCTGATCATATTTTTTCAGTTTCAGACTTTTGGTACTTCCTCAGACTGTTGGCGTAGAGGTATACATAATGAGTGACAGCATAAAGTAGGGTGAGGACCTCCCTTGTTGCCTTCAGTATCAGCTTGCTTGAGTTACAATGGTCCATGTTACTATATCTTGACCTCACGTTGGGTATGGTTATTCAATAAATTACGTAAGATTTTCAACAATTTATAATAAAGTAGGCTTGTTTTTAATGGTTTTGCCCAACTGTAGGCTAATGTATGTGTTCAAAGCATGTTTAGGGTAGGCCAGGTTATGATGTTTGCTAGGTTAGGTGTACCGAATTGAAATTTTGCCTTAGGTTTATCGGAATGTACCCTATCGTAACCGTGGGAGCATCTGGTGGCCACATTTTACTAATTTGTTTTATGTAAATAGTGTTCACATTTTATTAATCTGTTCCCCTATTTTATGTTAAAATGTGGGCATGTTTTACGACATAGCTGTATGCATGACTTTCATTTAGATCACTAGCCAACTGCTGGTATGGATGGAGATAGTTCAATCGAGTTTTCAGTATGATAAAACATAAAATAAAGTAAGAGGGTTAAAAGCATGGTAAATAGTTTGAGTGGCCATGATTTATGTAAATTGTTGAAGTACAGCATGGGCACAATTGAATTAAAATGAATAAGTAAAGCATTCGTTTTTTAGTGTCGTTCCCGCAATATATCCTTTAACCGTTCTGATGTATATCGTGGCTACATTTTAATATATAACAGGATTACCAACTCTCGCGCATCTAGCATGATGCTCTCGCTTTCAGACTCTCTCGCTCATATTGCATTAGAAATCCTAAAATTAACTACATTATAAGCTTTGGGGCAGTTGGCAAAACCTACAGGCTTTTTACAAGGTAATAAAACTTGCATACATGTGTGTGCATGTGTGTGCTGATTGTCTTAAATCTCACACCGGCCAGCTGATCGAAGCCGGCAACCCTGATATATAATATTTATCGTATTTATCGTTGTATCATGAGTGGAGCTTCATGCTTTCTCTATGTCCCTACAGTATGTCACAAAAAATGACCCATGACTGTAAAATTTAGGATAACTTAGCAGAGTATTTGTTAAAGTAGCTAACATTCCTTCAGCGCCCTGGCGCCAGCAGGGGCTCCATGTGAATTGAGCGTCATCTTAAACGGCTTCTCTGTAGAAAAACTGGAATAAAAACAAACAAATGAACAAAACTTTTGGCTGGTTTAGATGCATGCATTTAGTAGTTGTCAAACTTTTTGAATTTTGATCTGTTACTGGGCTAGCAATATGCTGTATAATATTTTCATCAGTGACAGCACAAACCCAACCACTCTTCCAGGATCTGTAGTGATATTGTGCATTAGCAACTCATGCAGTATTTAACGTATTGTTAATTTTACATACAGTATACTTACAGTAATTTTGTTTTTCAGTTACCAGTAGTTATTTTTATATTATTCTTATGACATTTGCAACTTATGAGTAACTTTGTTGTAAATTGAAGCAAATTAATGCAGTTGAACTAGAAGGGCTGGTGAATCCCAGGATGCAAGGTTGTTGGACCTTTAGTGTTGCGTCATCTTTTTTGTAAGAAAATCAGTAGGGAAATGACCATGATTATCTGTAGTGGTTTTCCAAAAAATTACCACTTTCTCTTATAAACTAGACCCATTTTAATAACCTGGATTACCAAGTTAGTTTGTGTATAATTTATTATAAATATTTGTAATAGATTATGCCTTTTATGATTTCCATAATGATTTCAAGGCTGTCTGGTGTAATCATATGATGCAAAAACAAGCTTGAGCTGTGCCACATTCGGTTTGCAGTAGCTGACCTCTGACATTACAGATGGATATCTCTATGTGCTGGAGGTCTCATGATCCTTCTGCTTGTTTGACCGAAACCCTAACCCTCAACCCCTCCCCACTAACAGTAAAGCCCGGGAACTGGAGGAGCAGCTGAGGGGCTTTGACCAAATGCTCAAGACTCTGCAGGCCTCTGAGGACACGGTAATGCTCCCCCCCTTGCTTAAATCTTCTGTGTGTCTGGGCCAGCTTATAGTCACATGATCAAGGGCAGGTAGCCAGAAAGGCTCTCTAGACTGTTCAATTCTCACCTTCATTCCCCAGCAGCCTCCTATTCCCCATCATCTGTTCACCTTTTGCCTATTTTAACCTATTTATTCTTGTTTATTGTGTTTTCAGTTGAATTCAATTTATTTTTATATAGTGCCTTTCGTAAGAGTTGTCCCAAAGCGCTTTACATGGATATGTTGTGATACATAAAACGTCATGAGAGATACAGAATGGGGAAAAAGGGAGGAAAGAAATTAAATGAACGCCTGAAGACAATGGAGGAGAGGAACCAAAAACTCCCAAGTAAGAAGAGGGAAAAACACCCTGTGCATACTAACAGCACTGAAAGCAGAAAAGAATGGACATGTCTGCAAAAGGTAGGTGTAAGCTGTGATTAAGAATGAAGACAGTCCATCAACGAGTCCATTATCCATGTTGGCCAAAGTCCATCAATAAGTTCTTTCTCCATGCTGGGCTGTGTTGGGTGACCATGAAGGCTGCACCCATGATGATGCAGTTCGTAGGTTCCATTTGTGATATCAACCCTCCAAGGGACTGAACCAGGACTCCAGCTCCGACAGTACCCACCTTGGGCACTATCCAGACATATGGGAAGGCAGAGAGCATGAATGGTCTGAACATGCGTTGACACATAAATGGACAAGCATAGCAGATAAAAAGACATGTACAGCAGCAACAACAGCCAGCTTGTAAACTTAAAGTAATTCTATCAGGTAGGCAGACACTATTTGCTTACTTGCTCTATTGTATTTTGCTTTTCTTGTTGTTCTTCACTGAGTACCAGGACTGCACTGCCTTTTCAGGCAGAGATCAGGTCTTGGTATGAGTGTAGGCCTTGTTCCCTGTCAACACCTATCAACCTAACCCTCACCCATACATATTCAGTCAGCCCAGCATCTTGTACTTGATATATCTGGCTCCAGTTCTTTATCCTTATTATTTGGGGCTTTCTTCCAACCATTCTGTCCTAATTAATGAATGCATTTCTGTGTTTTTGTTCCTGAATCTCTTCATATGACCAGTTTCCCAACTTTTGCCTGTCCACTTATCTTTTCTCCAGACATCCATTTTCCTATGGTTTCTTCAATTTTATCATTCCACAAGCACTAAAACAAACCAAATGGAAACTTGTAGCAAATGTGCTGTGTTGGAAGACAAGCTGAAAAACATCGCCAAGAACTTAAGAATATAAGAAATTTACAAATGAGAGGAGGCCCATCAAGCTCGTTTGGGGGGAACTTGACTAATAGCTGAGTTGTTAATATCTCATCTAGCTCTGATTTAAAGGAACCCAGGTTTTTAACTTGTGCCACACTAGCAGGAAGAATATTCCATACTTTACATCAGGTGTCTCCAACTCCGGTCCTGGAGAGCTACTATTCAGTAGGTTTTCTGTCCCACTTGGCTTTTGTTGAGCCACACCTGTTCCTGGTATTTACCTCTTCCCTATCCATTGTGGCTGTTTTGTAAATCCTGTCAGACATTTACGATAAAATGGCTCTTTGCTTTAAAATGTTCTCCCGCTAATTTCCACTTATGGCCATGCGTGCTAGTATTTAAACTAATATTGAAATAGCCATAATCATAACGGTGTATAGCATAAGAGACATTGGTATGTAGCTGCCTTTTGTTGGTATGTAGCTGCCTTTGAATGGGGCTCTGAATGTAATATCTAGGCACTGTACTCCTTACTGACATGGGCTTTATCCACTGAACCTCATTATCTTGTTCATGTTTGTTCTTCATGTAACTTTTTCTCTGCCCTCCCTACTCTGCAGTACTCTCAGAAGGAGGACAGGTATGAAGAGGAGATTAGGATCTTGTATGAAAAACTAAAGGAGGTGAGTTTTCTCTGGCCCATGTTATTGTGACGTATACTGTAGCTGAAAGTAATCTAATGTTTGCATGTGAGGAGGTGCAGCCTGAAACATGTTCTGGCAGGAGAAGCACAGCTATTAGTGTGAACATCCACATCAGCCTAGATCAGGGGTCAGCAACCTGTGGCTTGCCACATGCAGCTCGTTGAGCACGTGGTTTATGATTAAATTATGAAAATACTTTTCGAAAAAAATATTTATGGGTTAATATTTTTCATTTAGATATTTCTTTAGCTGTATATGAATGAGGCAGTCCTTCACGCACTTCTGT
This sequence comes from Brienomyrus brachyistius, assembly GCF_023856365.1. Classification (NCBI taxonomy): domain Eukaryota; kingdom Metazoa; phylum Chordata; class Actinopteri; order Osteoglossiformes; family Mormyridae; genus Brienomyrus; species Brienomyrus brachyistius. The sequence goes on along the minus strand of NC_064555.1, from coordinate 10,890,312 downwards.
GATGTCTTAACTGCATAATTTGCATCTTCCTCAGTCATTCTCTACAGCAGTGAATTTCAAAGTTGGTCCTCGGGCCCCACTGCCCTGCTTGTTTTCCTGCTATCCTTGCCCCACACACAAGTCCCAGCTGTCTTTCAGCTTCTAGTTACCTAGATCAGGTGTGTTCAGTCAATCAACAGTGTGTAGGGCAGGGATAGCTGGAAAACAAGCAACGAGAGTACTTCTCCAGTAAAGTTAGGGTATGCTTTCCAGAGTCGTCTTCGGTGTCTGAGATTCGATGTAGGCTTTATTGGGATTCATAACTCTCATATACTTTTTATAGTAAATTGTCACCCCATGTCTTCCCAGGTCTTTGTAAAAAAATATTTTCTGATTTACATATTATAGCCAGCTGAGTTTGAAGTGGTGTACATTTTACACTGCTCAGTCAGCTCAGCTGCAAGTAGTGAAGTGGAGAGTGAAGGCCAAAGGACTGCAGGGCCAAATGAACTTTACTCAGTCTTCACCCTCACCCTTCTTTCTGTCACTACAGAACTGAACGATATTGTGATATTAGTCACCTTTTGCGTTGTTACGCGTCAGTTATTTTAAATTGAGAGCCCCCCCTCCCTACCCCAAAATTTTTCTTTCTTTTTTAGTACTTGAAGTTTTCTTTTTGTATTAAATACATATATACCAATATCGAATTAAAAATCATATTGCTAACCCTCTTCCCTATCCATTGTGGCTGTTTTGTAAATCCTGTCAGACATTTACGATAAAATGGCTCTTTGCTTTAAAATGGTCTCCGACCTCTGGCCTAGATGATGGTCTCATCATCTCCAAGCAATTTGTTTTAGCATTGCTCCATAACTGTGTAAGAGTAATATAGAAGAAGGGCTACTTTCCCTTTTGTTGTGTCCTGAAAGTACTAGATCAAAACTGTGTTTAAAATGTTTATCTTCCTTATAAGGGTATCGTTATAAATTTGTTCTGTTATCTTGATTTTGTTATGTGAAGGTGAAGCAAGTAAAGCAGCTGGGTAGGTATGCTCTGGTCTTTCTGAATCCTGAATGGTTTTGGTATTCATATGCCTGGTTGGGCTCCTGCAGGCTGAGACCCGTGCTGAGTTTGCTGAGAGGTCTGTGACAAAATTGGAGAAGACCATTGATAATCTGGAAGGTACGGACATTTGTGTGAACTTGTTCAGTTTATTCCTTGTTGCTGCTCTGTTGTTCCTGCTTCCGTCCCTATTTTGCCATTCATGTTTTCCTGCTAATATCTCACTCTGTGGCTCCCCTTACCTATACACAGTTGTATGTATGCCCAAAAACTGAAGTACAAGGCTGGTAGTAAAGAGCTGCGCTATACCCTCTGTGGTATGATCTCCAAGAAACTAAGTTTCCATTTGCAGTTGTGTTGTCGGGGTAGAGCAAACTAGTCAATATTTTTACACTATTCAAAAAATTTTTACACTTTTTAATCAGAGTATAGTATTAAGTCAAGTAAACTTCTGGGATATTGACCTGGTCAGTTAAGTAGCAGAGGGGTTTTTTATTCAGTTTCAGCTGCAGGTGCACTAGAGGGGCAACAATGAAACAACCCCCAAAACAGGATTGGTTTAACAGATGGTGTCCACTGACATTTTCTCCTCCTCATCTTTTCTGACTTTTTTCACAATTTTTTTCCTTTGGCTACGGTCAGTGTCACTACTGGTAGCATGAGCCGATACTTGGACCCTCCAGTAATTGCACAGGTAGTCCAAATCGTCCAGGATGGTGCATCAAAATGTGCCATTGCCAGTAGGTTTGCTGTGTCTCCCAGCACAGTCTCAAGGGCATGGAGGAGATTCCAGGAGACAGGCAGTTACTCTAGGAGAGCTGGACAGGGCCATAGAAGGTCCTTAACCCATCAGCAGGACCGGTATCTGCTCCTTGGTGCAAGGAGGAACAGGATGAGCACTGCTGGAGCCTTACAAAATGACCTCCAGCAGGCCACTGGTATTAATGTCTCTGATCAAACAATCAGGAACAGACTTCATGAGGGTGACCTGACGTCCTCTAGTGGGCCCTGTACTCAGTGCCCGGCACTGGAGCTCATTTGGCATATTCCGTAGAATACCAGAATTGACAGATCTGCCACTGGCACCCTGTGCTTTTCACAGATGAGAGCAGGTTCACCCTAGCACATGTGACAGATGTGAAAAGGTTAGTAGAAGCTGTGGAGAATGCTATGCTGCCTATAACATTGTTCAGCATGACCAGTTTGGTGGTGAGTCAGTGATGGTCTGGGGAGCCAGATCCATGGAGGGACGCGCAGACTGCTACAGGCTAGACAACGGCACCTTGACTGCCATTAGGTATCGGGATGAAATCCTTGGACCAATTGTCAGAACCTATGCCATTGTAGTCAGTCCTGGGTTGCTCCTGGTGCATGACAGTGCCTGGCCTCGGTGGCAAGATTATGCAGACAGTTCCTGGAGGATGAAGGAATTGATACTATTTACTGGCCCCGACACTTCTCTGACTTAAATCAAATAGAATACCTCTGGGACATTATGTTTCTGTCTATGTGATGCCATCAAGTTGCACCTCAGACTGTCCAGGAGCTCAGTGATGCCCTGGTCCAGATCTGGGAGAAGATCCCCCAGGACACCATCCGTGGTCTCATTAGGGGCATGCCCCACGTCAGGCATGCATACAAGCACATGGGGGCCATACAAACTACTGAGTACGATTTTGAGTTGTTCCAGTGAAATTTTGGCAAAATGGACTAGGCTGCTACATCATTTTTTCACTTTGAGTTTCGGGGTATCTTTGAATTCAGCCCTCGGTTGGTCATTTTGATTTTCATCAAATGATGAGATATCCTTTCATTCCTATCACATTACCCAGTCCATATCTGTATAGATATCCAGCATGATTTTTTTCCCATTGAGATCTGATGTGTTTTCAAAATGTTACTTTATTTTTTTGAGCAGTGTATATCTCTCGATTTCAGTCTTGATCAGGGATGTTGTAGTTTGTCTTAGATTTTGTTAACTATAATTAGGAGTGAAGAAAAATTAACTGAAATAAAGACTTTTATTTATTTTAAAGAAAACTAAATAAAAACTACAATGAACAATGCAACATGAACTAAAATGAAATAGAAATGCAGGTTAAATGGTTTTGGGTTGCAATTTACATCCGTAGAATCAAAGACCGTCGTCCCCCTTATTGGTGCATTTATTGTGTGGTTGAAGTAAAGTATTCTTTAGGATTCCAAAAAAATGTAAATAACCGAGATCCAGGGAGGAGAGACTGTCTACTGAGCACTTTATATAAATGAAAATGTACTCCTCTAGGCTAATCTTTTGTTGAAATATGACACTACAGTAAAATCCTGTTATAGTGGACTCGCTTGTAACAAAATCATCTATAACGGATGAGGTCTGCTGGTCCTGGCTGTGCGCCTTTACGAACATGCAGAAAAACCACCAAATTTCGCTTATGATGGACAAATAATTTGGTCTCCAGGGCCACTTTTAGCTGTAGTTTTGTTCAACTATAACAGACATGCAGTCTCCGCCTACAAGGCGCAAGGCTTGATATACAGTGCAGATACGTAGTCGGGATTATTAATCGTCACGCTTTATGAATAGGCATGGCGTAACTACAGGCAGCACTGATTGGTCTGTGTGGCTGTCCGTCACCAGGCACGCTGTGAGTCGGCAGACAACGCTGGCAGCTGGAGGGATGCAGTAAGCAATGAGGTCAAGGTTACTACTGTACCGTACATGAATAACCAATTATAGGCCATATATACTTCCAACAGTCCGGTGAAGTTGGATTACTACATGGATAATATAATAATCCATGTATTGTCACTGAATAAGCAAGTGTGCCTGCTGGGGTGTGGCATGAATAAATGGTCCTGTAGTTGTGTTCTGGGCATACAGCAACTCTGGATATAGCAGACTTTGTATATAACGGACTGTTTTGCCAGGTCCCTTGAAGTCCGTCATAACGGGATTGTACTGTATTGCTAAATGGAAACCAGTTACCAAGCTTTGTTTAATGGTTTGCCATTGGATTTATGTTTTTGGTTATACTTATTCCTATGCCTATTGGCAAGGTCAAAACAGGGCTGATGGCGTTGCATATTACTATTATAATTGTTCAAAATACCAAAATCAATAACATTTGACTGACTGAGTTTTTGAAAGTTGTGTGTTTTAAGTGTCAGATTGGTGACATACATAGATGTACAGTTGCCGTCTCCAGATTCATGAATTTGGCATTTGAGATTTTGGTTGTTTGCAAGTTGACTGTGAATAATTAAATGAGTATTTTTGGAGCCATAGTGCTTAATCAGGGCCAATAGTTTTAATTTAAAAATATTGGAACAAAGCTCAAGTTTTGACATTTAACTTTTAAAAAAACAACAATATATTTCAACTAAAAATAAGTGAACATTGTTTTTTTTTCACTTTTGATATGAGATCTTATATTTTCAGCTGCAATTTTTTGGTTTTTAGATCTAAAACTTTTTTTCAGTTTCAGATTTTCACATTCTGATTTTATGAACTTTTTCCATTTTCAGACCATTTTTTTCCATTTGAGTATTAGCACAGACTTGGCACAGGGGTATGATATCACTGAGAGGGGTGTGGAATAAGGAGTAACAAAATAAGCTGAGAGCATCCATCGTTGCTTTTATATCAGCTTGTGCTAGATCCCAAATATTCAAGCCATTACCATATATCGTATCTTTCATTTGTTAATATGGGGAAAATGTAGTCGTGGCAGCAAACATTGTTTGCAAGGGATTTTGGGATCTAAGGGTCTTCTAACTTTTCGTCTGTCAAATCCACATTTGGCACAGTAAGGGGTACTTTATTTCTTTGGTAGCCAACCAGTTGATCGCAGTCATTGCCTGCCCCCGGCAACTCGGTAGATCTATTCCTGAAAAAGGTTTGGTACACCCAATTCTGATTTTGCTGAAAGTATATTCAATGGTTGAAAAATAAGATGCCATTAGTAATTGTGCCGATTCCTTGTAAACAGCGTTTTGGACCTGTGGATTTACCTTTTGTCAATTAACATGTAGTGTGTGAGTGTGAGTGTGAGAGAGAGAGAGAGGAAAAAATGTGATCTGAAAGTGAAATAAAGAACTGTGTTTCTTCTAGAGTGTTTCCTTGTCACTGTCGCCTATGGCTTACTCACTGGGGGCCTTGGGTGGGGATGCTGTAAAGCACTTTGAGACAATGTAATGTGAAAATGTGCTATACTAGAATAAATTTGCTTTTTGGCTAGATTTTCATATGGTCAACTTCCTGTTCTAATAAATTCTTTAGGTGTAAGTGCTGGCTTTCAGATTAAAATGTCTCTCCTTTCACCAGAAACGTAGTAGAATAGATCCTTCATAAGAACATAAGAAATTTACAAACGAGAGGAGGCCATTCGGCCCATCAAGCTCATTTGGGTAGAATGTAACTAATAGCTCAGAGTTGTTAAAATTTTATCGAGTGCTAATATTTAACCCTCTGGGGTCTAGGGGTGGGGAACACACTTTCACTGACTGGGGCATAGTCACACATTACGTTCAATATCAAACGTAATTCATGGCAAATTATTTCTTATACAGTTATGTGCAAAATAATAACAGTGTGTTTAAAACAATAGAGGAAAAGTTCCATGTTCCTAATAGCATTTATTTCCATATATTCAAAGGCACATTAAATTCTAAATGAAAACATGAACAATTTTTTATTTTTTTTTTATTACTGAAAATGAAGAAAGAATATTAGGTTGTTCAAAAAATAGCAGTGTCTGCATTTTCATTTACAAACTGGAATATTTACAGTATAAACTGAAAATGAAATGACGATTTAGCTTTTCCTTTAAGCACTGAACTAATATTTCATTGTATAACCATTATTTCTGATCACTGCTTTACATCTGTGTGTCATGGAGTCAATGCATTCTGCTTATTTCTGCTGCACTGTCCACTGTGCTGCTGTATAACACAAATTTCCCACCTGTGGTACTAATAAAGGCTATCTTATCTTAACATTTGACACCTGCAAACAGAAATTGCAGCCCAAGCTGACTGGACTACATTCCACAGATCTTCTGCATTCTTGGGTTTTGCATCAAAAACAGAATTTTTGAGGTCACTCCAAAAATTCTCAATTGGATTGAGGTCCGAGGATTGGGCTGGCCACTTCATGACATCAATCTTTTTGGTCTGCAACCAGGATGTTGCCCGCTTGCTGGTGTGTTTGAGGTCGTTGCCCTGCTGAAACACCCATTTAAAGGGCATGTCTTCCTCAGCATAAGGCAACATGACCTCTTCCAGTATTTTTAGGTACTGAAACTGGTCCATGGTGCCTGTTATGGGATAAATGGGCCCCACTCTATAGTATGAGAAACATCCCCAAACCATTATGCTTGCACCTTGTATGTTTTACGGTCTTCACAGTGTACTGTGGCTGGTATTCGGTGTTTGGGGGTCGTCTCTCACACTGTGTGCAGCCTTTAGACCCAATATGAACAATCTTGCTCTCATCTGTCCATAGAATATTGCATCACTTCTCTTTAGGCCAATGTGTTCTTTGGCAAACTGTAACCTTTTCAATACATGTCTTTTTCAGCAGTGGTACTTTACGAGGGTTTCTTGCAAATAGTTTGCCTTCACATAGGCGTCTTCTGATTGTTGAAGTACTCGCAGGAAAATGGAGATCTTCTTTGAACCCTCCTCAGAGCTGATCATTGGATGCTTCTTTGCCATTTTTGTTATTCTATGATCTAGGTGGATGGTCGTATTCCTTTTTCTACGTGTTTCGGGTTTTCTTTCCCATTTCAAAGCATTTGGTATCTTTTTAGATGAGCAGCCAATTATTTGCTGTACTACTTTGCATGTCTTCCCCTCTCCAATCAACTTTTTGATCAAAGTTCTTTTTCCCTCAGTGCAATGTCTGGAACGACCCATTTTACCCAGCAGATATAACATCTGCTGCCTTTCTTCCTTAAATAAGGGCCATAATTGACACCCATTTCTTCAGAGTGAATGACCTCCCTAACTGATCTCCACACTGCTATTAACTTGAACACACCCCTTTCATTAAATGAGTCAATTACCCCCAATTGGCAGCATGCATGTCATGTCTGTAAAGTCTGTTGGTTGGCCATTACTCTGCTACACCTAGTCATGCATTTGTTCCCATGTTACATCATCATTTCTGGCAAAATCAGTACTTAAACACATTAGTAATGTTAGACTGCTGTTACTTTGTACATAACTGTGTATTTGTTTTGGCATTAAACTCGTTTTAATCTTAGTATACTTTGTAAGTGTCAGATTTATGTAAAGTTTGTAATTTGACATCAAAGTACAGACATTGCGAAATGCAGTTTGGAGCACATGCAGAAATATAAAAGTACATAGTAAGCAATGTTGGTAGTTTTTGATCCCAGATATCTGGTCACCAAAGTCTTGGCTACATGAAGATGACTAAATGGTGTAGTTGCAACATTCAGTTTGATAAATAGTGACATGAGTTAGGTTTTTCTTATTTCTAGGCTTCTTTCATTCAATATGTAGCAACTTTCATGTGTATGCATGAGCCATTCACACTTGGCCACACCCCCCCCTCCCTTTTATGGTGCTGATGGGGATGTTTCTGGATCGTAGTTCACCATTGTGTTGTTTATCTAATTACCATACAAATGTGATTTGAAAATTTTCCCAGATATCTGGTCACCAAAGTCTTGGCTACATGAAGATGACTAAATGGTGTAGTTGCAACATTCAGTTTGATAAATAGTGACATGAGTTAGGTTTTTCTTATTTCTAGGCTTCTTTCATTCAATATGTAGCAACTTTCATGTGTATGCATGAGCCATTCACACTTGGCCACACCCCCCCCTCCCTTTTATGGTGCTGATGGGGATGTTTCTGGATCGTAGTTCACCATTGTGTTGTTTATCTAATTACCATACAAATGTGATTTGAAAATGCGGCTATTTAGAATGTGAATAGCGATCTTCAGGTGAGGGCGGCACTACACATCCCCGATGCAGGTAAAACAATTTGACATTTTTAACCTAATTCCAACAGTTGATGTTTTGAAAAGAAGACAGATTACAGATTTAGTCAGCGTTTTTTTTTCCCATGATTCTACATGAATATTTCAGCAAGATATAAACTGAAATAGATGCGAAAAGTATGCTGCATCGCCGACAATGCACTCAACCGCAGAGGGTTAGGGTATGGTGACCAAACCTGCACACAAAATTCTAGGTGGGGTATTACCAAGGAATTATATAATCATAGCATCACCTCCCTTGACTTATTTCACTAGGTATGTGGAGTTTAAGTCAACATCCTATTGGCCTTTTTTATTGCTTCCCCACACTGGCAAGAGTGGGACATGGAAGAATCAACATACAGGCCGAGGTCTTTCTCATAATCAACTACCTTTATTTCCGTGGAACCCATAAAATATCTGTACTTTATATTTCTGCTCCCTGCATAAATTACCTTACATTTATCTATGTTAAATTTCATCTGCCAGGTATCAGCCCAGTTGCTAATTAAATCAAGATCCTGTTGTAGCCTCTTTGCTGCTAGATCAGTTTGTGCTACACCACCCACCTTGGTGGTGTCTGCAAATTTAACCAGTTTACTGCATGTATTGGTATCAATATCATTAATGTATATTAGGAACAATAGTGGTCCTAAAATTGAACCCTGCAGTACCCCACTATGAACGCAGGCCCACTGTGACATTGTGCCTCTAAAATTCATTAATCCCCATGAAGAAATTCTCTTTTTGCTTTGATCTTGCTCTCCATACAGCAAACTTGGGAGACACAGTATGGGGCAGTCACCGTGTAGTGCTCCCATTTAAGGATGGATGATATCACTGATTTTCTTTTTAATCTATTGAGAAGAAATACCAAGAGTTGTATTGTATTCCCTGCAGTATGGCCTGCAGGCCAATACTTTGAGACCTTTAGTGTGGCCATGGTGCTTTGGCCTCTTCGGGTGCTTTTCTACCAGATACTGTTTTTCGTACTCAGAATTCAGTATAGATTTTTAATTTTTTTTTTTTCCCCCTCCATGTTGACTTATCCAATATGTCTCGGCACACATCGTGATTGATTAGAGCAGGTGAGTGTTCAGTTTGTACCCGCTTATGCCAGTTTTGGCATATACTCCAAATGAAAAAATAAATATTTACTTCTGTTAACTTGTTGGTTATCTGTGCTTAGACTTTCTGTGCCTAACTACACTGCCATGTGCTACTATGTAGTTAGTAGCTATGTATAATGCCATTTAATTACAAATAGGCTGTCTTTCATTCATTTAAATGTATTTTGCAGTTGTGGCAGTTAAGGGCTGCTTCCCATTAAGAGTTTGTAGTAGGTACAGTATAATGGCTGTATTAGTTAGTCTTATTGAGCTGACCTCATGGGAGGGGTTTGGAGGTGTACAGTGCCCCCGGCCCAAGTAGCCTGAGTTGAAATTGCAATTAATTGGAAAAATCGACATTGTGCTATGTTTTATGGAGGCGCTTTGCACTTTTGCATAAGTGATTGTTGATACCCTGTAGGTACTACTAAGTTTCTAAACTGAGGCACCAGAGCTTATAAAGACTGCAATGACATAATACACACAACGCCATGTTTACCAATGATGTTCCGCTGTTAGTTGCATCAAGTTTTCATATGCACTTTTCTTGCTTCCTTTTATGGTCCATCTCATTAGCATTAGCATCCACAAACACTGCTCCTCACCACATTGCCTTCTACTTATTCTCTTCTGAAGTATTCTGGTTTATTTCTGCTCTGCTTGGTTTCCAATTGACTAAATATTACTCTTTCATTCTGACATTTTCTTTTGTTTTGCTGGAACAACTTGGTATGTAACCTAATCTATTTTAGTGGCCAAAAAGTGGGTTTTCCTCTTTTTTTTTTTTTTCTTTTTTTTTCTCCTCTATCAAATCAGAAGTCCAGTAAGCAAAGCATACTGATTTAGGCAGGTGAATGTCAATAAATCATACAATGGAATTTTATAGATATACATTTAATTACTTCAATTTGCAGTTATTTTTAATTCTAGTTATTCTAGTTTTATTGGGTGTAGCTTTTGATGTGGACAGACTACTGAGTCAGAGGTCCATGCACAAAGCTCCAGCACAAATTAATAAGGCCATAATTATATTATTGGGCATGACATTGTGAGCACATCTGAATATTGGGGGGATGTATCCCCTCAATAAATAAATTAATTTAAATTAATAATTTTGTGTGTATTATTATTATTATTATTATTATTATTATGCCCTTGGACAGACAAGTGTGTGTGTCTTCAGATTTATGTTAACACAAAAAGTAAGTAAGGTGTGTGTGTGTGTGTGTGTGTGTTTTGGTGCACCTCCAAGTACAATCTTTGCCTGTAGTTGGCCTCCAGACCATCACATTAGGTTTATGTGCTTGAGTGACTGACTGGGTATGATGTTCTAACAAAGACTGTGGCTTGGTTAAGGTAGAAATTCAGTCGGCCGTTCTCCATCATTCATGTGTGTCTTACAGAGAGACTGGCTGCTGCCAAGGAGGAGAACCTCAAGCTTCATGCCACCCTTGACCAAACCCTGCAGGAGCTCAATAACTTCTGAAGCCCTTGGGTCTTGGCCACTGATTCACTGCCTCTGCACACCATACATCTCCTATTTCTTGTCCACTCTTCTTGCTCTTTGTGTGTTAGGCTTGAATGTAAGCTTGCAGATTCATTTTAAGCCCATGTGTCTGATACTTTTCCTGTTCCATCTTTTGAAGACTTTCTTCCTATACACACATGGTTCAACCTCAAAGTTAAACAGGAAGCTGGCAGGTTTTATACAGCTCATTTGGATGTTTTAAACTCAGTCAAGTATGGTACTGACTGTTTGTTTACTGTTGGGATTGGTTTGGGATGCGCTAATGTAGCATAGAACTTGGATAAATTATTTTGAACGGTGAAAATGCTTTTCCTTGCTGTCCTCCCCTCTGCCAATTATTTCTTCCCTCTCTCCTGCCCTCTGTACAGCAACATCCTGCATTTTGTGGAAACCATAAACTTACGGCCGGCAGCTTGTTGGTTTGCTGCTGTACTTGGCAAGGGAATGCGTTTCATGTGGAATCATGTCTTTCACAAAAGAAGAATGTACTGTTTACCTAAATGGCCAGCATGTTAAAATAATCCATTGTTTTTAAAAGGAGATAAGATTGTAAAGACATCCAATAAAGCCTAGCTTGAGTTGCCTTTCCATTAACAAATGAACTGTTTGCTGTGTCCTGAAAGATGAGGGGACCGTCAAGCTAACTGGAGGGGTTCTGGATGAAAACTGGCAGGTGCTGCGTGTTAAATGACTACATGCAAGTGAATATTAATGGGTTTTAAACTGGATTGTCTTATGTGATATTCGCATGATGCGTTGCCACCTTTTTTTCTTTTTTCATTGTGATGCATATGACTTTTTTTAATAAACTGATTCTTATGCGCATTGAGTGGAGTGTCTTGTGAAATTGTTTTAAATTGATTCTCATGTATAGTCTTGTGAAATCTATTTTTTTTTATTGTGAGCCACATGATTAAACACATTTTTTCTAGGTAGCCTTCAGTATAGGGAGACCCCATTAAGCTCATCGCTGTTTCCAGGAAAATTTATTTGCTTTTGACTATCTAAAACTGCCTCGGGCCACAAATACTTTGGCCAAGGCTTACATGAAAGGGACATCTGTACCTTGTCTACTCATTCTTTTATCAAGTTACACGCTATCCTCATCAGAGTGCAGACTCTCTAACATGACAGGCTGTGGTTAAATCATTTTCTTCCATGTGATCTGATCTCATTTATTTTTTTAATTGTTTAATATATTTTGACATTTTCAGTACTGTTCTAGAAAAGCATTCCAAGGTACTTGTTTTATGCCCTCCCCCTCCCCCTGTGACTTTGTACTACATGCAGTGATGAACAAATGAATAAAACAATTTTCTTCAGAATAAGTTTCCTGATTCTGATAATGTGGCTTGATGCATCATTTAGGTCTGGTCTTGTACAACGGAAGATTCTCCTCCTTTCTTTAGTTACAATATACCATATATTGATGTGACTTCATGATGGAGGCTTCGGCTATGATTTGACTTGTATAGCAATGGACTTTAAGTTCTTTAAGGAGCTGTCCATCCCTCCATCCTTTTTCTGTACCCACTTGTCCTAATCAGGGTCATGGAGGTCTGGAGCCTATGCTGATGGCTACAGACACAAAGTAGGAAATAACCCAGGATGGCGCACCAACCCATCACATGGCATAGTCACATCCTTGGACAATTTGGTAACTCCACCTCAGCACATTTTTGGACTGTGGGGGTGGAGACTGGGTGACCCAGAGGAAACTCTACAATGATATGGGGAGAACATGCAAACTCCACACACAGTTACGGTGAAACCTAGATCCTGGTTGCGGTCTACAGTGCTAAACAATGCACCCCGTTTAATCCCCAGTGCACCCACAGCTCCAGTCTAGAAAAGTTCTAGAATTAACTGGTTGAATCAATTGTAAATGTGAAAGCCAATAAATGTGTTTTTATCCGAATGATCTGAGTCTTAATTGTCATGTAACACTGTCACTACACCTATTCATATTGCATATTCCACAAATTTTAAATCATTCCCCATCAATGAGATGCTTCACTGTATTTGTGTATCTTAATGCCCACGTCTTAAAAAGTAGGTCTAGATATTTATATTCTATTTATTGCTTTCTCCATTGCACTATGACCTACATTTTCCATGCTGCTTCCAAGTGGTGTTACTTCAGTTTTGGTGCTGTTTGTCTCAAAATTTGATCACTTACAAGTTGTCACCCAGACACTGTAATCTTTGAAAAAGATCCATCAAATACTTATTGTGTTAAACAGAATGTGTCTTCTGTGCCCCAAAACCATATGTATTCTCCATCTAGTGAGAATAATTACTACTTTGGTTACCTGTTTATCTAACTCTAATGTACTGTATATCAAAATGGATTTTCAGCCTAGTACTTACCAAGCTGTTTAAAGCTGCAGATACTACACTTTGAATTATTATTGACAAATATAACTACCCAAATGGCACTACATGCATCCAGTAGCACCATGTACACAAAATTTAAGAGCTTAAAATGGGTCTGTTACAGTAGAACGAAGTTGATTTGTGAGTAGAGCTGCGTCCCCGGAGACATGGCTATGAGATCCACTTTGCGTCTTTTTCCAGTGATTTATGGGTTTCCTCACTGTTTTAGTTTGATCACATTTTCCAAATTCATCATGTGAGAGTCATGTGATGGACTGGCAGTAGAGCTGCTCTTGGCCCATGTGCTGCCCTAGGCAAGCATCACTATTGGTGCCCACACCTCCTCCCCACCCCCGCTGAGTACAATAACATTACATAACATTGCTTAATATAGTTTACTTTGTGTGATAAATACAATAAATAATGACGCCTAACCTTTTTACATAATGAAATAATTTAATAATCACTAAACATAATAATCATAATTGTCATGCCCTGCTCTAATGAGCCACACCTGTTACTTATGTCTTACCTCTTATTTCAGCCCTTGTGTGACTCACTCCAGCTTCCTTTCGTCTGCTCCCTCATCAGTGGTGCATAAAGTGCCTCCCTATCTTGAGCTCCCCAGTCCAGTCATTGATGTTGCTACTCACTCATGCTGCAGAATTTGTTCTGTGCTTTTCACCTTGTCCTATCCTTGTCTCCCCATTTTTGACAACTTGTGGTCTTTTGTGTTTGCTCTGGCTCTGTTTTGGTTTTCCCGAATAAAGCCCCTTTCATTCCTCCCTAACAGTTTATCCAGAGGGTCGTTCACCCTCTCTGTCTCTACATGTTTGTTCTTTCTGTATGCCAGTCTCCTTCCCCCCACCCCCGATCCACTGGTCTGCACACACAGATGGTTCATAAAGGACCCACTGAGTGTCAGCGACCTGGAGAAGTCCGAAGAGGAGCAGGGGGAAGTTTCCGGGGAGGTTGTTTGCATGTGTATTGCCCCTCCAGTGTGGATGCCTTACTGGGTTTCCATCGGCGGCAAGGAAAACCTGCCCATACCGCTTTCCCCAGAAACACGGGGCTCCGAAAGGTGCAAAGCAGTGGCGGAGTTTCTCACTACCCTTCACTGGCTCCCATTGTGGGAAGTAGCAATGGAAGAAGCAAGTGGAACCCATGCCAGAGCTCGTCCCCGCTACCACACCTGATCTCATAGCCCCCAGCGTTAGTGATCCTGAGGAGGCCCCCAACTCTCAACCGGCCGGTCCTCTGGAGCAGGTATCAGAACCTGCTCGAAGAGGTAAGAAGCAGGACTGACCTGGCACTGGTAGATGACCTTGCCCAGTTAGAGGATTTGCTGCTGACACTTGCCCTGGGAGCTAAGACATGGGAGAGGGAGCAGGTAGAGCAATGATTGCGATCTGCTGAGGAGCTGGTGAGATCCTCACCTGGAGCTGAGACTGCGTCCTGCCCAGGGAGGGATTTTACTGTGACCCCCAAGCCTGATGCAGGAGAGGACGCTGCCACATCTACTGAATGTAACTCAGGGGAAGACACTGCTGCTGCCTCGCCCAGTCCAGAAAAGGCCTCAGTCACTGCTGCCACCCCCAGCCCAGAAGAAGCCATTGCTGCAGCCATGCCTGGACCAGGAAAGGCCTCTTTGCCACACACGATCCAGGTGAGGTCTCCCCGAGGAGGGTTGTGGCGTCCCTACTCTCACCACAGACAGCCAGAGAGGGGTGTTTAGTCCTGCTCCCCCCTGGATATCCCGGTTCTGCTCGCCTTGGCTCTGGATGTCCATCGTGTTTTGCTTGCTACCAGGTGTCCCAGCTTGGCCCAGTCAGTTGGCAGTCGCACTGGAAGTGTCCGAGCCCCGCCCATCCCATGAGGTTCCTGTCGAGCCCAGCACGCCATCAGAGGTGCTTGCTGTTCCTGACCTGCCACCAGAGGTATCTGCCATGCTAGAACCGTTGTCACAGAGAGACCTGCTGTGTTCTGCCCACCACCAGAGGTCCCTGCCCTGCCTGTATCTGGCTACACCAGAGGTGCCCGATCGCTCCCTACCTCACCTAAAATGCACAGAACAAACTCTGCAGTACAAGTGGGTAGCAACATCAATGACTGGGAAGCTCAAGACAATGATCCCCACTCCCAGTGTTAGCACCTAGAGTCCTCCTCGGTTCCTCATAAGTCTGTGTGGTGCTCCTAGTGGTGTAGTGCTCCTGGTGTTATGTGGGTCTCTGTGTGGTGTTTGGCCCTGTTCTGTTGTGTCTGATCCTGAGCTTTGTCTGTCATTTGCCTTGGTGTTGGGTCCCTCTCGGTGCCCTCCTGCCTGTCCTGTGTGCCCAGAGCGCAAGAACTGGGGAGGGGAACTGTCATGCTTTGCTTGCCCAATGCTTGCACTCTGGCCACGCAAAGCACCCAAATTATGTTTTAAATATTTTTTAATTATATTACAAACTATTAAAAAAAACTTGGAATAATGATATTGGCTATTAATGCATCAAATAGCTAATGTATTCAGTGACTCATTTGAACTGCATTTTGAAACATTTTGCTATAAATTCCACTGCAATCTGCCCATTAAGAAATTCAAACACAAAATCATCATCACTTGTCTCAGTATACAAAGGTTTGGTTTTAAGCATCGTCAACTATTACGTTAAATAAAGCACTTAGCTGCTTTAAATGACATGCTGGTATTCTTCCTATCCTTTCTACAGCTTCAGTTATGCAAATTACATAAATATCATTAAAAATATTTTTGTTTCACTTAACTACAGGCACCCAATTACCTATATTTCGGATCAACCTACGCATTAATGTTAGGTGTACTGAATTACTATGGAGCCAAGCAAACCTTATGTAGTAATCACAGCTTGAGTGTTTGTGTTACCTGGTAATACCACATTTTGAACATGACATTAAAATGAGTCAGAAAAATCTCACATGGGCCCAGTTTGAATGTTTTAAAATAATAAATAAATGCTGGTACACCAGTATACCCCCAAATGTTTAAATACTGTGATATTCATTTTAGCCATATCACTAATTTGAAGCAATATTTGTAATTCCAACTATGGATGTTGCTGTACCTGTTGCTTACTTGTAAACTTTTACCTCACAACAACCTTCTAATGGAATGTTTTATTGGATTGTTCAACAGTGCAAATTACAAGAACAAAGCTGGCATTAAGTTAAATCATTGTGTAAGACTGACCGTTCACTCGCTGTTAATCATGTGATCATTTATAAATGTCTTACTCTTCACTTTTAGAGAAGAACTTTGTTACTCCCAAGTTGGCTTATACAAAGTGCAATTCTTAAATTAAATTCTTAAAGTAGGCCCCAATGCAAGTGGTAAGGGTTAGCTGTTTAGTACCTTTACAATATGCTCTATATATTTGCAGAGTCTGGCAGTAATGATGCAATTGAACATCTGTATCTCCAAATGAAGATGAAAGACGATATTTGTCCTGTTTACAATATACACGTATGTTTACATCGCTACTACAAGCATAGCTATGTAACATAAGCCACTAAACATACAATTGTGATGGCGTGGTATAGCGTAGGTGGGAAAACGAGTGGACGATCCACTTGCACTCTGAGACAAAAGGGGTTTATTAACAAAAACTGAACACAAGGGGAAAACCACAAAGTAAAGGGACCATAAGGGGCAAAACAAGTAATGCAAGAGACTAACTAAATTAACCGCAAAGAAAACTGGCATTAATCAGGGTACTGTAGCAAAAAGTGGAAGCAGGACTAGGAAACAGGCTGAACTATAAATACACATACCACAATGACTGACAGATTTTAGCAATGAATTCCAGGAATTGATAAATAAGCTCAAAGATAATCAGCATTTTAACATAAAACAAGAGGATGTCCATAAGACCTTCATCACAGAAAAGTAAACAAGAGTTGTGGGCGAGATAACATCTGCGGGTATATACTTAAAACCTGTGCAAGAGTACAGAGTCCTCTATGTTATTATAGTTTTAATTAGTCTCTACAGGAGCAACACATAGCCGAGGTCTGGAAGGATGCAGTGGTAGTCCCTGTTCTCAGGGTCTGCAGTTAAGCCAAAACTCTTACTGAATTTAGACCAGTGGTTCTCATATCAATCGTGATGAAAACATTTGTAAAATATAGAAAAATAAGACTGAAATCCTAAGGAAAGTTGAGCATGTACTTGACCCCAAGCAGCTTGCTTACAGGCTTCATAGGGGAGTAGAGGATGCCACAGTCCCTTTGCTTAACCTGCTTTTTAAACCTTTGGGAGAAAAAAATGTGTCCCATGCCAGACTTTTATTTGTTGACTTTTACTCTGCTTTTAACACAATTCAACCCCACATTTTAATTACTGGGCTATTAGAACTTGACCTGAGTAACAATCTGGTGGGCTGGATTATTAACTTTTCAATCCAGCAGGACACAAAGAGTTAGGATAAATGGAAGTCTGGATGTCTGACCAGGTTTGCTCCTCAACCGGTGCGAGAGGTAGAGAGATATCGACTAGATATAGTCCAGGTCACCTCAATGCATGGCTCGGACTCCTGGAGAGGGGCTGGACTCTATTCCTTTCTGGAGTTGCTCATGGTGAGAGGTACTGGGCATGGGTGGGCCTACTTATAGCCCCCCGGTTCAGTGCCAGTGCATTGGAGTTTACCCCAGCGGATCAGAGGGTCGCCTACCTTCGACTCTGTGTCGGGGGACGGACTCTGACAGTTGTCTCTGCGTAGGCAGCAAACACCAGTTTTGAGTATTCGGCCTTCTTGGAGGCCTGGAAGGGGTACTGGAAGGGGTACTGGAAGGTGCCCCTTCTGGGGAATCCATTATTCTACTGGGGGAATTTAATGCACATGTAGGTAATGGCAGTGAAACCTGGAAGGGTGTAATTGATAGGAGTGGCCTGCCAGATCGTAATCCGAGCAGAAATCTGTTATTGGACTTCTGTGCTAATCACAGTTTATCCATAACGAATACCATATTTGAGCATAAGGGTGTTCATTAGTGCACCTGGCACCAGAACACCCTAGGCCGCAGGTTGATGATCAATTTTGTAATTTTATTGTCAGATCTGTGTCCATATGTTTTGGACACTTAGGTGAAGAGAGGAGCAGAGCTGTCAACTGATCACCACCAGGTGGTGAGTTGGATCTGAAAGCGGGGGAATATGATGGATAGACCTACTTGACCCAAATGCATAGTGAGGGTGTGCTGGTGGCATCTGGCAGCAGCCCCTGTCTGGGAGATCTTCAACTCACACTTCTGGCAAAACTTACCTTCTCCCCTGAGGGAGTCAGGGAACATTGAGTCGGAATAGGCCATGTGCCGGGTCTCCATTACTGAGGCAGTGGTGCAAAGTTATGGCCAAAAGGTTATTGGTGCCAGTCGCAGAGGCAATCCCTGAGCCTAGTCGTAGACACCAGTGGTAAAGGGAGCTGTTAGGCTGAAATAGGAGGCCTTCAGGGCATGGTTAGTTTGTGAAACTCCAGAACAACAGACAGCTACTGGCAGGCCATGCAGAAGGTGTCTCGGGTGGTTGCTGAAGCAAAACCTCGGGTGTGGGAGGAGTTTGGTGAGGCTATGGAGAAGGATTTTAGGTCAGCCTCAAAAAGGATCTGGCAAACTCAGGAGGGGGAAGCAGGAGTTCACCAGTGCTGTTTACAGCAGGGATGGAGAACTGTTGACCTTAGCTGGGGATATAGTTGGGCAGTGGAAGGAATATTTCTAGGGTCTCCTAAATCCCATTTAGGGCTTTTGTGTTCATGTCACAATGTATTCGCGATTTTATGGCACATAAGAACATAAGAACATAAGAACTATACAAACGAGAGGAGGCCATTCGGCCCATCAAGCTCGCTTGGGGAGAACTTAACTAATAGCTCAGAGTTGTTAAAATCTTATCTAACTCTGATTTAAAGGAACCCAAGGATTCAGCTTGCACTACGTTATCAGGAAGACTATTCCATACTCTGACTACGCGCTGTGTAAAGAAGTGCTTCCTTAAATCCAGTTTGAAATGTTCTCCCGCTACATGTGCATCTCATCAGCTTTAAATTATGGGTGAGACATTTGTCCAGGTGCTGGCTTTTTGGTACTATACAGATGTTTACTTACAGCCACAGTTTGTTAAGCAGTTTAGTAGTGCACCTAAAATATTAATGAGATACATATGAAGACGCCCAAAAATTTGTGATTTGTATAAATTTGGAGGATGAGATTCACCCTGAGTTCCTGAAAGTTTTTGGGGAAGATGGTGGCGCAGGAGGTAGTGCTATTGGTTAGTAACTGGAGGGTTGCAGGTTCCAGCCTTGGTTCCTCCTGACCCCATCAAAGTATCCTTGAGCAAGACACTGAACCCCAAATTGCTCCTGGTGAGCAGGTTGGCGCTTTGCATGGCAGCCTCCACAAATGCAGTCCATTTACCATTTCTTGATATTGTAGGGCTGTCTTAGCTGACACGCCTTTTCAACATTGTGTGGATGTCAGGGACAGTGCCTTTGGATTGGCAGACTGGGGTGATGGTCCCAATCTTTAAGAAAGGGAACTGGAGGAAACTGTTCCAACTTTAGGGAAATCACACTCCTCAGCCTCCCTAGGAAGGTCTATCTTACGGTACTGGAGAGGAGGGTCCGCCAATTGATCAAACCTCCGATCCAAGTGGAAAAATGCAAATTCCATCCTCGGGACAAACACTGGACCATTTCTTCACCCTTACAAGGATACTGAAGGGTTCATGGGAGTTTGCCCAACCAGTCTACATGTGTTTTATGGATCTGGAAAAGGCTTATGGCTGTGTCACTTGGGGTGTCCTGTGGGGCATGGTCTAAGAATATGGGGTACGGGTTTGTTGTTGCAGGCCATCAGATTCCTGTACAAACAGAGCAAGTGTTTGGTGCACAGTAAGGTGGCAGTAAGTCAGACTCATTTCCAGGGGATGTTGGACTCCGCCAGGGCTGCCCTTTATCATTGATTCTGTTCATAACTTTTATGGACAGAATTTTTAGGAGTAGCCAAGGGGCACAGGAGATCCAGTTCAGGGGCCTCAGAATCACATCTTGCTTTTTGCAGATGATGTGGTCCTCTTGGCATCATCGGGCTGTGATCTGTAGCATACCCTTTATCCAGTTTGCAGGTGAGTGTGGGGTGGCCATGATGAGGGTCAGCACCTCCAAGCCTGAGGCCATGGTTCTCAATCGGAAAAGGGTGGCTTACCCTCTGTGGGTGGAGGATGAGTTGCTGCCTCAAGCAGAGGAGTTCAAGCATAGATGGGGACTCAGACTCAAGTCGCACTCAAGTTCCACTTAGATTGACTTACAACAGCTTGCATCTTGTTATTTTGTGACTCAGACGTGACTTTGACTCTTTGATAGCGACTTGTGAACAATAAGAGTCTTTAAGGTTCTGTTGAAATTTCTACACATACAAAGCATTGAGTGTACAACCCTCCCCAAACCATAAAGGCATTAAACACGTCATGATGTGTGGCTGTGCACCGAGCATAGGAACGGGAGCCTGAGATGCACCATGCCAGACATGTGTGTGGCGTAGTGGGCTAAGCCTGTGTGCCTGTAATCACAAGGTCACTGGTTCAAACCCAGCCTCAGCACATCTGCGTGTTTTTGAGCAAGGCCCTTAACCCCCAGTTCTCTGGGTGCCGCTATGGGTGGCTGCCCTTTGCAGACAACCTACTCTGCAAAGAGCAAGTTGAGGGAGGTGTAAAAAAATCCCCATGGGGATTAATGAAGTATCTATTGTTATTATTATAAACAATGTCTAACACAATTTTTATGCTTTGCTACTAGTCCCTGATCTGACAAAGCGCAGGATATTCCGAGTGTTATTCCAAGTGGCATTCCATTATATGGCACAGTTTAGAAATAGGTGATGCTTAATTTAAAAAGTTGTGTCATAAATTATTTATAGCCTACGTTGTGTTGTCATACAGTGATACAGATCGGCATAGATTGCCACAAGTTACTGTACACAGGAGTGGGCCCCCACCTCACCTCCTGGATTCTGGACTATCTAACGAATCGACCGCAATATGTGAAGATACAGGACTGTGTGTCTGACACAGTCGTGTGCAGTACAGGGGCCCCACAGGGAACAGTGATGGCCCCATTTCTCTTCACTATATACACTGCGGACTTCTCACACAACTCAACCAACTGTTTTCTGCAAAAATTCTCTGATGACTCCGCAATTGTTGGCCTCATTGCTAATGAGGATGACAAGGAGTACAGAGAAATGACCCAAGACTTTGTGGAATGGTGCCAACTGAACAACCTCCATATCAATGCTGGAAAGACCAAAGAACTGGTAGTGGATTTTCATAGGCACAAACGTCCTCCATCCACACCAATCAACATCCAAGGGATGGACATTCAGATTGTTGACTCCTACAAGTATCTGGGTGTTCATCTGAACAACAAACTGGACTGGACCCACAATACAAATACTATTTACAGTAAAGGTCAGAGCAGATTGTATCTGCTACACAGACTGAGGTCCTTTGGAGTGCAAGGGCCACTCCTGAAGACCTTTTATGATTCTGTGGTGGCGTCAGTTATCTTCTATGCTGTGGCCTGCTGGGGCAGCAGCATCTCTACTGGGGAGAGGAAAAAACTGAACAGGCTGATTAAAAAAGCCAGCTCTGTCTTGGGAGGTCCCCTTGACTCAGTGGAGGTGGTGAGCGACAGGAGAACGTTGGCTAAGCTACATTCCCTGTTGGAGGACATCTCCCACCCCTTACAGAACACACTATCAGTACTGAGCAGCTCCATCAGCGACAGACTGGTGCATCCAAGGTGTGCGACAGAGAGATACCGCAGGTCTTTTCTTCCATCTGCCATCAGACTTCACAACAAACACTAAGCACATACCATCTTGTATTGTATTGTATTGTATATATTGTATTGTATTTTATTTATATTTCTTATTTCTATTGTTTGATACTTGATTTTTTTCTGCATTCTGCTTATTTCTGCTGCACTGTCCACTTTGCTGCTGTATAACGCAAATTTCCCACCCGTGGGACAAATAAAGGCAATCTTAATCTTAATCTTAAATCTGATAATTGAGCAGGTATGACCCAAAAACATAATTTAACCTGTATGTGTGATGCCCGGCCCGTCCGCTCCTCGTGTCTGCCATGCCCCCCTGCTTACCCACGTGTTCTTTCCCGATTGTACCCAGCTGTGTCTAGTTGCTTTGGTTAGTCCTGTGTATTTAAGTCCTGGTCTCCCCAGTTTCCGTTGTCCGTCATTGATGTCAGTTGCCGTCCTATGTTCCCTGCCCCGGATGTCCAAATAAACCCTTTGTTTGCCCTGATTAGGGCTTGTCTGCCCGTTCCTGCCTGCCGACCCGCACGATCACCGCTCTGCTCGCTGGTGGTCATGACAGAATGACGGACCAACAGAAAAGGAAGCGGAGGAGACGGAGAGTCCCGCAGGAGACGATCCGTCTCTGAGCCTGCTTTCTCTCCAGACAGTGGCTCCCTCCGGAGGAGGAGGAGTCCATTGACTACCCGGACCCACTGCTCATTCCCCCTATTGCAGCCACCCCGGATGCGCCCTCCGCGCCTTACCCAGGGAAGACTGCATCTCCCAGTTCTTCGCCCTCCAGGGGCTGTTCTGAAAGATCTGGGATGGACTGGTCACTCCAGTGAGCCCGGAGGTGGAGGAGCTTACGGCGCGGCTACAGAGGGGCTTTGCCGCGTTTACTCCCGCCTCCGACCGGGGGGATCTGGAGAGCATAGCAGAGGACGTTCGGCAGCTCCTCCAGCTCCAGAGGGCTGCAGTCCCCGCTCCCGTGCAGCCGCCGCCGCCCGCGGATCCCGCTCCCGTGCAGCCGCCGCCCGCGGATCCCGCTCCCGTACAGCCGCCGCCGCCCATGGATCCCGCTCCAGTACAGCCGCCGCCGCCCACGGATCCCACCGCCGTCAGCGGATCCTGCCCTCGCGCAGCCGCCTGCGCAGCTCCCTCTTCCCGCTGCAGCTCCTGAGCAGGCGCCCATGCCTGCGCAGCTCCCTCTTCCTGCCGCAGCTCTCGGGCAGGCGCCCACGCCTGCGCAGCTCCCTCTTCCTGCAGCAGCTCTCGGGCAGGCGCCCCCACTGCAGCAGCCTGCGGCCCCCGGGCAGGCGCCCTCACTGCAGTAGCCTGCAGCTCCCGAGCAGGCGCCCACGCCTGCGCAGCTCCCGAGCAGGCGCCCACGCCTGCGCAGCTCCCGAGCAGGCGGCCACGCCTGCGCAGCTCCCAAGGTGCCCCCTCCGCCTGCAGCAGCTCCCGAGGTGCCCCCTCCGCCTGCAGCAGCTCCCGAGGCGCCCCCTCCGCCTGCAGCAGCTCCCGAGGCGCCCCCTCAGCCTGCAGCTCCAGTCCCTGACCCCGTTCCGGATCCCCTTTCCTTTGTGACTCCAGCTCCCGAACCCCCTCCAATCCCTTCGGCCCTAGTTCCCGAGGTGGTCCCTGAGGACTCCACCAAAGCTCCTCCCTCCTCGGAGGTGGAGGAGCTTGAGTGGGACCCCGCGGGGACCCTGCTGGTGACTCTGGTGCCCTCACCCCGGCGAGCCCGGCCCCGGCCGCGGGGCTTCCTGTCCGTGTCCCATAAGGGGAGGGGACACAGACGCCGGGCTAGGGTCCCTCCCGCCCTGCCCCCTGGCTCGCCCTCCGTCGCCTGCGCTGGGGCTCGGGGGACGCCTGCGGGTCCTGGCCCTCCGGGTCAGACGTCGCCTGCGGGTCCCCCTCTGCGGCCTCGTCGCCCGGCCTCGCTCCCCCCTCCGGTGCCTGATCGGTCACTGGCGGGCTCTCCGACGGCGGCTCCTCCGTCACCTGCGGGTCCACCCGCTCCTGCGCGGCGGCTCCCCCCCTCGCCTTGCCCTCGCCAGGGGCCCCTCCGGCTCCCTCGTCCCCTTCCCTGGTGCTCCCTCCTGCTCCCTCCCTGGCCCCTCCGCGGGTCCCTCGCCCTGTCTCCTCGGCCCCTTCGCAGTCCCCTCCGGCTCTGGCCTCCCGGCTGCCTGCGGCCCCTCCGGCCGCCTCCCGTCACCCACTAGGTCTCCCTCAGGCTCCCCTTTCTTCCCCCTCCTTGTCTCCCTTTGCCCCTGCCTTTGTCCCGCCTGTCTCTGCTCCCCCTTGCTTTGTTCCTCCCGTCTCTGCTCCTCGTCCTCCTGTTTTCCCTCCTTTCACTCCTGGCCCGTTTGTTCCCTCTGTTCCCTCTGTGTCCCCTTTCCTGGTCTGTCTGTCTGCGTTCCCCGTCCTGTGTCTGGTCCTCTCCCATTTCCTGTCTTTGTGCCTGTTCTGTCTGTCCGTCTTGTTCCCGGTCCCTTGTTGATGGTTTTGGGTTTTGTTTTTCAGGTCCTGGTTCCCCTGTCTCGTCCTGTCCGTCGCCTCCTCCCGGGCGCGCCCGGTGCAGCGCGCCTTTGGGGGGGGGTTCTATGATGCCCGGCCCGTCCGCTCCTCGTGTGTGCCACGCCCCCCTGCTTACCCACGTGTTCTTTCCCGATTGTACCCAGCTGTGTCTAGTTGCTTTGGTTAGTCCTGTGTATTTAAGTCCTGGTCTCCCCGGTTTCTGTTGTCCGTCATTGATGTCAGTTGCTGTCCTATGTTCCCTGCCCCGGATGTCCAAATAAACCCCTTGTTTGCCCTGATTACGGCTTGTCTGCCCGTTCCTGCTGCCGACCCGCACGATCACCGCTCTGCTCGCTGGTGGTCGTGACAGTATGTCCTAAAAATGTTTCTGTCAATACCCTTCCAAGTCAAGCTGTATTTTCTTACAAGTTAAAAAATGCCTGCACCTTTTCATTGTGGTTCGTGTATGTCATATAGTGTTATGTCTCACATTATTCAGATTCAAATTTTAGGGTTTTTAATAAAGAAAAATATAACACTAGCAAATAATTCAATTGAACAGTAATATCATTGACCGCTATCCCATGACTAAAAGAGTAGCACAATTGCACACATTAATTTAACTTTTTAACATGGAGTCTGAGGTGTTACTTGCATAATCAAACAATATGTGAATGAGCGACGCGTAACAGTGACCGATAACCATGATGGATTATGATCCTCATAGTTCCTGTGACTGGACCTGCCATTTTGCAAGCGATTTCTTGACATTTCCGAACAAAACGTTCAGCAGCAGCATCTAACGAACTGCCACCACCAACGAAAGTATGGTGGGAAATATTTAAGGCCAATTTATACGATACTACTGGTCCCCCTCCCGCCCCAAAATACATTCATAGCTTCCCGATGTCACAGTGGAAGGTGTACATGATGTTGCTCCCGGCTGTGTAGCAATACCATGTAACGCAGCGCGAACAACTGCCAAAACTGCACGTTCTATGGCCTCTAAGTGAGTGGAATTCACCATGTTGTCCCGCATCAGACCTAACCTGCGCTCTCGTCGGTACCGCCCATTTGCGTAAAATGGCTAATTTGCATACGTTCTCAACATTTAGATTCTACATTTAACATTTATATTTACATTTACATTTAACATTTATATTTACATTTAACATTTACATTTAACATTTATATATAGACAAACCATTTATATTTACATATGATGAACAATTTTGAACATAATTTACACAGCAAAAAAAACCTGATGATCCACAACACCATTGACTTCTAGCTAAATGTCAGAAAATTGCACTAAATGTTGAAAAAGTGGCAAGTACAAAAATGTTTGCTACCTTTACAAACGGCGCCCCATACTGTTCTACAAATGGAAATTAACTAATGATTTCAAAATAAAGCAGGAGTATCTAAGTCTACGAGTTGAGTTAAAAAATAACATTAGATACTCCAAGTGTCACACCCGGCTCGTCCGATCCTCGTGTGTGTCACGCCCCCTGATCATCCATGTGTGCTTCCCCAATCATGCCCAGCTGTGTCCTGTTATTTCAGCTGGTCTTTTGTATTTAGTCCGCGTCTGAGTCCGTCTTCCCCAGACTTGTCATTAATGTTAGTTTGTCGCCTTCAGCCCTGTCTTCCCTGTTCCCTGAATAAACCCGTTTTTTCCCTTATCCTCGCCTTCCTGCCTCTTCCGTACCTGCTGCCTGCCTGCCCATCTACCCCGTGTCCTGACACCAGGAGGAATATAGAAAGAAAGATTGCATTGGAGGCTAAGGATGATAAAAGTTTCTTCAATATTTTAACTCCAAAAGAACTCTAAAAGCTGAAATCACTAATTTGCAGGATAGTAAGGGCCTTATAATTGAAAATGAAATTGATATAGTAAATGAGTTTAATGATTATTTTACACCGGTGTTCACAGTAGAGAACATGAGTAACTTACCACCATGCAGTACGAATACAGCATCATCTTTGACCAATATATGTATAACAGAGGCTGATGTGGTACTAAGCCTAGCTAAGCTCAAAATAAATAAATCACAGGGCCATGATGGCATCTTACCTATAGTTTTAAAAGAGATGAGGGATATTATTAGCCAACCTTTAACTTTACTATTCCTGAAATTGTTATCTGCTGGTGTGATACCATCTGATTGGAAGCATGCTAATATAACACCCATATTCAGAAAAGGGGATACGTAGAAGTAATCCAGCAAACTATAGGCCAATCAGTTTAACTAGCATTACTTGAAAAATAATGGAAGCTATTATCCAAGTGAATATGGTAGATTACCTGGATGCAAATAACATTCTGAGGGATAGCCAACATAGATTTAGGAGAGGTAGATCCTGTTTAATGAATTTACTTGAGTTCTTTGAGGATGCTACAAGAGAAATTGATCACAAAAAGGCCTACGATGTGATCTACTTAGATTTCCAGAAGGCCTTTGATGTTGTCCCCCACAAATGGCTCTTGCTTAAGCTCAAAGCTGCAGGGATTTTAAGAACTGTAGTAGCTTGGATCAAAAACTGGTTAACAGACAGAAAGCAGTGAGTAGTTAATAGAGGCACAATGTCACAGTGGGCCTGCGTTCATAGTGGGGTACCGCAGGGATCAATTTTAGGATCACTATTGTTCCTAATTTACATTAATGATATTGACACCAATACGTACAGTAAACTGGTTAAATTTGCAGACGACACCAAGGTGGGTGGTGTAGCAGATACTGATCTAGTAGTGGAGAGGCTACAACGGGATCTGGATTTAATTAGCGACTGGGCTGATACCTGGCAGAATTTTGCATAGATAAATGTAAGGTAATCCATGCAGGGAGCAGAAATATGAAGTACAGATATTTTATGGGTTCCACTGAAATAAAGGTAGCTGATTATGAGAAAGACCCCGGTGTGTATGTTGATACTTCCATGTCCCACAATAAAAAAGGCCAATAGAATGTTGGGCTACATCTCTATGTTTGTGGAGTTTGAGTTAAAGGAATTCGATTATATAATTCCTTGGCAAGACCCCACCTAGAATATTGTGTGCAGGTTTGGTCACCATACCTTAAGAAGGACATTGCTGCCTTGTAAAATGTGCAATGTAGGGTTACGACAATGATTCCTGGTCTTAGAAGAATGTCTTATGAGGAGAGGTTAGCTGAACTCAATCTGTTTAGCCTCATGCAAAGGAGACTAAGGGGGGACATGATCCAGGTATATACAACCCCAAATCAGAAAAAGTTGGGACAGGGTGGAAAATGTGAATAAAAAAATAAAGCAGTAATTCACAAATGTCCCTTAACTTTTATTTCATTGCAGACAGTATGAACACAAGATAATTCATGTTTTTTTTGGTCAACATCATTTGATTTGTAAATAAACATCCATTCTTGCCATTCAGGCCTGCAACACATTCCAAAAAAAGTTGGGATGGGGGCAATTCAGGGGTAGTAATGAGGCATAATAACTAAATAATGATGTGATTTGAAACTGGTGATGTTAACAGGTGATTGCAATCATGATTCAGTACAATAGCAGCATCGAGGAAAGGCCTACTCCTTTAGGAGCAAAGATGGGCTGAGGATCGCCAGTTTGCCATCAAGTGCGGGCAAAAATCCTTGAAATGATGAAGAAAAACGTTTCTCAAAGAAAGATAGGAAGAGATTTTGGCATTCCTCCCTCTACAGTAAATAACATAGTGAAAAGAATCAGGGAATCTGGAGAAATCACAGTGCGCAAAGGCCAAGGGCGCAAGCCTAAACTGAATGGCTGTGATCTCCGAGCCCTCAGACGGCACTGCATTAAAAACTGTCATTCATCAATAAATGAGATAATTGCGTGGGTTCAGGACTACTTCAGGAAGTCACTCTCAAGCACTACAGTACGTAGTTACATTAGGAAATGCCAGCTAAAACTGAACTGTGCCAAAATGAAGCCCTACATAGTGTCCAGAAGCGCCATGGACTTCTCTGGGCTCGGAGGCGTCTGGGATGGTCCATTGTGCAGTGGAAACGTGTATTGTGGTCAGATAAATCGTTTTTTCACATCTTTTTTGGAAGAAATGGACGCCATGTGCTGCGGACCAAAGAGGAAAAGGACCATCCAGACCATTACCAGATACAAGTCCAAAAGCCAGGGTCTGTCATGGTATGGGGATGTGTCAGTGCCTTCGGCAAAGCTAACTTGCACTTCTGCGATGGCACCATCAATGCTGAGAAGTATATCTCAGTTTTGGAGGAACAAATGCTGCCTTCAAGACGACGTCTTTTCCAGGGACACCCATGCTTATTTCAGCAAGACAATGCCAAACCACATACTGCGCGCATAACAAAAGCATGGCTGCGTAAGAAGAGGGTGTGGATGCTTGACTGGCGTGCCTGCAGCCCTGATTTGTCTCCTATAGAGAATGTTTGGCGCATTTTGAAACGAAAAATGCATCAACGAAGACCTCTA
The DNA here is from genome assembly GCF_023856365.1 of Brienomyrus brachyistius. Classification (NCBI taxonomy): domain Eukaryota; kingdom Metazoa; phylum Chordata; class Actinopteri; order Osteoglossiformes; family Mormyridae; genus Brienomyrus; species Brienomyrus brachyistius. The sequence goes on along the minus strand of NC_064555.1, from coordinate 10,861,437 downwards.
ACTGAGAGAGCAGTGATGCATCATCAGGGTTAACAGATATATATATATATGAAACTGAACACCATTATTTCAAATAATGTTACCAAGAGGTAGCATGTATAAGGTAAACAGTAGCAGGCCCAGGACTGATCCCTGTGGGACACCATATTTGACTTTGGTGACCTTGGAAGATTCATTGTTCCCATGGGCAAATTGATAGCGATCAGTTAAATAGGAGCAAAACCAAGACAGAGTTGTCCCCTTAATGCCAAACACACATTCTAGCCGGTCCAAGAGGATATTATGGTCCACAGTATCAAATGTTGCAGTTAAGTCTAGTAATACCAAACGAGACATACAGCCACGGTCAGAAGCCATAAGCAAATCATTCATTACTTTGACTAGAGCGGTTTCTGTGCTATGGTTTGGTCTAAAGCCAGACTGATATAATTTATTAGTATCATTTTTCTGTAGCAAAGAACTTCGCGAACTACAACCTTTTCCATGATCTTTGAAATGAACGGAAGATTTGAGACAGGTTTATAATTTCATAAAACACTAGATTCAAGATTTGGTTTCTTTAGGGAGGGGTCTGCATATACTACATTGCTCTGTTTGTGTCTGGGTGTTTTGTCCTTGGGGTGGACCAGTTTCTGTCTCAGAGTGTTGCCTGGTTTGAAATGTACAGGGATGCCGTGTTTGTTGAAACTCCGCCTGAGATTTTCAGCCACCCCTGCAACATAAAGGATGATAACGCACTTACGTTTGTTCTCTTTCCTGTCAGTTGTAGCAGTGCTCTTATTCGACTTTTTCATAGATTTCAAGAAAGCCCAGTTAGGATATCCACATATGGATAGGATATCTACATATCAAGGAGTCCCTCAAAACATGTGGATATCCTAACTGGGCTCCTATGTTTTGAGGGACTCCTTGATATGTGGATATCCTGTCCACATGTGGATTTCCTAACTGGGCTTTCTTGAAATCTATGAGAAGTGGTGTGAGAGAAGCAATGTACTGCAACATTGAACGACCCTCATTAAACAGAGGTGGCCTTAGGCATAATTTATCACTCACTTACAGTGCTGTTCTTTGAACTCTACCCAGACGGTTTCACAATCGTTCACACCCTGGCCCAGGTAGTCATAGTGACATACATGAAAGTCAGGGGAAACAACAATCAGTCAGTCAGAATTGAGAAAGCCCTCTGGATTGAAGGGTGAAACATTTTCAAAGAAGTAAATAAGTTCCGTTGCCCTGAATAACCATTTTTGGGATTCATTTAGTGCCATGAATTCATTCGGTTTAAGCCATGTCTCAGTAAGGCATAGGGAACCAGGACTAAAATCAGTAATTATTTCATTTACTAATAGTGCCTTAGGAGCCAGTGATTTTACATTAAGTCCAAGTTTAAGTTTAAGCCTTGCATCACAACTGTTTTCTAGTAACGGATTCATTGTAATTTTAATTAAGATATTATGGCACACAATGCGGCGGAATAGGCTTCCATGATTAAAAGTGCAGGGAACAGAGACAGTACCAATAAAATGAACCCTAGATGATGACTCTAAGTGACTATCAGGCGGTCGGTTATGCCAGTTTGCCTGCCGCCTGGGCTTGGCTCTAGTTAGTCAGCGGTTTGCCTCGAGGCTATGAGTTATGTTTTGGACAGGAGGTTGGCACCAGCCCGCGAGGGGTGAATACCGTCCCTTTTCAAAAGTCCAGGCCTACCCCAAATCGTTCGCCAGTTGTCTATATAACTCACACAATTTATCGGGCACCATTCCGACAGCCAGCGATGTAGTAACGATAATCTGCTGTACATTTCATCGCCATGCCTAGCAGGGATGGGGCTAGTGCACGTTACTGACACACACATCTTCTTCGCAAGGTTGCACACCTCTTTAAAATTTGCCTTAGTGATCTCTGATTGCCTCAATCGGACATCATTAGTGCCGACATGGATAATAATCTTAGAGCATTTACGCTTACTTTAGCCAAAACTTTCAAATTTGCCAAGATGTCGGTCGCTCTGGTACCAGGGAGACAAATTACTGTGGTCGCTGGAGTGACTATTCTCACATTTTGCACAGAATCACCAATTACTAGAGTGCTTTCAACAGGTGTCTCAATGGGAGTTTCAGTGAGTGGGGAGAACCTGTTGGAAACGCAAATAGGCAAATGTTGCTGGTGTGAGTTAGGTTTGGATTTATGACTATGCCACCGGGTTGTCACCCACTTGCATTGCTGCGAAGGCGCTGATGCCGGAGCGGGGGGAGACTAACTAGCTATCGTGGACATATCCGGAGATGCTAACACTCAATCGATAAAACTCTCATTCTCCTGAATGTTCCGTAATGTCCGGATACGTCCCTTTAACACTACAATCTTCTCCATCAGCCTAGTGACTAACTGACACTTAATTCTCACATGTAAACGTACCGATAATGACTGGAGAAAAATAACTAAACACATTGCATTCAGAACACGGAACAGGAGACATGATGTTGTGCTCACGTGAAACAGAAAAGCAGGGATACGAACATGAGGTGACACAGATCCCAAATTCCCTTAGTCATCCATCAACATGGAAAAGATAAGAGAACATACAAACCAAATGAGGAAAAAGTGTGTTGACCCTCACAAGTCAGGAAATAGGTATTAAAAATAGCTACTCACCTTAGAATGCCCATTTCTACTATTAGGGCAATAATAACAAAAAAGTGGACAACAAGTAGAACTGTTACAAACCTACCTGGAAGAAGACCCAAGTTTATTTTTCCCCCACGTACAGTGAGGAGGATCATAAGAGAGGCAAAAAAATCCCGAAGGATCAGTGTTGGTGAATTACAAGACCAAGTAAAATCTTGAGGTTACCATGTCTCTGAAAAAACTATCAGATGCCCCTGTAGGATTACAAATTTATAAAATGTTAAATCTAGCTTCCAACGTAATAGTACACAAACTGAACAAGTTATGTACATTGGGTTTTACATTTTGAGGTGACATTCTAAGAAGATCAAGTCTTGTACCCCAGGTGTCAGAGACATTAACCTTTTGTCTTTATGTACTTCCTGACCACTGGGTAGGGTCCCACAGTCAATGGGAATGCTAATCTCAAGGCCAGGCTGTGCCTTTGTCTCTATGAGAATGTAAAGGTTTGGGTGATACTGTCAGGCTGATTAGATTAGCACCTATGCATTTGAAAGCCACTGTTATGCTGAGGAGATCAAGGCTGGGGAACTTCCGTTACCAGGCTGACTCCTGTACTAGACTATGCTTTGTTTAAGTGGTCTCCACCTCTTTGTATCCTCCCCCTCTTGTAAAGTATAAACTCTCCAGAGCTGAGTTTTTAGTCAGACTTGGATGACTACAGTGACGCTCGGCGAGTTCTCAATAAAGAGTAACTTCTGCTTGAATGATATCCCAACGTCTCCTGGTCTCTGAAAAAGTTCCCAACAGTTTTGGTGCTGTGACCCGGATAGAGCTGCTCACCTGAATCCAGATTGAAACTTCAAGCTCAAAGATCTGACATCATTCCAGACTGAATCTTTTTGTACAAGCAAGGATTGGTGAGTTCCACTCTATCCAAAAGAACCTTTAAGACCAGTACAAATTTGTTATCCTCTGCGCCGTCAGGGAAGAGTTAACATACTGCTGTAGGGTTTGGTTAACTAAGGTATCCTCTAAAAGTTTCTGTTTAGAGATGGTGATCCTCTGTTCAGGCAGGGAAGATTAGCCTTACGTGCTAATATTTATGTGTTATCCTCTGTTCAGGCAGGGAAGATTAGCCTTACGTGCTAATATTTGTGTGTTATCCTCTGTTCAGGCAGGGGAGATTAGCCTTACGTGCTAATATTTGTGTGTTATCCTCTGTTCAGGCAGGGAAGATTAGCCTTACGTGCTAATATTTGTGTGTTATCCTCTGTTGATCAGAGAAGTTTTAGTGTTTTTGATTGTGTGGTAACAAACAGATTCAACAAAAATGTTTAAGAAGAATGCTAGTCTGATCCCCACAACTAAAAAAGGTGGTCTTGCGACTCCTTCATGGTCTGATAGTGAATTCAAATCACTGTTAGGAGTGCAGATGGACCTAATAGTAACTGAGAAAGTTAGACCAGAACTAATTCAGAAGTATAAGATCCATCCTGACAAGACTTGGTCTGTAGATGAGTGCAAAAAGATATTAGGAGCATGCATTCGTAAGAAAAATGTGAAAGGCATTATCTGCTGTCATAGAGAATTTGGTTTAACGCTAAGTACACAACAGTCTCAGCGTATCTCAGAGCTAGAGGAACAGATCCAGGAGCTCCGTGCTAGGGTATCCTCTTTGACGAAGAAACTGAACCGCAACCAAGCGTTAGCAAGAACTGATGTAGATAAAGTTAGTCAGTCTGATAACAACTATCCTGACTTACAAGCTTTCTTTGACACAGATGTAGCCAGTCAGTCAGTAACTGATGTGCCTGTAGATTCAGTGAATGTATGTGGTGCTAGAAAGAGATCTCAGGGAATTGACGGAATTGTAAGTGTTACTCCCAACTCTTCTGTTGTCGAAGTCCAAACTGTTGCTAAACCACTAGGACCAAGTCACACAGCTGATGTCACAAATTCTAACTGAGTCTGAATTCAACCATTTTGAGTCTGCTGTTACATCTGAACTACAACATGCCAGCAAAAGTGATGTGAGAGAGGGTGTCTTGAAAATTCTTAAGAACATCATGGGACCCAAGGTAGACTGGTCCAGGATTACTAACTGTGTGCAGAAGAAAGAAGAATCTGTAAATGAATACACTGAACGGTTTTGTCAGTCAGCTGTAACTTACAGTGGCATAGTAGAGGATTCTGAAAGTGTGCTTGATGATAAGGGACCCCTAGTCCGCATCTGGTCAGATGGCCTTATAGCCGAGTATAGAAAAGCATTGCCATTTCTAGATCTAACTTGGTCTACCATGACTCTCAGAAGTAATCTCGACAGGTTAGCTGCATGGGAAAGGGATGTTGATGTTAAGGCAAAGGTGAAAGTCGCAGCAGCGTCGTTTAGCACAACAGATCAAGACAATAGATGGCCTAAAAGAGAAAGCAAATGTAACTACTGTGGAAAACTAGGACATTGGGAGAAAAGGTGTCGGAAGAAGTTGCAAGAGGGTAGAAGAAATACTATGCATAATTCTATTCCTTCTCAGCCTGCCTACAACCCTGAAGTAGTTCCGCCATTGTCTACTGAAACTTTAGGACAGCTTGCTCAGGCTCTTCTAAGGGCACAACAGGAACAGGAAAAAAACTAATTGTTGGGGCTGTGAGTAGCTACCTTTCCCCTGTAATCCATCACAATGACAAAAGAATTTTTGTGAAAGGTAGCATACAAGAGAAAGAAATTGACTTTTTGCTTGATACAGGTGCAGAAATTACAGTAATTCCTACTAAATTGGCTAGAAATTTAAACATCCCATACAAGAAAACTAAACTGTGTTTAACTGGTGTAATAGGTGAAGATTCTGTTTTGTATGAAACTCCGCCCATAGAAGTACAATTAGGCCCAAAAACTTTGACTACAAAATTGCTATGTGCTCCATTAAATACAGGTGCAATTCTAGGCATGGATCTACTGAGACAAGTACATCTAACTTTAGACATGTCTTCAGAATCTGCTAGCATAAAAATTTCCTCAGCACAAGTTTCTACTGATAATGCAGCCACTCCTGAGTATGCTTTCTTGCAGAATCATCCTATTTGGGCTAAAGACAAGGATGATTGTGGTTTTCTGACAGGTGTAGAACCAGTCAAATTAACAGGAACTCCACCTCCTGTTACCAAACAATATCCAATCAGTAAAGAAGCTTTACAGGGAGTTAAACCTATTGTAGAAAAATTGCTGAAACAAGGTGTGCTAGTTAAAACTAACAGTCCCTGTAACTCACCCATATAGCCCATCAAGAAAGCAAATGGGACATGGAGACTGACCATAGACTACAGAGTAGCCAATAAACACATTGATAAAATCACCCCCCTAGTAGCAGATCCGTCTACTATTTGTAATGGCTTACCATTAGATTGTAAAGTTTTTTCAGTAATTGATATGTCTAATGGATTCTTTTCTATCCCTTTGCACTCCGACAGCCAGGCATGGTTAGCTTTCACAGTTGACTATGAGCAATACCAGTGGACTCGTCTGCCACAAGGTTTTCAAAATTCTCCGACCATATACCATCAGGCTGTCAGACGTGATTTGTGTGACCCAGAGTGTCCAGTCAAACAATCCACTATGATTCAATATGTTGATGATATTTTGATTGCCTCAACAGATCATGATGTTCATCAAATTGAATTGGCAGCATTGTTAGACTATTTGCAGGCAAAAGGACACAAATGCAGCCTTCACAAAGCTCAAGTTGCAAAAAACCAAGTCACTTTTCTGGGTCGAACAATTGGCACAGGGCATAGATCTATTACACAGGATCGAGCCGCTTCAGTCAGAGCAATACCTCCGCCTACTACCATTAAAACACTCAGATCATTTTTAGGAACAGCTGGTTATTGTAGACCTTGGATTGAGGACTATGCCGTGATTGCTCAACCGCTCTATGACTTGTTGAAAGGCCAGACTAAAGATTCTGATACTGTTTGTATGGATGAAATTCATCTCAAAGCTTTCAATGCTTTGAAGAGAGCATTATGTCAAGCACCCGCCTTAGGAATTGCACAATCTGATAGGCCCTTTGTGCTTTATGTTCATGAACACTTAGGCTTTATGACTGCATGTCTAATGCAAGATCATGGGGGCAGTTTACGCCCAATTCATTACTATTCTGGTAAACTTGATATAGTCGCTCAAGGTATGGGCCCATGTCTTAGAGCCATGCAAGCAGTTCATCTAGCGCTTCAAGCTTCATCAGGAATGGTGTTAGGACAGACCGTAAATGTAAGATGCCCTCATGCAGTGTCTGCACTAATGAATCAAGCAAAAGTCACTTCTGTCACCTCTTCTCGTTGGGGAAATTGGTTAACGACCCTCACAGCCCCGAACATTGTTTTACAGCGTGCGTCAGTTACAAATCCATCTACATGTATGATGTCTGCAATGACTGAAGTTGTGTTAGAGGATGAAGGAGAAATGACTCACGACTGTGTTACACTTACATGCACTCCCACAAGGGAAGTAGCAGAAACTCCTATAGAGAATGCAGAATTGGAGTTGTTTGTTGATGGTTCAGCTCAAGTTATTGAAGGCCATAAACGAGCAGCTTATGCAGTAACTTCCATCACTGAAGTGGTAGCTTCAGGTCATCTTCCAGATCATTTTTCAGCTCAAGCTGCAGAACTAGTAGCCTTAACTAGAGCATGCACGCTAGCTTCAGGGTTAGTTGCAAATATCTACACTGATTCCAGATATGCTTTTGGAGTAATTCATGATTTTGGTGTCATTTGGCAGAGTAGACAGTTTCTAACTTCTGCTGGATCCCCCATTAAGCATGCGGGATTAGTAAAAGATCTAATGTTTGCTATGAAACTTCCAAAGAAATTAGCTGTGATCAAAGTGAAAGCACATCTCACTACTAACACAATGGAAGCTAAAGGTAATGCTCTTGCTGATGTAGCTGCTAAACAAGCTTGTTTCTATGCAACTGTACAAGTGTGTTCAGGTAGTATAGCACAGAAGACCGTTCTGCCTCCTGAATCAATCATTGATCTGTACAAAAACGTCCCTCTATATGAAGCATGGACATGGTTGGACAAAGGAGCCACAGTGGATTCATCTGGCTGCTGGACCAAAGGGGGAAAGTATGTCGCTCCCGAATCATTGCTGCCATATTTGGCTCAACAAATTCACAATTTGGGTCACAGTGGTCCAGCGACGATGAATCACAGGTTCTCAAATCAATGGTGGAATCCAAAATTCAGAATTGTAGCCATCGAAACAGTCAAGAGATGCGTTACATGTCAGAAAAATAATGATGTGCCAGCAGTAACTACAGCAGCAACACATACTCCAGCTCCACCAGGACCATTTCGTCACTTGCAAGTTGATTACATATCGTTACCTCCTTGCAAAGGAAAAACTGATGTCTTGGTAGTAATAGACAAATTCTCAAGATGGATAGAAGCTTATCCAACAGGACGTGCTACAGCTGCACATACTGCTAAATGTCTTGTTACTGATTTCATTCCCAGATGGGGATTACCAGATTACATCGACTCAGATCAAGGAACACACTTCACAGGACAGGTAGTCAGGGAAGTGTCTAAAATGTTGAAGATTAAGTGGAATCTTCACTGCCCATACCGACCACAAGCATCAGGACAGGTTGAACGAGCAAACAGGACAATCAAAGCCAGGCTAAGCAAAATGCATCAGGAAGGAGTACCATGGGTTGAAGCGCTGCCAGCGGTACTGTGTAGTATGAGAGCATCACCTAATAGATCAGTAGGACTGAGCCCTCATGAGATTATTACTGGACGCCCAATGCAAATGCCAGGTGTGATTGATCTTAGAAATGCTGATGTACACTTTGCTTCAGATGCCCTGATTGCTTACTGTGAAAACCTCACAAAGGCAGTGCAAAGTGCCAGAGAGAGAGTTGAGTCGTGTTGGCAGACTCCACCAGAAGGTGGACACACAATCATCCCAGATCAGTGGGTCATGATAAATTCATTTAGGAACAAACCATTAGAGCCTAAGTGGCACGGGCCACATCAAGTGATGTTAATTACAGCAGCTGCAGTGTTGTGTCAGGGAAGGAAAACTTGGACTCATGTGTCACATTGTAAAGTTGTTCCCCCACCTGCAGGGATAGGATAGGACACATGGACCAGTGAGGAGCCCAGGGAAGAACCGAATGCAACAGGCATCGGGGGCCAAACCCTGTGGTGAAGACTCCCTCATAGGCCTTCCTCATTCATTAGTCCATCCTTACCTCACTGTTCTTTAGGTGTCACGGGAATTAAGAAACAGGGAAAGAAGGAACAACAATAGCAGACACAGATTTAACAGAGGATACCACCCGAGGGTTTGAAGTATTTTACAACAGATACTGCTTTGTTGTCCTTTGTTTTCTTTCTTACTCTGTGCAGATACCACTTGATGGATGTCCTGAGACCCATACACGCTGACCTCGTCACCTACAAAGGAAGCCACAACTTCTGACAGACAACTAGACTCACTACCGAGCCAACTGTCACAGAAGAAAAATAAAAAATAAAAATACACAACGCAGAGTATCAAATACGAGATCTTCAGTCATCCATCAACATGATCAAGATTGCCGTACTTGTAACGAAATTACAGCAGATGACTGAAGGTAATTCTTCATGGTTCGGAAACATGTTAGGGAAACCCTGGCTGTGGATCAAGGAAATAGCAATTCTGCTGTTGTTTTTCCTACTGGTGTGCTATCTATGCGTCCACAGTATCAAGTGTTTCATTCAACAAATAACCCACACCCATCAAGAAGAATTGGCCGCTCCAACCAGAAAAGACTATTATCCATAAGAACTTCACAGACACTAGCTAGATGTTTGTTTATATGTCATCATGGCATTCATCACTGCAATCAACAACAGAACAAGTGCTATGTGCCTGTAACGATCACAAGTTACAAGAATTAAATGTCTAAATTTGTATTTGGTGAGAGTTATTAGAACTCTCAAAGGGGGAACTGTAGGATTACAAATTTATAAAATGTTAAATCTAGATTCCAACGTAATAGTACACAAACTGAACAAGTTATGTACATTGGGTTTTACATTTTGAGGTAAAATTGGTGACATTCTAAGAAGATCAAGTCTTGTACCCCAGGTGTCAGAGACATTAACCTTTTGTCTTTATGTACTTCCTGACCACTGGGTAGGGTCCCACAGTCAATGGGAATGCTAATCTCAAGGCCAGGCTGTGCCTTTGTCTCTATGAGAATGTAAAGGTTTGGGTGATACTGTCAGGCTGATTAGATTAGCACCTATGCATTTGAAAGCCACTGTTATGCTGAGGAGATCAAGGCTGGGGAACTTCCGTTACCAGGCTGACTCCTGTACTAGACTATGCTTTGTTTAAGTGGTCTCCACCTCTTTGTATCCTCCCCCTCTTGTAAAGTATAAACTCTCCAGAGCTGAGTTTTTAGTCAGACTTGGATGACTACAGCGACGCTCGGCGAGTTCTCAATAAAGAGTAACTTCTGCTTGAATGATATCCCAACGTCTCCTGGTCTCTGAAAAAGTTCCCAACACCCCCTTCATGCTAATATATTATTTGGAAGGTATGCCAGGAAAAACTTTTTTTTTGTCAGTTATCCACAAACGTAAGTGCCTGGAGTTACAACTTTGACTAGAATCAAATTCAACGGTCTGATGAAAAAAATTGAGCTTTTTGACAATAAATGTAAAGTGGGTTTGGCGTAAAAAGAAGGATGACTATAATTAAATGAACCTTATCCCAACTGTAAGATATGGTGGCGGTTCTGTGATGTTGTGGGGCTGTTTTTCCTCCAAAGGCCCTGGAACCTCATTATGGTACATGGCACTATGGGGTCCATGAAATACCAGGACATTTTAAATCAAAATCTGGCTGCCTCTGCCAGGAAACAAAAAACTGGGCCATCACTGGATCTTCCAGCTGGACAGCGATCCTAAGCACATATCCAAATCAACACAAAAATGGTTAGCTGACCAAAGAATCAAGCTCCTGCCATGGCCATCTCAATCCCCTGACTTGATCCCCACTGAAAACCTGTGGGCTAAGCTGAAGAGGAGAGTGCACAAGAGAGGGCTTAGGACCCTGGATGATATGGAGAGATTCTGTAAAGAGGAATGGACTCAGATGCCCTGCTTGGTATTTTCCAACCTTATTAAGTGTTACAGAAGACTCAGTGCTGTTATACTGTACGAAGGGCGGTTGTATGAAATATTAAAAGCAGGGGTGCCAATAATCGTGGCACATGTGTTTTTGTTAAAGATAATTATTTCTTGATAAAGGATTTGTTTTTCTTTCAATAAATTTATTTTAAGGAAAGGTTGGATTTTTATCAGTTTTTCAGTGTGCCATGAAGCTCCTTCACCAAAAGGTGTTTTTTTCTAATCCTTTTTTAAAAATCTTTAAAAGGCGTGCCAATAATTGTAGAGGGTGTTGTAAAGTAAAGAGTAACAGGCCCGGCACTGATCCCTTTGAGACATCATATTTAACTTTAGTGGGCTTTAATGATTTTAATTCACATGAACAAACTGATAACAATCCGTTAAATCTGAGCAAAAAAAGTTGTTCCCTTAATGCCAAACACAGATTCTAGCCAGTCCAAGAGAATATTATGGTTCACAGTATCGAATACTGCAGTTAGATTTCATAACACCAACAGAGATATGCAGCTATGTTCATAAGCAAATCAACATACATAGAGAGCTAATACATGAGCAAAAAACATACATAGAGAGCTAATAAATAAATAAAATCTTGGTCTGGATTTGTACTTTCTGAACCTGCACTTTCCACCTCTACCTTATTCACACAAAAGCAATCTCCAATTCCAGTTTCAGAAGCATAATTTATTTCCCTAATTATCCCTGATCAACTGCTCACCATTTGTAAAGCATAAATTTAATATACACGCAATGTGTAGACATAGGTTAGCTTACTTTGGGTTAACATTGAAATTCATAGTAACACGTGGATTTGTAAGTGTCCACATACCTGACTGCACATAACACAATGATGTGGTGTTTATGCTTCGTCCAGACTCACTGCTATAACGTCTGCAATCCTCCAGATGTCGCTGTTTAATGTATCAAAACAGCAACATTTTTCCAGACAATTGTGTAGTATGAGGCTTTATCTGCTCATCACTATTAAACATAAACTTAAACCTCGTGTGCTTCTTAATATAACACCTGTTTTTCTACCCACCTCCTATTGTGTCACGTGGTGTAACGCTGTCACAATTAGTGGGTCGATGTGTGTGTGTGTGTGTGTGTCGGGGAGGTGCGTAAAAAAAGCAGCACTTGGCGGTAAATGAACGAATGTGCAACGTCATCAGTGACCTGCATCATGTCATCCAAGGCAGCAGGTGGCGCCCGCTCGTCTTCACCTGAGATCGGGTAGAGACAGGAAAGGTGCTTTACGACGGAAACTTCCGGCAACGCGGGAGCCAGTGGGGCAGACGGCGAGTTCGGGCGGCAGGCCGTGTTTCGTCCCTCAGGAAACAAAAAAATTAAGTGTACGTTCGACTGAGTGACTGGTAGTGCTCGCGGCTTTAGCGACGGCGTTTATATCTTTCGCCGGGACTCGGAGGGTGTAAAATGAGTTTGGGCTTTTGTCGGGAATCAGTAAGACTGGATAGTTGATTAACGTCGGAGACAAAAAAAAAAAGACGCTCGCTTCGCCAGTACTTCAGTAGCTGTTTCCTGATAACCGCTTCTGATTGAATCGTTTCTTCCCAGCCTCCCCCGATTTAGCTAATTTTGCGAAGGTCGTTCAGAGCGATTGTGCTGTTTTAAAACGCATAGCCGTGGACTTGCGTCTCCTGATAAACGACGCCCGCTTTAGCTAACTCTTCCCAGGCCGGCCGACCTTCCGCTCAACCACGGATCCAAAATGTCGGAGTTTGACGAATTCGAGAGGCAGCTGACCGAAAACAAGCACGGTGGGTCCTTTAAGGCTGTCTTTACACGCTGCTTTCTTTATCTTGATTTTTTTTCCTGCCACCTCTTCACTTATTTGGGAGATTGAGAGTTTGCCCCGCTGGCCCATGTGCTTTTTGCTGTGGGGAGTTTGGCACTCTAGGTGGCCGAAATCCGCCGAACTGTGTCCGGCTGCGAGTCGGGGTGTTGTGTGTTCAATATCAATACACTCAGTGCTCTGTTTGGGGAAATTCAGTAAATAAGTTTGTTTGTACTCTGGTGTCCATTTTAAACCGTCCACCACAGAACGGGACAAAGAGAATCGGCACCGTCGTCGTAGCCCGTCCCGCAGCCGGAGCCGGGAAAGGAAGAGGAGAAGCCATGAGAGAAGGAGCCGAGATCGGCGGAGCCACAGCAAGGATCGTAGACCGAGGCGCAGGTAAGTGTTATGCTCCACGTCGTTATCCGCCGTTTAGGCCGGAAAAATGCAGTGATCCGGGGTTGTCGCTCTGTGTGGGATCAATTGTTTTGTACAGAAACATGCTGGTTTGACCGTATGTAAACGCAATTCCTCTTTCCCACTGTTATTTCAGCACACAGAGTCAAAACCAACCCCAAGAGATTGCTGTGAGGTAATGCGGTACCCAATACGACTTACATTGGTAGTGCAAATAATTTTCAAGTAAAGGAAGGAGAAATGTGTAACATGCAAGCCTAAAATCAGTATGTGCGTGCTTGTTTTTGTCTGGAAATCTTTTTTTTTAAGGATGCACAGTAATACTGTCCCTACTGCATAAGTCTTTATGCGACATTAGAAAGCACGTTCAAGTTTATGCATTTGCTTATTTAAAAATCTTTCTGAGACTACATATGTTTCACTTGGTTGTATTTCTCGCGTTCAATCTGTTTTATTTTTCTCTGAATGTAGGGTTATTTGTATGATGGGCTAATGCATAAATATATAGGTAGAGGGTTGGCTCTGGTGATTGCATAAACGAGTTGCTAAAACTTTTAGCAAAGAACTTCTCTTGGTTAGATTTTACACAGTTTTTGAAAAAGATCCCCTAAATTTTCAAGCTTTATACTATTGTGAGCCATTCGATTACTTTGTAGGATATGTTTGAATGCTGCTTTTTACAAGAACCAATATTTTAATCTTTAGCAATTTGTTCTAAGGCTTCTTTGCTGTTCCAGAAACGTTAGTGGAATTTTGAGTCATAACCCGTTATTTTTGTCACACCTGCCTGTCTAAGATAGTCTTGCCTCTTAAATTTGGCTCAATCCTGTGATTCTGCATGAAAAACAAGTACTGGGTAGTAATTCTATGTGTTTATATTGGCAAAGATGTCGCCTTGCACATACAGATGAGGGTCTTGTTGAATTATTCTTTTGTTTCATTCATGTCCAAATTGGGACTGTAGTGCGGGTGTGTTCTAGGCTTTCAGTGATCACTCTTTTAGTCTGGTTGTGTTGCATTAGTCTGAGGAAACGGATGCATGCTGTGTAGTTTATATCCCAAGTGGTCGCATGTCTGTCCCTTAAGCTGGGGGTTTTGGTCCATTGTGGCTTTTTAGCATGTTCTTGCATGGCACACTGGCCCATTCCTTGTTTCCTTACGGTTTGCGTGAATGTGTGCTTGTGCTCATATTGACACGCGCAGGTATGTGCTACAGTCTTGTATATTTCAGTGGATAGGATGACAGATGTCCTTAATGTAGTTTGCTTTTAAAACCAGTTTTTAATCTCATGTGTCTTTAATTTCATTTTCTTGGTCGCTCTGCTGCCTTTCACATTTCCTGTCTGTCTTGACAGCCGCTCCCCACACCGTGAGAAGAAGAAGAAAGTCAGAAAGTACTGGGATGTGCCCCCTCCGGGCTTTGAGCACATCACTCCTATGCAGTACAAAGCCATGCAGGGTCAGTGTCTCTCATGCCATTTACCCCATTTGCTTTGGCCAGTAGCATAATGTCTGTCTCTGAGCCACCTCAGTGTGTTTTTTGACCCAAGTCTCCCTACTGGAGTCTTTGTGCCTATGGACATTCCCCATCTCCCATCTTGTTCTTACTGTCTGCTTTTTTTCTTATCCACAGCTGCTGGGCAAATCCCAGCCACAGCCCTGCTGCCAACCATGACCCCAGATGGTCTGGCAGTGACCCCCACCCCTGTTCCTGTGGTGGGCAGCCAGATGACGCGGCAGGCACGCCGGCTTTACGTGGGGAACATCCCCTTCGGCATCACTGAGGTGGCTGCTCTGCTTGATGGTTAAGGGCCATTTAGTGAGAAGGCTAAATGTATCTGGGTGTTGTTTCCTTTGCAAACTGAGTGTTAAATTTCTAATATTTTAATGCTTATAATTACTAGTTCTAATTTCTAGAAATGTCCACTTGCTCACTGTAACCTGTTACAGATGTGGGAACATGGTTGTTGTGTGCTTGCTTTCAGGAGTCCATGATGGACTTTTTCAATGCCCAGATGCGTCTGGGTGGTCTCACCCAGGCCCCCGGAAATCCAGTCCTTGCTGTTCAGATCAATCAAGACAAGAACTTTGCCTTCCTTGAGGTTCGCACCGTTCTTTACTGCTCATTTCTGGGTTTATACCTTGTCCTATTTGTATTATCTCTATATCGTGGTTGTAGTGCCTCATCGCGATGCTACTATGCTGGGTGCCACTAATGGTATCTGCTTCATTTTGCAGTTTCGCTCAGTGGATGAAACCACCCAGGCCATGGCCTTCGATGGAATTATCTTCCATGGTCAGAGCCTTAAGATCCGCCGGCCTCATGATTACCAGCCCCTACCTGGCATGAGCGAGAACCCCAGTGTGTATGTGCCAGGTGAGATCACTGTGTGTGACACCCTTCTAAACATGAGGCTTTGGCAGCATTGTGGGAGATGTTTTCTTGTTGCAAAATGGTTCCAGTCTTCTACGGATCTGAGTCGTCGCTTTCAGAATGTTCAGTAACCTTCATGCAGATTCCATGTTTCCAGACAACATTAAAATGAGGGTGTTTTCTCATTTTAATTGATATAGTTATGAAGAACTGATCCAGGTACTTGTATGGATGGCTTATGTGCAAGCTTTGTGAAGCCTGCCAGATAAGTGTAAAGTTCTTGTTCTTCTTGCAGGAGTGGTGTCTACTGTGGTCCCTGATTCAGCCCATAAGCTCTTCATTGGTGGCCTGCCCAATTATCTCAATGATGATCAGGTCTGTGTTGCCTGGTTTTGCAGCTGCTTATTTACACAGAAGCCAGGTCTCCTAATGTTACCACTTGTGGGTCTCTTTTTTTTTTTGCACTCCCAGGTAAAGGAACTGCTGACCTCATTTGGGCCCCTGAAGGCCTTTAACCTTGTGAAGGACAGTGCCACTGGACTGTCCAAGGGCTATGCCTTCTGTGAGTATGTGGACACCAACCTGAATGACCAGGTATGTGGTGCTTGGATGGTGTGACCCTCTCTGTACTGACTGTATTCTAATGTCACACACATCTAGGATAAGTACCCCTAAGTGTGGTTTTTGATAATGTGGTCTGCAGTTTGGCGTTAATTGGGGATCTTCAGTGTGTGTGTGTGGGGGGGGGGTGACTGTCAGGCCTCTCGGAGTCGTCGTAGGGGTGGTAGTGAGTACTTTGTTTCTACATGAATATCTGCGGTTGTTTCGGCTACTTTGTGGGTCTGATTTTTCTTGGGTGTCTCCTTGCTTACGGACCTTCTGTAAAGCTTGCCTGCGCTATACCAGCCTCTCCGTGGCTCTGATTCTTCCTCAGACCCACTTCTCGGGTGTATAGGCTGTCTGTAAAGCCTGTATCTGCTTTCACAGGCGATCGCTGGGCTCAATGGCATGCAGCTGGGTGACAAGAAGCTTCTTGTCCAGAGAGCCAGTGTGGGAGCGAAGAACGCCTCTCTGGTGAGTCCCGGCTTGGGTTTCTTGTACCCACTCTTATGAACACCTTGGGTGGCCCTTTCAGCCACGTCTGAGTTTCTGGTTGTGCCCTGTTCTCCCCCACAGAGCAGCATGAACCAGACTCCAGTTACACTGCAGGTTCCAGGGCTGATGAGTAGCTCTGTAGTGCAGATGGGTGGCCTGCCCACCGAGGTGCTTTGCCTCATGAACATGGTGGCCCCCGAGGAGCTCCTGGATGACGAGGAGTATGAGGAGATTGTTGAGGATGTACGCGACGAATGCAGCAAGTATGGCCAGGTGAAGAGCATTGAGATACCCAGGCCCGTCGATGGCCTGGAAGTGCCCGGCACTGGCAAGGTAATTACTATTTCTTCTGAGTGTTCCTGAAGCAGAACTACTCAGATTTTTTCTCTGAGTCGTCACTTTCAGAATGTTCAGTAACCTTCATGCAGATTCCATGTTTCCAGACAACATTAAAATGAGGTTGTTTTTTCATTTCTCAGATCTTCGTGGAGTTCACATCGGTGTTTGACTCCCAGAAGGCCATGCAAGGGCTGACGGGCAGGAAATTCGCCAACAGGGTAGTGGTGACAAAGTACTGCGACCCTGATGCCTATCACCGCCGAGACTTCTGGTAGAGATGTGGTTTGGGGGGTGGGTGTTAAGGGGGGGGATGGTGAGACCTGGGGGTTTGTAAAGAAGCATGGGATAAATCTGGGAATGTAGGAACCTTTTCACATTTAGATGGGGGGAGGGTCTTTATATCAAGGTGTTTGATGGAAGGGCTTAAATTGTCAGGGAAGGAGTTCTGGTTTTACTTTGTCACCATGAACTGGGGTCTCTGCTTCATGGCCTGTTTTTTGTACCTGGGTATAGCTGGGGTTTTGGGGCGGGGCAGGGTGGGGCGGGCGGCAGTGTCAAGAAGGATGTGTTGTTTTTTTGTTTGTTTTTTTTTTTGTACTTGGGTACACGATGGATAGAGGAAATTTTAACAAGCATCTTGTCGATTATATACAAGCCGTCGCTGAGATGAGCAGAAAACATGGCGGCAATCCTTTAAAAACAGAAATGGAACTGAAGAGAATTAGCCTGTTTCAGCTTTATACATGTATGTACCTGTATGCTTTTGTTCATGCCCGCTTCACCTCATTCTTCCTGTCTGAGTACAGATCACCTTGCTTTTCTCCTTACCTACATTCATAGTTCTCATAGCAGGTACTCATTCATGAGCCAGCTCTCTGTGCTGGCTGCTGTTTTGCAAGCTGGTACCATGTGGAGCACTGCAGAAGTCGCTGTGGGGCCCAGTGATCCCCAGGTACCCTGCAGAACTACAAAGACCCAGTTTTAAAGTTTAATATTGTAGTGCATTTAGTCTATATTAACTCTGACAGCTTTATTCCCATTAACTTAGAAGAGCAGAAAACTAAACAAACATCTCGAATGTTAAATTGTGGATTTGTTCAGCCATACTGTCATTCATGGCAATTTTTGTTGATGTTTTCATAAGTTTTGAATACATATCGAAAAAGCACTACTTTGTCAGAAAACTAAACAGTTTAAACCAGGGCAGAAAATTTTGCATTATGAAAAATTGTTTTAAAATCTTTTTACAACTTAAAGCAAATAAAGATCCCCATTAGTTGGAATGCAAAGTGGTACAGATATGGGTTCATATCTCCTCCACTGCCTTATGTAATGATGTGCTGAAACTTTGCCACTAGATCTGCAGTGTAGTGAGACAAAGCAGCGGCCAGTGGGGGGGGTTGCAGTGTAGTGCTAGAGAATGCTTGAGCTGACACGGGTGGCTGAATCGGTAGCAAGAATAGTCTGTGGGCGGGGGGAGGTCCTATGTCAGTTTGGAAAAGGTTTCATGGCAATAGCATTCAGGAACACATACAAACACTTCCTTTTCTTTTCTTTCCCATTGCTCTCGCTCACCTGCTGGATTTTTCTCTATCACAAGGACCACAATCTACGTCAGTGAGACTCAAATGTCAATTGGATTTGCTTTTGTGTTTCCTCCATATTCCCTTTTTTCTTCATGTGACAAGATTACACAAGGATGTCAGAGGAGGTAGCAGACAATATGGTATTCTGTTGAAATTTTTTTTGATTCTGATACTGAAATGGCGTACACTTTGACATTAATAGATGGGGTTGTCATACAGACTCCTGAATGGATTGCAGTACAAATTCACTTGAGGGCAAAGTCATCGATGGTTGATTGTTGTAAACTGCTATATCCTGGGCTTATCTGGTGACTGTACTGTTAAGTTGGTTTGTCTGTTTAAATTTTGATATTGTGACTGTTATTTAGTCCTCAAAAGACAGACATATACTTTTTATTTCCTCTCCGTGTTGTATTTTGTTTTGGAAATCCAATTGCTCTCATTAAACTGAATTTGATGTATGCTGACTTCTTGTGCTGTTTTGGTCTCTCTCACTTTCTTGGATGGTACTGAATGCTTGCATGTACAATTTTTCCATTTATCAGATTTATGTGGCTGTGTTTGGACAGTTACCAGTTTGAATCCTATGACTGACGGGGTTATTGTATGACTTCTGGGCCCTTGAGTAAAGGTCCTTTATCCCAGGAACTGCTCTAGGGGAACCGGATAAACGAAAGCCCTGCACTTCCTTTTGTCTGACCGTTGAGTTGGTGTTTCCACTTTGCCCTATGTGAGTGCTTTTACATCCTGTCTATGGTGGGCTGTCTCTGCTGAAATGGGTCTGACTGTCAATCTGCATTACGGAGGGGTGGCTTTTGATACATAATCATTTGGCGCATGTCCTGTATTGCAGTCTGAAATTAAAGCTGTCCTACCCAGGTTTATATCCGAGACTGCTGTGCTGATTCTTTGCTAGGGATTGTTCAGTGGCACAGGTGTATATGTTTTCCGTTCTATTTATTGTCAAGGGCCAACTGGCGAAATGATTCTGCTTAAACTAATGCTGATCATTGCTTGAAAAAGCATTTCTAAAATTTACCCAGTCACCATTTTTCAGTCTTTCACTGAAGTGCTGCAGAATACGAAGGAGTTCACAGAAATATTACAGCAATTTGGACCTTTAATGTGTGAGTTAGTGGCTCACAACGGCCAGTTAGGCACCAAAAACTAACACTGACTGGTTCACTTTGGATCACATGAACAGAAGCACAGCCATTATGCACCTTCTGCCAGGTTAGGAATAAAATGAGAATTGGTTTTTATACTCAACAATCATTTAAAGTTGGTGTCGTACTGATTTCTGCACCCTGCAGTATAAATTATATGTGTGTGCGACTGTTAAACCTTTTGAGAAATGTACTTCTGTAAAACAATCCAGTAAAGTTGCTGGACTGCCATCACAGGCCATGGAGTGGATCTAGGGGCTGCAGACAGTTTGTCAGCAAAATTACCTGACGGTATTTTTACTAAAGGATTGAAAATTTTAGCACTATTAATTGTATAGCTGGAATGATGACCACATCTGCATAGCTAGTTACGCATTTAAAAGTATATCAACAAGTATGTAATTGACTGTCAGTCCTGCTACAATGCAACTCATGCTTTCCTAAAAAACCTTGCATTTACTAAAATCACATCTTCAGATACATATATCCATACACTTACGAGCCTTGCGATAATTGCCTAGTAACCACTTAAACTGAATGTGCCTAACTCTAACTGGTCCATTGCTAAGAGTCACGAGTTGTGATGGCTAAAAAGATGCTTCATTAACCAGTTGCTGTATTTTTGGGGCCCACTAGATGGTGCTCTTGGATTATGTTGGAGCATGCTTTTTTAAAAAAAAAATCATCTAGTGGGGTCAGAAAATACAGCACATGATTCATGCAGTGTCATTTTGGCCATAATTAGTCGGGAGTAGGCACCATGCTGCTGGGCATGCATGCAGCAGAAATACAGCGCATTATGGTATGCAGAGGGGCACCATGCAACCGGGTACGCACACAGCACAAATACAACGCATTACGGTATGCAGAGGGGCACCATGCGACCGGGTACGCACACAGCACAAATACAACGCATTACAGTATGCAGAGGGGCACCATGCAACCTGGTACGCATAAAGCAAAAATACAACGCATTACGGTATACAGAGGGGCAACTCCAAAAACCAAATGAAAATGAATTAAAATCGTTGTATTTATATGGTAACTGATATGATTGAAAGACTTTGACACGTACAATGCGTGGATGTACAAAAGTTTATTTTACATTTGAAAATCAGTTCCAAACATAAACATGATTCTGTGTTGTATTGGACTTGGGTACTAATCATGTTAGATTTGCATTGTGGCAGGGCTGACTGTATTGTACATTTTTCCATGATATAGGTAGGATAATGTCCTTTAAGGTTCTAGGCTATTCTGAACACTCATGAAGATATACTGTAAAATGCCAACCAGCATATTGAGCATGGGGGCCAGTGACCATGATGTTAATCTTGCACCACTGAGCATGCTGTTTGACTAAAGGGCCTTGATGCTCAGCTCATGACTTTATCTCTGAAGTACCATTCTTTTAAGCTTATACCATATGCCGCAAGAAGTATAGTATGTACTAAGTGCCCTGGGTGCTGAGCTGGCAACATATATGCCGGGAAGGCTGGGGGCTCTGGTAGTTAACACTTGCTGTATGTGGAAGGGGCTTTATATGCCAGGGCTCATCATGGTTAATTTGCGCTGTTTATGTCAAGGGCTGTGGTGGTAAAGACTCACTATATATTAGGGCTGAATGGTTCATTGATTTCTAATCAAAATTACAATTTTAAACAATGCGATTAGTCAATCACAAGGACTGCAATTAAGGATATGTATTAAACTGCACGCCTGACTCAGAGTTTAAAAACTTTTTACAATCGGTTTTCAAATCCTTGTGTCATAGTCATTCTGACCAATGAGAAATGTCATGCTCCTTGCATGCCAGTCATGCTCACCAATCAGAGGTGACCCAAGGTGACTGCATATACACCCACAAACACGTGAAACCCAAGGAAAAAGGTTACGTTGAGTAGGTGTACAACCACGTTTCCAAAAAAGTTGGGACGTTGTGTAAAATGTAAAACAAAATGAAATTATTTACAAATCATATAAAATCATATGTAATTGAAAGTAGAAGACAACATATCAAATGTTCAAACTGAGAAATTTTGTTTTACGACAAATATATGCTCAATTCGAATTTAATGCCAGCAACAGGTTTCAAATAAATTGAGATAAGGGCATGTTTCCCAGTGTGTTCGTCAGTGTGCATCACCTCTTCTTTTAACAAGACTGTAAACGTTTGGAAACTGAGGAGACCAGTTGCTGGAGTTTTAAAAGTGAAATGTCCTATTCTTGCTTGATATAGGATTTAAACTGCTCAACAGCTCAGGGTCTATTTTGTCACATTTTTTTTTGTTTCATGATGCGCCAAATGCTTTCAATGGGTGACAGGTCTGGACTGCACCCGGACTCTTCTATTACGGAGCTGCAATACACATAGAATGTGGTTGGCATTGTCTTGTTGAAATATGTAAGGCTTTCTCTAAAAAGACACTGTCTGGATGGCAGCAGATGTTGTTATATCTTGTACAGTTGTGTTCAGAATAATAGCAGTGTGTATAAAAAAGGGAATAAAGCCCAAAGTCCTTATAATAGCTCTTATTTCTATACACGTAAATTCATTGGGGACACTGTGCATTCTATTCCTAATCAAAACATGAAGAAAAATGATCAAATTTGTGTTAATCCTTTAGAAAAATGTAAGAAAAATTTATATTAAGCTGTTCAAAAAGTAGCAGTGTCTGCATTCTTCTTTACAAACTAAAACAGTCACCGTGTTAACTGAAAAAAATGCAATATTTAGCTTCCCTTTGAATCACCGAACTAATATTTAGTTGTATGAACATGGTTTCAGAGAACTTCTGCACATCTGTCTTGCATGGAGTCAACCAACTTCTGGCATCTGTGAACAGGTATTTCTGCCCACAATTCTTCAGAATTTCTTGGTTTTGCCTCAGACACAGCATGTCATCCCATAAGTTTTCTATTGGATTAAGGTCCGGGGATTGGGCTGGTCACTCCATAACGTCAATCTTGTTGGTCTGGAACCAAGATGTTGCTCTTTTACTAGTTTGTTTGGGATCGTTGTCTTGCTGAAACACCCATTTCAAGGGCATTTCCTCTTCGGCATACGGCAACATGACCTCTTCAAGTATTTTAATGTACTCAAATTGATCTATGATCCCTGGTATGCGATAAATAGTCCCAACACCATAGTATGAGAAACATCCCCATTTCATGATGCTTGCGCCACCATGCTTCACTGTCTTCACAGTGTACTGTGACTTGAATTCAGTGTTTGGGGGACGTCTGACAAACTGTCCGCAGCCCCTAGACCCAAAAAGAACAATCTTGCTTTCATCAGTCCACAAAATGTTGCGCCATTTCTTCTTAGGCCAGTAAATGTGTTCTTTGGCAAATCGTAACCTCTTCAGTACGTGTCTTTCATTCAGCAATGGGACTTTGCGAGGGCTTCTTGCCAGTAGCTTGGCTTCACATAGGCCTTTTCTAATTGTCACAGTGTTCACAGATAACTAGATCTTCTTTGATCTTCCTGGAGCTGATCAATGACTGAGTCTTTGCCATCTTGGCTTCTCTTCGATCCATTCGATTAGTAGTTTTCCATTTTCTTCCACGGCTTTCAGGTTTGGTTGCCATTTTAAAGCATTAGAGATCATTTTAGCTGAATAGCCTATGAATATCTGTACTTCTTTATATGTTTTCTCCTCTCCAATCAACTTTTTAATCAAAGTATGCTGCTCATCTGAACAATGTCTGGAACGACCCATTTACTGAAATTTTCTGAGAGAAAAGCACTATAACCAGCATGTACAACATTTACTGCCTTCTTTACTTAAATAAGGGCTGTAATTGACACCTGTTTTTTCACAGATTGAATTACCTTACTAATTTAACTTAACACTGCGATTAATTTGAACACGTCATTTTCAATTAATGGTTCAATTACACAGAACCAGCAGCATGCATGTCATATCTATTGGTTTTCTATTATTCTACTACACCTACTAGCAAAGTATTTGCCATGTAGAAAAAGGTAGAAAATGAATTTCTACCAAAACCAGTGATGGATCAGGTTAGTGATGTCGGACTGCTATTATTTTGAACACAACTGTATATGTATTGTTTAGCATTAATGGTGCCTTCCCAGATGTGCAAGCTACCCAAGCCTTGGGCACTAATACACCTCCATACCATCTTGGATCCTGGTTTTTGAACGGTCTGCTGATAACAAGCTGGGCAGTCCATCCCCTCTTTAGCCTGGAGGATGCAGATTTGTCAGACCACAAGACAGTTTTCCCATTTTGCCTGGGTCCATCTTAAATGTGTTCTGGCCTCGAGCAGTGATTCTGGATCATGTTTAGATACGGTTTCTGCTTTGCATAGAGTTTGTGGATGCAGTGGCAAACTGTGTTCGCAGACAATATCTTATTTGCAAGTATTCCTGATCCAATGCAGTGATTCCATTATAGAATCATGTTTGTTTTAATGCATCCATTTAATCCATCTGTGTACCCCAATATCATGGCTATCCAGTATTGGTTTTCAGCTTTTTCCCTTGCATACAGAGATTTGTTCTGATTCTCTGAATCTTTGACTGATGTTATGTACCGTAGATGATGACTTTTCCAAATTCTTTGCAATATTACATTGAGGAACATTATTCTTAAATTGTTGCACTATTTGCCCACGGAGTCTTTCACAGAGTGGTGAACCTCTCCGCATCCCCACTGCACAGAGTCTTTGCCTCATTGGGAAGCTCTTTTTATACCCGATTATCTTACTGTTACCAGTTACAGTTATTCCCCATTTTATACACACAAACAATAGAATTTTCAATTCTGAAAATGTGAAACTCATGTGTCAACATGACTCCATACTGCACAATTCCATTGGTCTCACTCAAATATAATTCTAAATCCCAGTTTTGCACACAAATTGCATCATTTAGCACCCTTTGTTCACCAAGAAACACTGACCTTCAAAATACAACACCCTGATTACGAATTAGTCTCACTCATGTTGGACCTGTGCAGACTGAATTGGAAGAACAATTCAGTCATATGTCAGAGTATAAAATAGGCCTGAAGTGACTTATACATGTGTTAAGGAAGAAGATGGCAAACGTTAAGGTTTGCTAGCAAATGACTGAAACTACAGTCCTGAAACATAAAGTATAGTAGTCTTTAGATAAGGGGTTTTTAAGATATCTCTAATACAGAGAAAGGTTGTTAACATTAGCTGGCTAGCTACTTAAATTACCTTTCTGTATACTTCCTCTCCAAGTACTGGGTAAAGTTTATACATTGTCCCGGCCATCTCAGTGAGAATCTGCACACTGGTGAATGTTTTTTCTCTGCAACTACTTTATAAATGAAATCTTCATGACTAATATTAAGCTGTTGTGATAAATATTGAAGCATTTTGATGAGTGGTCTTGACAGGTCATAAAATAAATCCTTGAGTCCTCTATGTCCGGGATCATGACAAGACTAAAAATAAAATAAATAAAAATAAAACAAAGTCGATTCCGAAATGACACCAAGACCAAGAAGAAAAAAGTGGTCTTGAGGCCAAGACCGGCCTTGAGTACTACAACACTAGTAAGAGGAGGCCTAGCATGTAGCGGAGGCCTTGCGCCCCTCGGTCCATATAACAGTCCCTGTTTGCTAATATCCCTTGACGAACTCAAAAAATATCCTTATCCTACCACAGGAAGCGGAACCAGAGCAGCCCACCCTCGTTGTCATTTGGGATAATGTACATTTCCACCAGGTCGCCCCGCACCAGACTGGTTCACCAAGAACCCACAATTTATAGCGCTGTACCTTCCACCATGTTACCCATTTCTAAATCCAATAGAGGTACTCTTTTCAGCATGGCAATGAAAATTATGCAAACGTTGACCCCACAAGCTTGTGGCACTACTCCAGGCAATGAAAGATACATGTGATGACATCTACACAAATGTATCCCAGTGATGGATCTGCCATGGTAAGCATTTTTTCCCCCCGCTGCTTAGCGAGAGAGAACATCGCAGCCAATGTGGATGAGGTTCTCTGGCCTGACCACGATCAGAGGCAGGATGCAGAGTGCTCTGTTTCATTGTATTTTTTGTCAGTTCAGCTGAACACTTTGTCTTGCAGTAAGTAATAAATATTTATTTTGTTACCTTTTTGTATCTGTGTACTGGTTTTCTTTGTAGGGTTCCTCATTGCACTTACATTACATAGGTGAAATTACTGGGCTTTGCTACAGGTACATACTACATAAAATAGGTAACATTTGTGTTGAATATACATGTAAATGCTATTGAGACAAAAGGATGCTATACTTCAACAAAAATGAAAAAAGGAAATTTCCACACACTTGCATGCCTTTGTCATGCACTACACAGCACGGACTGGGGAAGCAGGCAAAGGAGAGCAGGATTGGGGTAAAATATGCCACGGAGCACGGGTTAAAGCGGGTAATGCGCACAGGCAGGCAAGGTACGGGGAAAACTGGGGATTTATTAAGGGAACGGGTAAAACGGGACGAAACAATGGCACTGACATTGACCAACATCAATGACGGACAAAGAACTAAGGCAAGCCATGGACTGAAATAGGCAAGACAAAAGGGTACAGCTGGGTACAATCAGGGAAGCACACGTGGATAATCAGGGGGGGCGTGGCACACACGAGGATCATACAAGCCGGGCATGACAGAACCCCTCCCCCAAAGGCGCGCGTTCTGGGCGGACCCCAGGGGAGGCGACAGATGATATGAGTGATACTGGACCTAGAAAAGAACAAAAACCATTAACAGGGCGCTGGGAACAGAACGGACAGACAAAACTGCCACAAGGGAAGAAACCAGGACAGGACCTGACATAGGACAGGGAAGGCAGACAGATGAGGAAGGGAGATACGGAGGGAACAGTTGGGACAAAAGGGCCAGGAGTGAACGGAGGGAACACTGGGGGACGAGGAGTTGAGACAGGCGGAACAAAGGGACGAGGAACAAACAAAGGAGGGACAAAGACTGGAGACCAGGAAGAGAAGGAGGTGGAATGAAGGGGAGCCCGAAGGAGCCCCAGCGGGCGACGGGCAGTGGCCAGAGGGGCCGCAGGTGGCCGGGAGGCCGGAGCAGGAGGGGACCTCGGAGAGGCTGAGGAGGCAGGGTGAGGGACGGATGGAGGGGCTGAGGAGGGAGTCGGAGGAAGCACCAGGAAAGGGGATGAGGGAGCTGAAGGGGACACCGCAGCTGCAGCAGGTGCCTTGGCCGGCTTCGGCCTTAACGTCAACGTCCCGCGACGCGCTGGAGTTGGGGGAACCGCAGGCGACCGAGGAGCTGCAGCAGGGGAGCCCGCAGGCGACCAACAAGGAGTCAGAGGTGGGAGTGAGGCAGGGCGACAAGGCTTCAGAGGAGGACCCGCAGGCGACAGCCAACCCGGAGGCCCAGGACTCACAGGCCCCAGCACAGACGAGGGAGAGCAAGCCAGGAGGCAGGGCGGGAGGGACCCCAGCCCTGCGTCTATGTCCTCCCCCCTTCTTGGACACAGACATTTGGACCCTTGGCTGGGGTCGAACTTGCCGGGGCGCGGGCAGAGGAGTGACAAGGAGGATCCCCGAGGGGTCCCATTTAAGCTCCTCACCTCCAAGGAGGGAGGAGCGATGGTCAGACTGTCCGGGACCTCCTTGGGGACTGGGGCAGAAAGGACAGGAGCTGGAGGGATTGGAGTGGGGTCGGGAACAGGAGTCACAGGGATTACAGTCACTAGTGCGGACGGGGCCGCAGGGCGGAGGCAGAGGAGCCTCGGGCGTAGTTGCAGCAGGCGGCAGGATAGACGGAAGCACCTCGGGCAGAGGCGGAGACAGAGG
This sequence comes from Brienomyrus brachyistius, assembly GCF_023856365.1. Taxonomy (NCBI): domain Eukaryota; kingdom Metazoa; phylum Chordata; class Actinopteri; order Osteoglossiformes; family Mormyridae; genus Brienomyrus; species Brienomyrus brachyistius. The sequence continues at coordinate 10,834,024 of NC_064555.1, read as the reverse complement.
GAGCGCCTCGGGCACAGGTGCAGCAGGCAGAGGCGGAGGCGGCTGCTCGGGCGTAGCGGCCGGAGGCGGGACCTCGGGCGTAGCGGCTACTGCAGGCAGAGGGAGTCGCTTCGGCCGGTAGGAGTACCGCTCGAGGGGAGGCGGTAGCTTCTCGGCGGCCCAGTGTGTCCCCCGGACGGGGGAAGCTGCCTGCGAAAGCAGCTTAGCAGCGGTGGTGACGTCAGGCTCGGCCGGGGAGTCCTCCTGTTCCCCGACTGGGAGGGAAGCGGGGATGAGCGCGCATGCCCCCAGAACAATTGTCGGGTCGATCGAGGCCTTCTTCCACCGTGTCACGGTTGCTGCGGGATGCTGCTCCACGTCCGATGGGACGGACGGTTGGGGAACCTCTTCCGCGGCGCACGGTGAGTCCAGCCCCAACCTCCGCGCTGTCAAATGCTGTATCAGCTGGTGGAGGTTGGCGCGCACCTCTCCCAAGCAGTGCCTGCCCTCAGGTGGAGACATCGCCATCAGGAGATCGCTGCTGTAGCTGGCTAACTCCAGCGCGATGGGGTCCTCCTGGACGTCGGGCTGGGTAAGAGAGTAATAAACTTCGTGCAGCAGACCGAGTCGCTGGTCCTCAGTCTGCTGCTGTGCCTCTTCTTTCTGGTCCGTCATTCTGTCACGGAGCGTGGGTTAAAGCAGGTAATGCGCACGGGCAGGCAAGCAGGCAGGAAGCAGGCAAGGTACGGGGAAAACTGGGGATTTATTACGGGAACGGGTAAACCGGGATGGAACAATGGCACTTACATCGACCAACATCAACGACGGACAAAGAACTAAGGCAAGACATGAACTGAAATAGGCAAGACAACAGAGTACAGCTGGATACAATCAGGGAAGCACACGTGGATAATCAGGGGGTGTGGCACACACGAGGATCATACAAGCGGGCATGACAAAATAAAGGAGTTTAATAAGGGCATGAAGGGGCATAAGGAACAAACAGCCTAACAATACACAACACTACAATGACTGAACTAGGGAAAAATACTCTGACGTGAACTTAAATACACAGAACTAATGAAGACATCTCGAAACAGCTGATAAACACTGGGAATCCACACGAGGTAAACAAGGGGGGGCGTGGCAGAGGAAGATTGGCATGATCAAGGTGTGACACTTTAAATATGTGACATGGCCTCATGAAGCCAAAACATACATGAACACTTTTGATAGTAGTGTTTTGAATTTATCAAATCAGTGCTTATTTGATGTTCTGTAAGACACAAATATATAATAGTTGTGTGGATTGTTTTGGTGGAAAACAATCAGTTATGATTTCTGTTTCTGATTATGGCGAAATCTGTTTCATTTTGCAAGAGATTTGTGGAGTTTTGACAATGTAGTTAACTCTTTTCAGTTTGTATTTAGAGTTTAGAGAAAATGAGCCACAGTTTTTGGAAATGTGTTGGAACATTTGGGAAAAACTGTAAGCTAATTAGTTGTCAGATATTCAACCAGGTGTTTTGATTTAGCGTTACACAACTTCTCCAGTCTTTTGCTGTGTCAGGTGCGGGCGCGATCGCTGGGTAAAACGGGTGATCGCGCTGGCAGGCGAGCGAGCAAGGAGCAGGCAGAATTCGGGGGTAACTGGGGATTTATTGGGGAAGCGCAGGACAGGACGGAAGACCAGCACGAACATCGACTTAAAATCAATGACGGACAATGAACTCAGGCAAGACAGGGACTGAAATAGACAAGACTGGGCGAAAATAATCGGACACAGATGGGTACGATCGGGGAAGCACACGTGGATAATCAGGGGGGCGTGGCACACACGAGGATCGTATGAGCTGGGCGTGACATGTTGCCCATGTCCCAACTTTTTTGAAACATGTTGCTGGGATGAAATTCAAATTGAGCTTCTATTTCTCATAAAATTTCTCAGTTTCAACATCTGATATGTTACCACTTTCTATTTTCAATTAAATATGGTTTAAATGATTTGCAAATCATTGCATTCTGTTTTTATATACATATTACACAGCTTCCCAATATTTTTGGAAACGGGGCGGTGTGTGTGTCCGTGTGTATATATAATTTTATATAATATAATTATATTATTATTTTTAATAAACTAAACATTCTGCCTCCCAGTGGTATGGTTTTTGTGAAAAAGTGTAATGACGGTGTTTGAAAATGATTATCTCACATACTTTTTTTTTTGCTGGCTTGAGCCAATCATTTTTTTTTCTCTTTGTACCACTGAGGAAATCATACATTTGTACTCCTTTCTCTGTTTGTTTGTTGCATCCCCATGTAGCAAAGCAAACCATGATAGAGACTATATTCAAAAACAATACAGAGGAAAGGGCACAGACAAACTGCTTGACTTGTTATTCATGTTTTTGAGTTTCTTAGTGAATAAGTCATTAAGACTATTTAGATCCGTTAGCATGGGATTACTGAAACCACCACGAATTAAAGAAATGTTTAAACATTAATCTGATCTGAATTTTGAAACACTCTTTCAGTTTGAATATAGAGTTTGAATGTATCTCTTTGATTCTCGGCAGCAGGTAGTAAATCACACATTACCTAAAAAAATACTATTTTTACTTTACGTATTTGTGCCTGTAGTACTGCTGGTGTAACCACCACGCCCGTGCGTGTGGTTGCGTAGTGCTGTAGCCTAAATAATACCTATGATGGGAAAATAATGAGACATTACTTTTCACAGCAAATGGCTTCCATCGCATTTTATTCTCCTCATCACACATAAGAGTTAACAACTCTCTATTAATGCACTCTAACAAACTTTACATTACAGACATAAGTGTGTTATGATGAAGTTATAAGTTAACACCGTGAACCATCCACTTAATACTGCACAATATGATGCATGCAGCTTTTCAAATGACGTTACTACTGTTTACATTTCAATAATACTTTTTTTTTGCGACCGGCACAAAACCCCGCGATTTTTATGTATCCGGAGCTAATCTCCCTGTTCAACCTCCTTCACTAACGCCATGAAAACTTTAGTGCAAAACTCGGTATTACGTAAGTTAACTTTATGCGTTTATCACAAAAACTTTATCAAACTCTTAAACACATCTTTATCATTAACATTCACAACCATTTGTACAGAACACACACATTTTAACCAACCTGTGATGGGAAAATAATGACACATTACTTTTCACAGCAAATGGCTTCCATCGCATTTTATTCTGCATCTAGCCATTACCCGTCTCCCAGTCCCACCACTCTTGGAGCGCCATCTACAGGCCTGGAGACGAAACTATTTTAGTACCTTCGGCACAGCATTAGATCGCACGTAATAATGAACATCACTGTGAGACCAACTTCCCCTTGAAACCAATGTTTTCTCCAGCTGTGATTTTAATGACTAAACAGAATAACAATTTCTATATAATGCGCGTGTAATTCTTTTTTTTTTTGTGGTAGTGTTGTATTGTGATGTTTAATTGTGTGTCTGGTACAACACCCTCTACATTCTCCCCGACTTAAAAGCTGGCTCCTGACAGTTTTTTTTTTTTACTTTTTGCTGTATTGTCATCTCCTTCATCTTCCCAACCCCTTAACAGTAAGCATAATTATAATTACTACTAGGAAGCTGTTGTGACACACCACAAGCACAGTACTTATGAGGGTTATAGTATAAATTTCCCCTACCTCCTCTTGGAGAGAAATAACTAGGATCAAACAAGAGAGCATTGGTTTCTGCCCTCCATGGTCTATATATTGGTTCACCTAGCGTCTCATATGTCAACATTTCTTTTGGACGCCCAACCCTGCTTGACCTTCTCACTCTCACTCATTGTTGGTCATCCTCTTCTCCTTCCGACTCTTGGTGTCTTTCATCGTAAGATACTCCCTCTTCATCTTGAATCTCATCACACACATCCGGCGCTTCCTCCTGACCTGGTTGACCGAGTTTATACCTATCTGGTATCGACTGTTCTTGGTGAGTATTAGCAGGGTAAAACTCACTGGCTGTTGGATGTAGCACTTGTCGAGCATCTGAAGCTTGAGAAGAGTGATTCTCCACATGCCTGGGTTCTCCTCTGAAATGGTAATATGACAATTCATCAACCGGACCTGTGCTGCAAGCCAAATCCTCTTCGTCTGAGTTAGTAGCCACGGGCTCTACAGTGCTTTTAACTGACTTGTGTTTCTTGTGCCCTTCTCTTGTAGGTACTCGTTTTGGTTCATTCTCCAGGGGCAGGTCATTGACTGGTAAGAGGAGGTTGCGATGTAGTACCCTGATAGACTTACTTCCTGTTTCTGGCTGCACTCTATATACTGGCCCACTTCCCATCTGTTCCACAACCCGGTACACCGTCTTCTCCCAGTATGCACGTAACTTCCCTGGACCACCCCGTTCCAACAGATTTCTCACAAGTACTCGATCGCCTGCTCGGAGTGTCGACCCCCTTACTGCCCGGTCGTAATACTTCTTACCTTTCGAAGAAGACTTCTGGCTATTTTGAGCCGCAATCTGGTAAGCTTCTCGCATTCGGTTAGCCCACTTCTCTGCAAAACCCTTGTAATCAGATTTCTCTGTATCCGCTCTTAAGCCAAACAACAAATCGATTGGCAATCTTGGTGCTCGCCCATAGAGGAGGAAAAATGGAGAATAGCCGGTAGCTTCATGCCTTGTGCAATTATAGGCATGCACCATGTGAGGTAGATGTTCTTTCCATTCACTTTTTTTTTCCTCATGAAGGGTTCACAACATCTGGAGGAGTGTCCGGTTCACCCTCTCTACAGGGTTCCCCTGTGGATGATATGGGGTGGTCCGCGAATGAGCAATTCCAGACAATTGTTGTAGTCTACGGAAAAGACTGTTCTCAAATTCCCGTCCTTGATCGTGATGGAGCTTCTTTGGATAGCCAAAACGAGGGATAAAATCTTGAAAGATCCTTTCTGCTGCCGTTTTTCCTGATTTATTCCTCGTCGGGTATGCCTGAACAAAGCCTGTGAAATGATCAATAAGGACGAGAATATACTCATAACCCCCTTTACTTTTCTCCAAATGCAGATAATCCACACTGATTAACTCAAAGGGAGCACTCGAAGTGATTGAGCCCATGGGAGCCTTCTGATGTACAGGGGGATGTTTCTGCCTAATGCAAGTACACCTTTTAGTCACATAGTCTTCGATCTCTCGCTGCATAAACGGCCAGTAAAAACGTTCACGTACCAGATGGATGACCTTATCCACACCCACATGTCCCATCTCATCATGCAAGTTCTTCAGCACTACTGTCTTTAACTTTCTAGGAAGCACTAACTGTTTGTACTGTCCACTGGTCCGATAAAGTATTCCATCTTCCACCCTCAACTTATTCCACTCATGTAACAGCCTCTTTGCTTCAGGTGTCATCAGTTTTTTTTCTCTGTCACTAGGGGTCCATCCTCTCTGCTTACACGACATCACGTCTTTGATGGCTGGGTCGTCTTCTTGTGCAGCTTTGATGTTCTCTGGTGTGACAATAGCCGGATTCTGGATTGGCACCTCCATCTCATCGTCCTGACTGCTGAGTTGAAGCACTGCTGTCCTGGCAATATCACCGTCTTTTGTGACCTTACTCCCTTGCCATACGGCAGCCACAGTCTCTGAGGACACCACTGCTGTATGCTCCTCAAGGTGGTCTGGTAAGTGTAATGGGTACCTGGAGAGGGTGTCAGCATCTGCATTCAGCTTTCCTGGTCGATATTGGACATCAAAGTGAAAATCGGCCAACTCTCCCACCCACCTGTGTCCCACGGCATTGAGTCGGGCCGTGCTAAGAACATATGTTAGTGGATTATTATCCGTATAAACTGTGAAAGTCGGCACATAATACAGATAATCGCGAAACTTGTCACAGATCGTCCATTTAAGGGCCAAAAATCGAGCTTACCAGAGTGCAGGTGATAGTTCCGTTCAGCGAGAGACAAGGTGCGGGATCCGTACCCTATTACATGCAGCTTGTTGTTCTGACGCTGATAGAGCACCGCTCCTAGTCCCTCATTCGACGCATCCGTGTGTAACATAAAGGGCAAGTCAAAGTTTGGGTAAGCTAAAATGGGTGCCTTTATGAGCATCTCAATGAACTTGACAACAACCTCCTGATGTTCGGCCGTCCAGGTAACAGGTGTTCTTGAGTGTAGCTGACCCCTTTGCTTCTGTTGGGGTAGTCTCCTAGCCCCTTTTACCCGTCGTTTTGTGGTCTGTATCTTTACTTCAGAGGAGCTCAGTAGTTCAAACAAAGGCCTAGCAAGTCGAGAGAAGTCCTGAATAAAAGACCTATAATAACTTAAAAAACCAAGGAGTCTTCGCACATCTCCAACGGTGCATGGTGTTCTTTCCTTTAATGCTCTCACAGCTTCCACATCGGCGGGATCCATCTGAATCCCTTCTCCTGATACCATGCGCCCTAGGTACCGCACTTGCCTTTTAAAGAGTTCGCATTTCTGAGGACGCAATTTAATGCCATGTTTCCTCATGTGACAACACCTGTCTCAAGGCATTCTCAAGGCATGTTCCTCAAACGTCTTAGAGTAACATAGCACATCGTCTAAATACGGTACACAGGACTCGTCTCTAATGCCCTCCAATACCTCATCCATACACCTTTGAAAGGCAGCTGGGGCATTTGTTAGACCAAAAGGAATGCGGATCCATTCATATAAACCCCACGGTGTACTAAATGCTGTCAAGTGTCTGGACTCTTTGCTGACAAACCCTTGGTGGTATGCACTCCCTTGGTCCAACAGAGAGAACCACGAGTTGCCTCCTAAGCTGTCCAAAAGGTCCTGTATACGAGGTAATGGGTGTCTGTCGGGTATGGTCTTACGATTCAGTTCCCTGAAGTCAACACAGAGACGTAGGCTGCAGTCTTTTTTTCGGATGCATACTACAGGGGATGAATACGCTGACTCTGACTTCCTTATCCAACCCCTATCCAAGAGATTTTGAACATATTCCTTCACTTCTCGAAGTAGGGGTTTAGGGACTGAATTATAGCTCTTCTGTACAGGGTGCTTGTCGGACAAGTTAATTTTCAGTTTCAGGTGCGGAATACAACCAATGTCACCTTCTTCCTGAGCAAAAACATCAGATTCCTCAAAGATGTCTCTGACAATTTCCTGTTGTGACTCGGACAGATGACTGAGATCAACAGGTGGTTGCCACTTCTTTCTAGTGCTCTTTAATACACTCTCCGTATTGGTACCACATACACCGACAGAGTACGCAGCGTGCTCTTGGTTTACGCCCCCAGGATGGTGAAACACTGGCCTAACATCCACCGGCCGGCTGTACATCACTGGTTCAAGTGTACCCAGCACTGTCCGTTGAGGTAAGTAGATGTCATGCTGGGTAGCATTGTATACGGGCACAGGAACCATCTTTGAGGCACCATGAGGAACACCCAACAATGCCGGCCATAACTCTAGGCCTTCCGGCATCTCGCCTTCGAGACGTGGTTCAAACATCATGGTCCCTCCCTCTGGCAGTGACCTGATGCGACACCGCACGTCTTGAAGCCGACCACTGTTAATCTTCACACCTACTTTTCCCAGTCTCACCATGCCAATACTTAGTTCAGCTTGTACTTCCTTGACCGTGGAGACTAAGCATTCTGCTGTTTGCCTCTGCACATTCATGGCCTCAGACAGAAGTTCGCACAAACTGACACCACCCGCCCCCTCATCACTTTCTTTGATTAATTCCTCTATTACATTAAAACCAAGCAGAGGCAGGTCTACATAACTCTGACTAACCAACATTGGCACGGTGATCGTTACTTTCCCTCCATTGCCACCCCGAACCTCCAAAAGTATGTCAACCCATCCCTCAAAAGGCATCTCCGTCCCATTAGCTGCAGTGACATGAAGCTCTCGACCTGCCTACAAACTCTCTATAGCCTTGACTTCAACATTTGGTAGCACCCGTTCCATCCAAGATCTTCCCACAATGCTCACTTGTGCTCCACTGTCTAGCAGCACTTGAACCTTCACACCATTGAGATGACAATTAAGTAGACACTTGCTGCCAATCAAACCAGCTACTCGCCTCTTCTTTCCTCCAGGCGGGGTAGGTATGCTCACGCCTTCACTCTGCAGACAATTCATCTTAACCTGGGACTCACTGCCTCTGCTGGTCACTGGCAGTCCCTGTGACCCCATGTTATTTCCCATCTTCGTGTTTTGTAAAAGACACCCCACAGCTCGATGGCCTGCCTGTCCACATTTGAAGCAATGGTCACAACGGTCATTCCCCTGGGACACACAGTACCTGCACCTGCCTTTAGTTCCGGACGTGACTGTCTTTAGTTTGGCTGGGATTTCAGATGGTTGTTTTTGTACCACCCTTTCCACCGGTGTCATTATTTGTTCAAGGCTTTTAGCTAACGCGGAAACCTGGGCCGTAAGGTCATGGATAACATCCCGGTTTGCCTTTACTTCAGTTTGAATTGCATTGCCTTGTCCTTCATTAGTGTCACCTGGTGCCGCAATCACACTAGCTACTCGGGACTTAGCTGTACCCCCCAAACGTTTCTGTCTCTCTGTCTCTACGTTAACAGATTTTGTAACGAGCTCTAAGATAATACTATCTGTAAGGTATGGATTTGAGAGTATGGTGCGAATGTCAGTGCGTACATAGGAACACTTCTCATTAAACCCCTGGAACAGTGAGTGGAGAAATACTCCCTGAACCAGTCTGCCATCGTATTGGAACTCTGACTCCGTCTGTTGGGTAGCAAGCAGAACTCTCTCCCTTAACCCCATTAACCTGTACACAAACTGCTGTGGAGTCTCTTTGTCTAGCTGCCTAGTACTACTCAGTTCTTGGAAGAGTTCCGCGCTGCTTTGATCCTTTAAGTGTGCTCGAAGAAACCGTTTAAGTTCAATGACACTCAGTGAATCTTTCATGAGTAGCATTGTTTTGAATGTACCCGGCTTAATAATCTTAAAGACAGCCCTAATCACTTCTGACTCAGTGAACCTTTGTGCAATGCCCTCATCTATCTGTTTACAGATATGATGGAAAGTGAGCTCTGAATCAGAGTCAGATAGCTGACCACCATGAATCTTAAATTCTCTGCGAGGTAGAAGTGTAGCTACATCCCACAACTTTACATAACCTGGTACCTTATCTGTGCCCACAGCATCTGGTGCTGGTGTAGGAGTGACATTGTCCAGGTCCTCAACAATGGCTGCTCCCACTGCGCTGCCTTTCCCACTCGCGGAGCTCTCAGGAACAGGCTGCTGCAGTTCATCAATAAGGTCGTGTAGAGATAGCAGGTGAGACAGTCCTTGGTCCTCCATGTTCTTCAGTGCATCACTCTCTATGAAGTCGATCACAAAGTCCAGGAGCTCCCCCTCTGAGGCATTGACACCTGGTAAGTTGCCAGTCAGGCTCTCGCGACCTTGGAGAGTACGTCAACATTTGCGTCCCCAGCCAGTAGGTCCAGCTGTCGCTTGATGTCTCGGCACAGTAGTTTTAATTCTGCCATGACTGGAATCTAAATATCACTGGTCCCCTCGTTGTGTCTAAGTTAAAATCCTGTTGTTCTTTGCTGATCAGCGTCTTCCGTTAAGGGACGCAGATCCCGGACGAGCCCCCAAAATATGTAACCACCACGCCCGTGCGTGTGGTTGCGTAGTGCTGTAGCCTAAATAATACCTGTGATGGGAAAATAATGAGACACATTACTTTTCACAGCAAATGGCTTCCATCGCATTTTATTCTCCTCATCACACATAAGAGTTAACAACTCTCTATTAATTGCTAGGATACTGTGAGAGAGTGGTGTTGAGCTGCAGCGATTGTTTTGGGATTGTTTGTGATTGTTTTTGGGGTGTTTGGAACGTATTTTCTGAGTGTTTGTGTGCTTTAATTGTTTAGTGGGTGGCTGTGTTATTTCTATTTATTGTTCTTATTTTGGTCGGCGTGAGTGCTTGTCTGTCCTGTCTGTTTATTAACAGCGCGATTGTTACGGGCAGTGAGCTGCGTTTTCTGTTCGCGTTTAACTCCGAAATAGCTAATAATATCTAACGTCGGTAACGTTACTCAGCGCCAGAAAAGGACAGTTGCTCCTGAGCTTTGCCCGGTCGCCAGTCGGGGCCGGGAGGACATTTTCCACTTTTTTCCCCGCTCCGGCAGTAGCCTGCTGTGAGGGGGTTTTTGTGGTTTTTCGACCTCCCAAGAGCAACTTCGATTTCGTTTTGTTTTTAGTTCATACTTGGTTCAGGCAGAAGTTCTTTTGGTAAGTAGTAGTAAATTTATCGGATTTAAAATTTTAAATAAAAATAATAATTAAGTTCCGTTTCAACCCAAGTAACTTATTTTAGTGTACTCGGCACTTTATTGCATTTAATGGTACGCGAATTAATCTTTAAAGTTAAATACGCTATATAAATTTACTGGGCTGGGAGTACGGGGTCATAGTGAGTTAGTTAATTATGGGGCCGGCTCAGTGTTGCGTTTGCAACATGTTTGCCCTTCTGGACGTTAGTGTCCAGTCGGACTTCATCTGCGAGCGATGTAAGCTAGTGGACTCGCTCATGGTCAAGGTTCGCGGCCTTGAGGAGCAACTGGCTCTCATCCAATGCAACAGTGAGTTAGAGGAGCAAGTTAATACGCCTTTTAGGGAGAAGGTGTGTACGCCACTAGCCGGGAGGGGGGAGAATGAAGAGCAGAGAGGTCGAGAGAGCTGGGTGACCGTAGGTCGTAGACGCAGGAAGGGGCGTACACACGTTGCAGAGGCGGCATCACCTGAGGTGACTGTCGAACAGGTTTCAGGTTCTTCCAGCTTTAGAGCCGGAACGGACTGGGGAGGCAGGTGGGCCCTTGGGCACTGAGGAGCCCCCTCCCCCCAGGAAGAGGGAGGTTGTGGTAGTGGGGGATTCCATTATTAGGGGAGTAGACAGTTATGTGTGCACGCGTGATAGAGGGTCCCGTACGGTGTCTTGCCTGCCTGGTGCCCAGGTAGGAGACCTTCCAGATCGTGTGGATAAGCTTTTGGCCCCAGCTGGGGTGGATCCAGTTGTCGTGGTGCATGTTGGCACCAACGACATAGGCAAGGGTAGAAGGGCTGTTCTGCAGGATAAATTTATAGAAGTTGCCAATAAGCTTAGAAGCAGAACGTCCACGGTGGTATTCTCCGAAATACTCCCCGTGCCACGTGCAAGTCAGGCTAAGTTAGCTGAGATAAGGAAATTAAATGCGTGGCTAAAAGGATGGTGTAGGAAAGAGGGGATTAGGTTTATGGGGCATTGGAGGACCTTCTGGAACAGGTGGGACCTGTTCAAGCCGGATGAGTTGCACTAGAACAAGAGGGGAACCAGTGTATTGGGGAGGCGTATGTGTAGAGTAGTTGAGGAATGTTTAAACTAGGGACTGGGGGGGCAGGGAGGTTAGTTAACTATGTCAGTGGGGGGAAACGGAAAGCCCCAAATAATCATATTGTAAGTGGGCACCGTAATAGGCCTACCCTTTGTTGTCTGTATTTAAACGCCAGAAGTATTAGGAATAAAATTCATGATTTAGAGGCTTTTATCTCATCGGACTCTTATGATATTATAGGAGTAACTGAAACGTGGTTGAGTGAAAAGGATGGACAAGAATATAATATGGATGGTTACACGTTGTTCCGTAAGGATCGTATAGGAAAAAAGGGAGGTGGTGTTGCAGTATATGTAAAGGAAAACTTGCAGGCAAGGGAACTTACTGATATAAATAAAACTACGGAAGCAATATGGGTAAAATTAGATGCTAAAAACTCAAATAGCCTAATTGTCGGTGTTTGTTACAGAACACCTAATATAGCTGCTGAGGAAAGCAGATTGTTATACAGTGATATTAGGACTATGAGCAATAAAAATGATGTGGTAGTTATGGGTGATTTTAATCTACCAGGAATGCAGTGGGACATTGTCACTGGCTCTTCAGAAAATGAACTGGAGATGGTGGAATTAGTACAGGATTGTTTTTTTACTCAATTTGTTAACACCCCTACCAGGGGAGATGCCATTCTTGATCTTGTTCTCTCTAATAACCAGGACAGGATTGGTAAATTAGACGTTTTAGAACCACTTGACAGTAGCGATCATAACATGGTCAAATTTGAGGTTAAGTTTAGTGTTCGAAGAGCTAAGTCCAAATCAAAAATATATAATGTTAGGAAGGCTGACTTTAAGTGTATGAGACTAAAACTAGAAACTGTGAACTGGATGGAGTTAAATAACAAAACTGTTGAAGAGGCCTGGGAATTTTTTAAAAGCACATTATTGCAAGTGCAAGAGGACTTCATACCTGTTTCCAGCAAGAATAAATCTAGGAAATTGCAACCTAGGTGGTTTACTAGGGAAATAAAGCATAAAGTAAGGAGGAAAAGGGCTTTGTTCCAGCAATGGAAAATAACTGACGATGACAGAATTAAGCAGGAATATCTAAGTCTACAGACTGAGTTAAAAAATGATATTAGACGAGCTAAAAGAAATGTCGAAAGGATGGTTGCATTGGAAGCTAAGGATGACGTTAAAAGTTTCTTCCAGTATTTTAACTCTAAAAGAGCTCTAAAACCTGAAATTACTAATCTGCAGGATAGTAAGGGTCTTATAATAGTAAACGACATTGATATAGTAAATGAGTTCAATGATAGTTTTGCACGGGTATTCACTGTTGAGGACCTTAGTAATTTACCAGTTATTACCTATCCAGCATTGTCTATAGCTAATATATATATATAACTGAAGCAGATGTTTTGCAAAGCCTAGCTAAGCTCAAAATAAATAAATCACAGGGTCCTGATGGCATCTTACCTATAGTGTTAAAAGAGATGAGGGATATTATTTGCCGACCCTTAACTTTACTGTTTCAAAAATCCTTATCTGAAGGTGTGGTACCTTCTGATTGGAAGCACGCCTTCATAACGCCTATTTTTAAAAAAGGGGATAGAAGTAATTTGTCTAACTATAGGCCAATCAGTCTAACTTGTATAACTGGTAAAGTTATGGAGGCTATAATCAAAGAGAAAATGGTAGATTACCTGGACTCTAATAACATTTTGCGGGATAGCCAGCATGGATTTAGGAGAGGTAGATCCTGTTTAACAAATCTGTTGGAGTTTTTTGAGGAAGCTACTCAGGAAGTTGATGATAAGAAGGCCTATGATGTCATCTACTTAGATTTCCAAAAGGCTTTTGATGTTGTCCCCCACAAGAGGCTCCTACTTAAACTCAAAGCGACAGGTATTTTAGGTACCGTAGCGACCTGGATTGATAACTGGTTAACAGATAGGAAACAGCGAGTAGTTATAAGAGGCACAATGTCAAAGTGGGCTTGCGTTCATAGTGGGGTACCGCAGGGTTCGATTTTAGGACCACTATTGTTCCTAATTTACATAAATGATATGGATACCAATATATACAGTAAACTGGTGAAATTTGCAGATGACACCAAGGTGGGTGGTGTAGCAGATACTGAATTAGTGGCTCAGCAGCTACAGCGGGATCTTGATTTAATTAGTGACTGGGCCGATACCTGGCAGATGAAATTTAACATCGATAAATGTAAGGTACTCCATCTAGGGAGCAGAAATATAAAGTACAGGTATTTCATGGGTGTCACTGAAATAAAGGTAGCTGATCATGAGAAAGACCTTGGTGTGTATGTTGATGCTTCCATGTCCCATTCTCGCCAGTGTGGGGAAGCAATAAAAAAGGCCAATAGGATGTTGGGGTATATCTCCAGGTGTGTGGAGTTTAAGTCCAGGGAGGTAATGCTAAGATTATACAATTCCTTGGTGAGACCTCACCTAGAATATTGTGTGCAGGTTTGGTCACCATATCTTAAAAAGGACATTGTGGCCTTAGAAAAGGTGCAGCGTAGGGCCACAAAAATGATTCCTGGTCTTAGAGGAATGTCATACGAGGAACGGTTACTTGAGCTAAATCTGTTCAGTCTCAAGCAAAGGAGACAGAGGGGGGACATGATCCAGGTATATAAGATTCTAACAGGTTTGGATGCTGTTCAAGCAAATAGTTACTTCAGCATTAGTTTAAATACACGAACTCGTGGCCATAGGTGGAAATTAGCGGGAGAACACTTCAAGCTGGATTTAAGGAAGCACTTCTTTACACAGCGTGTAGTCAGAGTATGGAATACCCTTCCTGATAATGTAGTGCAAGCTGAATCCTTGGGTTCCTTTAAATCAGAGCTAGATAAGATTTTAACGACTCTGAACTATTAGTTTAGTTCTCCCCAAGCGAGCTTGATGGGCCGAATGGCCTCCTCTCGTTTGTATAGTTCTTATGTTCTTATGTTCTTATGTTCTAATGCACTCTGACAAACTTTACATTACAGACATAAGTGTGTTATGATGAAGTTATAAGTTAACACCGTGAACCATCCACTTAATACTGCACAATATGATGCATGCAGCTTTTCAAATGGCGTTACTACTGTTTACATTTCAATAATACTTTTTTTTGCGACCGGCACAAAACCCCGCGATTTTTATGTATCCGGAGCTAATCTCCCTGTTCAACCTCCTTCACTAACGCCATGAAAACTTTAGTGCAAAACTCGGTATTACGTAAGTTAACTTTATGCGTTTATCACAAAAACTTTATCAAACTCTTAAACACATCTTTATCATTAACATTCACAACCATTTGTACAGAACACACACATTTTAACCAACCTGTGATGGGAAAATAATGAGACACATTACTTTTCACAGCAAATGGCTTCCATCGCATTTTATTCTGCATCTAGCCATTACCCGTCTTCCAGTCCCACCACTCTTGGAGCGCCATCTACAGGCCTGGAGACGAAACTATTTTAATACCTTCGGCACAGCATTAGATCGCACGTAATAATGAACATCACTGTGAGACCAACTTCCCCTTGAAACCAATGTTTTCTCCAGCTGTGATTTTAATGACTTAACAGAATAACAATTTCTATATAATGCGTGTGTTGTATTGTGATGTTTAATTGTGTGTCTGGTACAACACCCTCTATACTGGGTCCACGTGTGGAGTTTGCATGTTCTCTTCATGTCATTGAAAAGTTTCCTCTGGGTACTCTGGTTTCCAGAGTACATACTTGTAATATTAGCAGTCTGAGCTGATGGTAAGTGGCAGACTATGTGTAACTTTATGATATTAGGTCACCAAGTGTAGGTAGGAGACCAGACTATGCCACTTAAGGCCCTACCCCTTAAGATGTATAATTACTGTTACCCTCAGGAGTCCCGCAGACTCATATCCCAGTAACTGAGCAATATTAACTCAATAAAGCCTTTAAAAGAGTCTAAATAGCATAAATTAACAAAACATGGCTAAATCCACAGACCATAAACCAGGAAGGGAAGGTTCAGTTACAAAAGCGAGAGTACTGGCAGTCCAATTCTATATGCAAACCAAAGCTAATATGTAAGCCAGTGAGAGTGGTTACCTGGAGGAAGAAGGAAGAGAGTCCAATACAACAAACACACACACAGTCACACAGCAAGTGCTTATTGATTAACACCTTGATCACTCCATACAGTGCAGGAAAGACCACACCACACACCCCCAAAACACCAGCACCACGTTCTCCGGCTCTATAGATGGGAACAGGATAAAGGATAAATAAATACCCTCAGGACTCACACCAATTAGTCCAGCCAGTACTCAAAGGCTAAACCTAGTAACTGCCATTCACTTGTTCAAAACAACAACAAAAAAATATATAAAAAACAAGCCACATCACCTTATCACAAACAGAAGAGGGAAAAAAATAAAAGAAATATACAGGCAAAAAGCAATGGCAACTCCTGCAACTATATGCACACAGTTAGTCCCATAGCATGATGCACATGAATTTAGAATAATTATATGCATAATATACACAAATGCATCCTACCTGGGCTTCAGTATAAACCCAGACTCGCAACCCCTTACACCTGGCAGCAAGTCTTAAAGAAATAGGTTGTCATTACAAACAAAGCGCACGTCGTTGCCGCCACCATCACTACACCATCCAAACAACATAACTGTATATCTAGCACTGCAGCCCGACACAGGGGAACCAGCAGCTCACAACGATCCCCGTGTATTAAAGGAATGCCAGTATAATTGCGTAAGCAAAAACAGCTGTGCAATGCTGGAAACGTAAAATTACGGAGCTACCATGGTAACCGCGTAAACAATCTATACGTAACATAGCCCTGCACAGTACAGGAAGCTTGGACTTGCGGAACGCTGCCATTAGTAACCACATAAACCACATAAACCCGTGTACCGCAGCCTAATACATGACCTGTGAGAGACGTAGCCCACCTCACTCACCAGTTACATATGGATAACTCATCCAAACTAATTACTTTGTCGGCTATGATGGACTGAAGTACAACATACTTGTAATATTAGGTGTAGTAGTCAACAACGACTGATATGAACTTTCCAGTTGGTAGTGGACCCTATAAGTCAATGGCAAGATCCTGGCAGGTTCCTTCAGGCAGAGCTGTTTGTTTCAGGGCATATTAGTTTAAATACTAGCACTCATGACCATAAGTGGAAATTAGCGGAAGAACATTTTTAAATGAATTTGAGGAAGCACTTACATAATAACATAATAATTTTGGCCATGTCATTTTTCAGTTTTCTTGTTAGAATTCAGTACATCAATAGAATCAAACTTTGTGGACATTTTGTCTTTGTTCTTTTGGAAGCAATACATCCATCCATTTTCCAAACCGCTTTTCCTACTGGGTCGCGGGGGGTCTGGAGCCTATCCCGGAAGCAATGGGCACAAGGCAGGGAACAACCCTGGATGGGGGGCCAGCCCATCGCAGGCCACACTCACACACCATTCACTCTCACATGCACACCTACGGGCAATTTAGCAACTCCAATTAGCCTCAGCATGTTTTTGGACTGTGGGGGGAAACCGGAGTACCCGGAGGAAACCCCACGACGACATGAGGAGAACATGCAAACTCCACACACATGTGACCCAGGCGGAGACTCAA